>NW_017731625.1:947550-948836 GCF_001890085.2 Hipposideros armiger | reverse complement strand
TCGGGCTGGACTCGAACCACTGTTGCTCAGAGCTCAAACTCTTGAGCGAGCTCTTAACCAACTGAGCCACTCGGCCGGCCCCGGCATCCTGAATTTTTGCTAAATCTGGTAACTCTGAGGAGTGGAGTGGAGAGAGAGAGCAATCCACTAATTTTCAGGGAGAATTATAAGCCTGAGAGCTCCACCTGTGGTTCCTAAATTCTGCCCTGGCAGGAAAAGGTGGACAAAGCTAACAAGACATTAAGGGGAGGGGCTGGTGAATAAGAATCAGAATTAATTCCATAAATATTTATTGGTATGGATTGGGCGCCTGGGTCATTGCCACAGCCAGTAGTGTGTTTGCTCTGGCAGGAGCCAGGATGAAGCCAAAATCCCCAAGCACATTTACTCCTTTGTACCCCCTGCACCATTCCCAGATCAACCGCACCTACAGCCGGGATGGAATAGCAGAATAGCCTGTGCTCTGTCGTCACCATGTGGCCAGGACTGCACATGACACCCTGCCCTCAACAGCCCTGGAGCCAGGAACAGCTGGGCTTCTGCCTTGATTAGTGTCAAGTGGGGACTAACTCTATCTAACAAGTCTCAGCTGTTCACCTCTGTCTTCCCACCACACACACACCCAATGCTCTGGAACAAATGCGTTTCTCTACAAGATAAGGACGCTTAGTAAAACACAGCGTCATGATCAGACTTAAAACTAACACTCATTTCTTTTTGTTCCAGTTTTATAGAGATTTAGTCAACACACAGCCCTGCATAAGTTTAAGGTGTGCAGCATAATGATTTGACTTACAACATTAACTGCCTAATAGCAATGATCCGGCTGGCATTTGCATGGCCTCGGTTGTATCGTATTATTATTTACGGCTGGCTTGTTTCAATCTTCATCTAAAACATGTGCTCCCTTGGTATTTGGTTCCCGTGTCCTCGTCTGTGGTTCCCAATCTTGGCTGCTCCTCAGCATGGATGAGGGGCTTAAAGAAACACCTGAAGCCAGAGCCCCTGATTCTGCTATAATTGGTCTGGGGTGCCACATGAGCAGAAGGGTTTATTTTTAATTGTGGCAAAATACACATAACGTAAAATTTAAATTTACCATTTTAATCATTTAAAAATGTGATTCAGGGCCGGCCGACTGGCGCGTTGGTTAAGAGCTGGTTTGGGACGCCAGAGTGCCCCAGTTCAGATCCCACATATGAGGGCCAGTGACACTGCCCTCCACAGCTAAGGTGCTGAACAACAGCTCAACCTGGAGCTGGGCTGCCGCGAGTCGCCGGCGATGG
>NW_017731625.1:899927-947270 GCF_001890085.2 Hipposideros armiger | reverse complement strand
AAAACCTTTTAAAAAAAATGCGATTCAGTGGCATTAAGTATATTCACATGTTGTGCAACCATCACCTCTTTCTAATCCAGAACATTCCATCACCCCAAAAAGAAACCCCATCCCCATTAGCAGTCACCCCCCCATTTCTTCTCCCCCACCCCTGACAATCACCCACTTCTTGTCTGTGACTATGCCTGTTCTGGACACTTCACATAAATGGAATCACACACTGAGTGGCCTGGTGTGTCTGGCTTCTCTCACTGAGCACCACACGGTCCATCCACATTGTGGCAAGTGTCAGCGCCTCCCTCCTTTTCATGACTGAATAATCCATTGTATGGACCATTTTGTTTAGCCATTCATCCATTGTTGGACATTTGGGTTGTTTCCACTTTGGTCTATTTGAACAGGCTACTCTGAACATTCAAGAAAACAATTGTTTTTAAACCCCTATTTTAAATTCTCCTGGGTCTATACCTAGGAGTGGAATTGCTGGGTCACATGGTAACTGTATGTTTAGCTTATTGGAGAACCAGCACACAGAATTTTTTCATTGAAGTTTTTATTGAGATCATTGTGGATTCCCCTGAAGTTGTGAGAAATAACACAGAAATTCCATTGTACACTTCATCCAGTCTCCCCCAGTGATCATATTTTGTAAAACAATAGTCAATATCTCAACCAAGATATTAACATGGATCTCATCACCTACATTATCCAGATTTCAGATTCCCCAGTTTTACTTGCTCTTGTGTGTTTTATTGGCTACAATTGTATCAGCTGAGTAGATTGGTGTATCCACCACCACAAGGACTCCTAGAGCTGCCTTGTTATAACCACAGCTCCCCACCCCCTGCACCCACTTCCATCTCCAACCCCACTCATCTGTTGTCATTTCAAAAATGTTATATGAACAGAATCTTACAGTATGTAACTTTTGGCATTGGCTATTTTTCGCTTAGCATAACTCCCTGAAGTCATCGGGATTTTCAAAATTCCTTGTGGCAGAGGTGGCCAGGCTGACCTACTTACAGCCACCTCCCTTTTCTCCTAGCAGTTTATATATTGAGGCAATCCACATGCCTCAGTTACCTCATCTGTTACATAGGGAGGGGAAAGCCCCCAGCTCTCAGGCAAGCTCTGTAGTTAGACCAGATGGGGAATCAGATGTCTGCAAGAAGGACCTGGACACTGACAGGCTTTGTGACATCACACCCGGTTGACATTGGCAGTAGCCAACCAGCCCACTAGGTATGCTGACACCTTGGCCCTGCCTTGCTTGCTGGTGATTGGAGGAGACACCTATGTCACATGCTGGCACGGATCACTGAAGAGGTGGTCCAGAGACAGGTTTCAGGGGAAGCTTCAGATGAGGGGGGAAAGGTAGAATTGAATTAAAGCAAGTCTTTCCTAATTCTTCAGAGTAAAAATACCCTCAGTGCTTTCCTTTAAAAAAAAAAAGGTTCTGGTCAGGCCAGGAGTGGATTCATTGCCATTTCTTGAAACGCCAACCTTTGTAAGCACCCAAAAAACTTAGGCTAATAGCTTCATTTTGAGACACACAGTTACCCTGTCTGAAGATGATTCCAGAAACGTTCAGGGTGAGGGCAGTGTGGGCACTTCGCCATCTTTTCATGTTCTCATACCTAGAAATAAGAAATCAGCCTGGGAAGTTACAAAATTAACATATCCTGTGGTTGGTTTATTTTTAATAAATCACCATCGTGGGCTATTATCACAGATTGTTGCTGCTCGTATGCCCACAAGCAGATGGGAATAAACACTCTAGGCAGGTCATTCTGCAAGAAAGGCAGTTAAACGGGCTGAGGATGTTTGTCTTTTTCTCCCCAGAAATCAATGTTCTGGGCAAAAATGGGACTGGGTCCTCTCTGTGTCTTGGCAAGTGTGTTAGTATGCTATTGCTAGGTAACAAGTCAACCAAAAATGGAGTGACTTGAAGCAGCAATAAACACGTTTTTGGGGTTTTTTTTCATAGTTTCTGTGGGTCAGGGATTCAGAAGTGATTTGGCTGGGTGGTCTTGGCTTAGGGTCTCTCAGGAGGTTGCAGATCATGTGCCGGCAGGGACTGCCTCATCTGAAGGCTCGACTGAGGCTGGAGGAGGCCCTTCCAGGATGGCTCCCCCATATGGCTGCTGGCAGGAGGCCTCCGCTCCCCCACGGGGTGGGGGGGAAGTTCCTCCACAGCACTGCCTGAGTGTCCTTACAACATAGCAGCTACCCCCCACCCCCACCCCCAAGGCGAGTGCTCAGAGAGAGAGTGAGGAAGAAACCTTACATCTTGTATTACCTAGGCTCAGAAGTCACAGATTATCACTGCTGATATCCTATTGGTTCCATAGGCCAGCCCTATTCAATGTGGAGGGGAGTACACAACGGGGTAAATTCCAGGAGATGGGGCCATCATGGAGGCTACCCACCATGGTGTTTTTACACAAAAGACCATCTGTTGATTAGAAACACATTACGGCAAAGTAAGATGATGATGGGATATGAGCATCTATTCCCCCTTCTTCTGAACCTGCCATACCCCAATCTGGGTCCAGGAGAATTGGGGGAGGTCATGTGACCCTGGCCAATGAGCTTCAATCTGGGACTTTTGCTGGCACTAACAGGAAAGTATGGCTGCTGCTTTTCCTCTAGGTTTGCTTGAGAGCATGTCAGCCCGTGCCAGGGGTCATCTTTGTCACTATGCTACAAGTGCCCAAACAAAGGATGGTAGAACAAGAAATAGAGAAAGAGTGAGAGAAAGGAAGAGAGAGGCAGGGTGGGGGGAGGGCCTTATTCTTCATCTGAGCCTCTGATCCAGCCTTTCCTGCAACTGTCTTTTATGAACATTTCAGCATCAGAAGCCAATCCTTTATGTTGCTCATAACAATTAGGAGGGAGGTTTCTGTCATTTGTAACATGATACCATCAACTGATGAATGGACAAATAAAACATGGTCCACCCACACACTGGAATATTAGTCATGAAAAGGAGGAAGGTGCTGATGACACTCGCCACAATGTGATGGACCTCGAACACACGGTGCTCAGTGAGAGAAGCCAGACACACAAGGCCACACAGTGTGTGATTCCATTGATGTGAAATGTCCAGAACAGGCACATCCACAGCTACAAGAAATGGGTTAGCGGTTGTCAGGGGCTGGGGGAAGGGGGTGATGTTCTAGGGTGATAAAACAAAAGTTTTGAAATTAGATAGAGGTGGTGGTTGTACAACATTGTGAATACACCTATTATCCCCAAGTTGTACACTTTAAAGCAGTTAATTGCATGTTCTCTGAATTTCACATTAATAATAATATAAAAAAAAAACAAAAAAACAGAGAAAGGGCCGGCCAAGTGGCTCCATTGGTTAAGAGTTGGCTTGAGATGCCAGCTCTGAGCAGCAAGGCCCCAGTTCAAATCCCACATTAGGACCAGTGACACTGCATCCTCTACAGCTAAGATGGTGAACAACAGCTCGACCTGGAGCTGGCTGCCGTGAGTCGCAGTGACGGAGTAGGCTGCAGCCCCTGCTGCAGTAATCTGTCGTGACCTACGGTGAGTGGCTGGCAGCCAGCAGCCAGCGTGAGCTGCCAAGAGCCGCTGTGAGCAGTTGTCCAGTGGACAGCGACCGATCTGCCTCACCTGGGAAGAGTGCAATGATAATACAAACATGGGCCAATGAAGCAACGTCCTCCACAACTAGACTGAAGAACAAAAGGACAGCAACTTGTCTGCTCTCCTTTCCTGATTCCCCAGCGCTGTTCCCATCCCCCAATTCCCCAATAAAATCTTTAAAGAGAGAGAGAGAGAGAGAGAGAGAGAGAGAGAGAAAGACCATGATGCCCTACCTGGCCTCACCTCTCCCTTTTGCTGGCTCCTCTCCTACCCACACCCTGTTCCACCCAGATTCTCCAGGGAATTTTCCAGTTCTCCCCCACTTTTAGGCAGAACAATTTCTCTTCCCACATTTGGCCACACCAAGGCATTTGAGTTCCCCACACCTATCTCACCAACTCCCTCCATTCCCTTTCCAGTCCCTCAGTGCCAGCTTTTCTTCACTCCCTCCTTCCATAAAAAGCAACAAGGTGTGTCTTCACAAAAAAATGCAGAAGTACATACATCCAGGCACTTGGTTGAGGGAAAAAGCCAGGACACGCTGATGGTTTAATTCTTTTCTATAGGGACATGGTTTATGTAAATGGATTAAAAAAAAAAATCTGTCCAGCCTCCAACATCCATTTTCCCACTGCCTGTCCATTAGGCAAATGGCCTATATTTTGGATTTTCCATCACAACAGAACCCCACTCTTGTCTTAACTTCTGTGTTGGTGAAAATCTGGCCCATCTGTCTCTACCACAAAGGACAGTGAGCTCAGATTACGCCAGGTCTGTGTGCTGCCTTGCCAAAGCTCCCCCAAAGAGTCAGACAGCAGGTCAGAGTCAAGCTTTCTTTAATGAAAAGAGAACAAAGCTGAACAAAACTCTGGGTTGAACAATCATGCCCCCACTTCCCATGTCCCCAGCACACTCCCCCACCTGTCCCAAAAGGCAACTTCTCTGGGGGAGCAATAGGAACAAAAATGGAGCCTGAGTCCCTGGCATCAATATGCAGAGGTCCACTCTGACCCTTGGGGGTGCTAGATGCTCTGCAGCATGCAGAGAGCATGGAAAAGGTGCTGGTGGGCAGCTGGGGGACAGCCATGGCTCCTCAGGACACCCAGTGGGTAGGAGATACCAGGCTGGCCTCGTTCCCAGACCGTGAGGAGCAGCTCCTCACCACGCCCACTCAGCACCAGCTGAGCCTCATCTCCACTGCAGCTGACCTGCCAAGGTGAGGAGCCGAAGTCAAGGGGAGAAGGGTCCCCTGGGCCTGCCCCAGCCCCGGCATTTCAGGGAGAAGGACAAGTGGACAGGAGGCTGAGAGCCTCCTGACCTGGGGGTCTCAGCAGCTGCCCGGGGTTCTCCCAGAGTTAGGAGCCCAGGGTTCTAATATACAGAAGGTGAAACTGAGGCTCAGGCAGGACTCCCCTGCCCATAATCACCCCACTCTTAATCCTGTGGCCTGGGGAATTCCAGCCCTGCACCAACTATCAGTTTCCTCAGTGCAATGTCACCCATGCTCTAAACGGGAGGGGGGGGGGGAAGGTTCCCACTGTAAAAATCATTTTAAAATTAATAATGAAAGTATCATATGGTACTGCTTTTTAAATGTTTTAGGACAGGCTCTGATTGCTCAGAAATTGCCGGAGCTGCTCAGAAAAACCTCAATTTCAAAATGATTCAAGGAAATGACATTTTGAAAGCTGCTAAATGTAACCACACATGAAGATGACCCCGAATTACATTTTGCCATCATTTCAGCTCATTTTATTTTATTTTATTTTTTTAAGATTTTTTATTGGGGAATTGGGGGGATTGGAACAGTGCTGGGCAATTGGGGGAAGGGGAATAGACAAGCCGCTGTCGCCTTGTTCCTCAGTCTAGCTGTGGAGGACGTCGGCCCACTGGCCCAAGTTGGCACCATCATTGCGCTCTTCCTGGGCGAGGCACATCAGTCACCGGCTTCTGGATGGCTGCTCACTGCGGCTGCTGGCCACTCACGCTGGCTGCTGGCTACATACGGTAGCCTGTGGCAACCCACTGCCACAGGGGCTGCAGCCTATACCGTTGCCAGCGACTCAAGGCAGCCCAGCTCCAGGTTGAGCCGTTGTTCAGCATCTTAGCTGTGGAGGGCAGTGTCACTGGCCCTCATATGTGGGATCCGAACCGGGGCCCTCTGGCATCCCAAGCCAGTTGTTAACCATTGCGCCACTCGGCCAGCCCCTCATTTTATTTTTAATTTTGCAGTTTTTGTGCTTGGGAGTCAATACTTCGCTCACCCCATCTCCCAGGAGCCAACCGTTTCCTGCTCCCCCCACCAACAGTGTGCACTGGAACAGCCAGTGTGGTCTAGGGGACAGGGCAGCTCCCCACCTGCTGAGCCCCAGGAGGCCCTGAGCCTGAGGGCCCATGCTCACCTGCACTGTCCCATCACTGAAGAGTAGCAGCAGGGCTCGCTGGGATGCAAGGAAGTGCAACAGGCAGAAGCTTGGGCTGGCAAGCGGGGTTGGCATGGGCAGGCCCCCTTCCTGTGGAGAGACACAGCCACAAGGGTCTCAGGGCTATGGCATCCCCACCTGCTGGCCCCACCAGCCCCACCGACCCTCACCTCTCATAGGCGCTGCTGCATGTAGCCTGCAAAAAGTCGCAGGATGGCCAGTTTGGCGCCCAGGGGGCTGGGCACGTCCCTCAAGGAGAATGTTTGTACCTTCCCCCGGTCGGGCATGTAGCAGACTTGGCTGTGAGTAGGGGCACAGGGCAACTGTCATGGCCTCTGTCCTGGGCACCTCACACCAGGACACCTTCCCACCCAGCCACACCCCTTTAGATGGTGGTTTTGAAGACCAGCTCTACACTGACTACCCTTCTCTGTGCATCCAGCCCTGGCCCCTCTCCTGAACTCAGATCCCTGGAATGGTGGACTCAGCCTGTCCACTAAGACCTACAATAGATCAGCCCTCACACCCTCCCTCCTGCCATCTTCCCATTCAGCCTGTGGCTGCTCCATCCTTCTCTCCTGAAAACTCAGTCCAGATTCCAGCCCCCTTGCATCTCTCCTTGCGGCCACCCCAGCTCAAGTTACGGCCACTGCCCAGCTAACTAGTCCAGCCATCTCCCTGCTAGTCCCCTGCATCACTCCTGCCAGAGAGATTGTGTTATAAGTGTGAGTCAGACCCCTCATTCCTGCCCCAACCCCAACAGTGGCCTTCGAGGCCACTGACTTCACATCCTCCCTGTCTCCCCCTCACTCACTTCAGAGTCCCCACTGTTCCTCAAACCTACCATCCTCAGTCCCATCTTGGGAGCTTTGTACATACTGTTCACTGTGCTTAAAATGCTGTTTCCAATAGGCTTCATCTTGTCATTCATGTCTTGCCTGAACATCACTTCAGAAAGCCACCTCCACCCCCCAATCTGTTACCTCACCCAAATTTCCTTTAGAAAAATTCCACCCGAAATTAATTTAGTCATTTGTTTACCATTATCCTCCCTCACCAGGCAGTGAGTTCCTATAAGTATGCACAGTTGGTACTTAATAAGTCCTTGAGGAATGGATAAAGAAAGGCAAAGGGAGAGTCTGGCTCCCAAGGGGACAGGAGCCCCATGACTTACCCCCCTGGGAGGGGCGCAAGTCTATTTGGGTGCCATCCCGAAGCAGGACACCGCTGCCCCCGTCCGACAGCTGGTAGCCGAAGCTGTACTTGCTGGAATAATCCACCCACTTGGGGACTGAGAGGATGGGCTACTGCTCTCCTGGGGGGGTCCTGTGTGGCTGGGCACAAAGATGAAGTGAACTGAGTGGGTGGTTCCTGTGGGGCCTGGTGGAGGGACTGCGTGGGCACAGATTTCCAGAAAAGTCCAAGGAAGAGGTTTTAAAACCAACTCTTGCCTGCAGGGGAAGACTGGGACATGAGGATCATGGACTGCCTCTGGAAATGAGTAATTCTGAAATGCTTGCAATGCTGTAAGGCTCTGCTTTATTTCATGAAATTTTTTTTTGTCTTAAAAATAAAAATCTCTCAGTGCCCTGTGGGATCCTGGGAGAGGAAAAAGGGCATTAGTGGAAAAACTGGAAATCCAGTGGTCAGCGACAGACAAAACTGTGCTGTCTTGGCAGCTTCTCAGAAAGCTTATCTCAAATTATTTTTTACTGTTTATTTCAAATTTTGAAATAAAAGCTGGCTCCAGTTGATTCAAGACAAGCTTAAAGTCTGGGGTCCTTCTTGTGCTACACAACAGGGGAGGCTGAACAAAAGAGAAAAATGGATCCCCCAGGAAAGAAAAGGCTTGAGGCTCCCTCTCCAGGTGGAGCAGGACAGGTGGGATGATGGAGGTCGCGGGGAGGGAGAGAAAGAGAACTTGGGACTCTGGGACATGGGACGGGGTCCCATCTTGGGCGTGGCCAAGGTCACAGGCTCAGGGTTGGTGAAGGTCTGAAGTCTCCTTTCCTACCTTCATTTTCCTCAGTCTCCTCTCTGGTTCTAAAACAGGACTGGATTACAAATTGCACAGGCCCAGACCCCGAAAAGAGGATGCTCTCCAGAACCCTCCCCAACATGTCACTCAAAATAAAGTCACCATATAGAGGTTTCAGAAAGTTCTAGACTTCTCACACAAGGACAGCCTGTATCATGCTATGATCAGCCTCCTTTCACAGGTAAGGAAACTGAGGCACAGAGGGCTAAGTGACTTGCCTGAAGTCACAGCATCCTGAAGCCTCTCTTAGCCCTGTTGCTTCTGGGGAGCCCCAGAAATACCCACGGGGGGCCTGGACAAGGATGGGGCACTTTTCTTTGGAGATTAAGAGACTGGGTGGTCCCTGTGAGCTGGGCTGGGGTCCTACCTGAGGGTCCAGGGTTCAGGCAGAGCTGTAGCTTTCTGATGGCAACCTCTACCTCCTGCCTCGGGCTTCCCTCAGGCCCTGGGGAGACAAATCTGTGGGATCAGGGAGAAAAGGAAAGAGGGGACAGACAGGTCTGGGCCCCCACCACGAAGGGCCTTTCCAAAAGACACCACTCCAAACTCTCACATTCAGGAAAATCTTATTTTAAACCCAGAAGGGGGCTGGCCAAGTGGCTCAGTTGGTTAAGAGTGCGAGCTCTGAACAATAATAGGGTTGCTGGTTCGATTCCCACATGGGCCAGCGAGCTGTGCCCAAGCTGAGCTGCCAATAGGCGGCAAGATGGCTTAGCTGGTGAAAGCACGTGTTCCTTACAACAAGGTTGCTGGTTGGTCTCCCGCATGAGATGGTGGGCTATGTCCACCAGCAACTATGATTGAACCTTGAGCTGAGCAGCAGTGAGCTGCCGACGGGCGGCCGGATGGCAACTGGACTTGGAGCTGAGCTAGCTGCGCCCTCTACAACTAAGATTGAAGGACAACAACTTGGCTGTTCCCCTCCTCCAATTCCTCAATAAAATCTTTAAAATAAATAAATAAACCCAGAAGAGTTCCAGACATCACTCCCATTTCACAGGTGGGGAAGTTGAGGCTGGGAGAGAGCCCTGATCCTGTCAAGGTAGAGTCTTTGCCCCTCCACCTCTAGACCCTCACTCCCCAGCCAAAGTACCCACATAGGACAGAGTATGCTCACCGGCTGGGTCACTCCGAAGGGTCCCTTGGGTGAGCAGGTGGACAGGGACCTCCAGGCCGGGAGTCTCTCTCTCCAACAGGGAAGTCTGGAGGGAGTAGCAGGGATGAGGGGCGGCCCCAGTCCCTGGGGGAGGCCTGAGGCGGATGAAGGGCTCTGGCCTCCCCACTCTGAAAACCCCCGACTTTTCTCTCTGCCCAGCCTTGCTGTGATGGTACCCTCATTGTGTCCCCACCATGTCCCCAGCCCTAAGCCCTCACCTCGCTGCACTCCATGGAGTCAGGGTCCGAACCATCTTCTCCTGGACCTGATGCCTTGTTAGGAGTGAAGGGACCTGAAGGAGACACGAAGAGTTTGGGGGTGCAGAGCCTGACCCCCCCCCATACAGGGGGTGGCATCTGCCACCTACATTCACCTCTACCACAGAAGTGAAGTTACGGAGCAGATGGGAAGCATGACAGTTGTGTGAAGTACTGAACAGGTGTCAGGCAGGTGAGGAGCAGATGAGGAGTGGGCAAGCCAGGTACTCACAGGGTGGCCGACACTGGTTCAGCAGCAGCTGGCCCACTTTCCGGAAAAGCCTGCCCAGAGGCTGGGGGATGGCAAAGATGGGTAGGCTGTGGCAGGAGTGGGGTGGCAGCCGGTCCGGAGTGAAACCCTTCAGAGTGGGGCATTGGGGGTTAACACCCTGCTCAGGTTACTGGGCTCCTGAATACCTGGGGTCCGAACCTTCCTTGGGCCTTGGCTGATATGTCCTGGAGAAGGGGCCCAAGCATCCAGCCCCCAGGGGGGCACCACCTGCTAAACACTACACACCTGCGTGAAGAAGTCGTCCTGCAGCAGGTGGTCCAGGCTGGGCCGCTCGGCCGGGTTGGGTGCCAACAGGCGTGCGATAAGGCGGCGGGCGTTGGGTGACAGGTGGGCAGGCTCAGGGTAACAGCCGTCACGGATGTTTTGATACATCTCTGACAGGGTAGCCGCCATGAAGGGAGGGGTGCCAGTCAGCACCATGTACCTGGGCCGGGGGTTGGGCAGGAACCTGGGTGTCTGCTTGTATCTGTCCTGGGCTGGTCCAATGTTGGCTCACACCTACCTGTGCACACCGGGCCATACCTACCCACACTCCCCTACTTTGTACATGCTTCCCATCCATCCACATTTCCATAACTGCCCCACATCTCTTCGCACCTGGCTATTCCTGTCTGCTCACAGACACCAGCATCTGCTGATACACCTGCATGCACCTGGCTTACACCTGTACACACCTGCATGCACCTGTTCAATTCTATTTTATGCATACTTACACCTGCTCCACTCCTGCATGTACCTCATACCTGTATACATGCCCTGGCCTGCCTGTGCACCTAGCACCTGCACACATGTGTCCACACCTCTGTGCATGCTCAAACTTGTCCTCCCTTGCACATACATCCCCCCATATGCCCCATTCATACCTGCATGCTCAAATGATGGCAGGTACATTCTTCCACCTGCCCCATACTTGCACATATCTGTTCACATCTGTTGTATATATGCTCACACCTGCCTATCCTCCCACTGTACATATTTATGCCTGTCCTTACCTCCTTATATGCTCCCACCTCCCTATACCTGGCACCACCTGGGCACTCCTGACCGCTCCCCAGGCCTGGGCTCCCAGGGCCCCACTCACATGATGCAGCCCAGTGCCCAGATGTCCGACTGGCAGGAGTGCCCATTTCTGGAGACGACCTCAGGGGCCAGGAAGTTAGGGGTCCCACAGAGTACTCTGGGAGAGGTAATGGGGGGGCTCAGGAAGGCTGGATCTCCTATGCCAAACCAGGTTCACCTGTGTTCCCCCAGAGAGACTGCTGAGAGCCTCCCTCTCACCTGTGGCAGTGGCCCCCTGGCCCCACCCTGGCAGCCAGCCCCAGGTCCCCGATCTTCACCTCCATGTTCTTGTTCAAGAAGAAGTTACCTACCAGATGAGGGGAGAAGCACAGGTGTGGAGGGACAGGCACATGTGTGGGAGGGACAGGCTTGGGCATGGTGGTAGCCTCACCTCAGCTGCCACATCCCCACAGTTCCCCAGTCCACACTCACTGAGCTTCAGGTCCCGGTGCACAATATGCCGCTGGTGCAGGTAGTGAAGGCCGCTGATCAGGCCCCGCAGGTAGTAGCGGACCTCAGGCTCTGTCAGTGTCTGCCGTGCTTCCAGCACGTGGGCCAATGACTGCAGGTGACCCACAGGCCAGAGCCAATACCAAAGAGACACAGGTGAGCTCAGGTGTACTTAAGTGGGCAAAGTGAGTTCAAGGTGTCTATGAAGGCACAACTAAGTTCAACTGGGGGCATGGGGCATGGCTTAGTGCTGGAGGGACACAGGTGAGCACAGGTGTGCTCAGGTGGACCCAGGTAACCACAGATGAGTATGAGATGAGTCTGGTGACCACAGAATAAATTAGGCACAGGTGCACACAGGTGAGCCTAGGTAAGTCAAGAAAGCCTAGGGTGAGCACAGATGGGCCTGGTGTGGGCACAGGTAGAAACAGATAAGTAGAGATGGACAGGGGTGCAAGAAGATGAGCACAGAAGGGGAGGGAGGGTGCGGGCACCTGGCGGCTGCAGTACTCCAATAGCATGTACACGTGATCACGGTCAGCAAAGTGTCCATGGAAGGCTACAATGTTGCGGTGTCGCAGGCGGCTGTGCAGGGTGACCTCTCGCTCCACCTGTGGGCACAGCCCCACCTGCACATACCCCGCACGCGGTATTCACCTCCACGGGGCATGCAGCCTACGGTCAAGGGCAGGGACCTCTCCGGGTACCCGCTGTGGGCATGGGGACCCTGGGCACTGATGCGCGAGGGGGGGGGCGTACCTTCCCACGGGGTTGCAGACTCCCGGCCCCTGCCCCACCACGCGGCACCACCTTGAGCGCGAACACCGCACTGGTGGACATGTCGGTCAGCTTGTAGCAGCGGCTGAAGGCGCCCTTCAGGGAGCGGATTCGTGAGCTCAGTGTTCAGGTGCACATATGTAGGTGGACAGGTGGCCAGCCCTAGATTCTCTTACACACACACACACACACACACACACACACACACACACACACACACACACCCTCATGCTTGGATACACAATGTAGCACCTGGGCTCACACAAAGGAACAGGGACACATCTACTCAGAAGGAGACATCCATAACAGTCACAGAAAGCAGAGAAATGTGTAACAAATTCAGACACACACATACACACCTGGAGACAACACAACAGAGTAAACAAAGGCACAGAGATTGGTTACACGCTCAGACACACACTCACACACCTGGACACACAACCCACCCACACTGCACAGCAAGCCAAATACTGGTTCCTGCCACACAATGCACGCCATACAGCGGGGCCACTACAGACTAGGCGCCCAGCCCAACGCCAGACCCCAAACTCTTCCAGTCACACGACACATGCAGAGATAAAGCCCGGGGCTCAGCGGGTAAACCAGCTGGATGCACACCTGCTTTTCTGCTCTCACAATCGTGTATGCACAGCCCACCCGCCCATCTGAGACCCCCGCCCGGCCCGGCCCCCTGGCTGCGGACTCGGGATGCCGGGATCCCCACCTTGCCAATCAGCTTCCCGCGCTTGTAGACGCGCCCCGAGCCCGGGTCGCGCAGGAAAGCGGAGACAGGCGAGCGGCAACTGCGCCGCCACCGCAGCCTGGGCTCCATCCCGCGCGGGAGCCTGGTGGGTGCGGGGCGCGGGCACTGGCAGCCTCCCGCTGGGACCACTGCGCCGCGCCTCTGGGGGCTGCGCCACCGGCGGCGAGTCTTATTGGCTGGGGGGAGGGGAGAGGGCGGAGTCCAGACGCTCAGGGGTTGGCTGGCTGCCGGAGGGAACAGGTGCGTGGGGGGCGCGTGGGCGTGCGGGGACGTCCGGCTGGCGGGAGTTCCAGTGACAAGAGCGGCGCTCGCGCTGGGCGCGCCAACCCAGCGCCACTCTGGTGCGCTCAGCCCTCTGGCTCTTTCAATCCTGCACCTTCTGCTAAGCTGCGAACTGTCGACACGCCCATTTTACTGAGTGGGAAACTGAGGCCCAGAGGGATTGTCTCATTTTCTCAGAGGCCTCCCAGGGAAAGGCGGGTGGGGTTCGAGGCTTGGCGGCCTTATCCTAAAGTGCACTCGAGATGATGAATCTACAATAGTTCTGAATGTATGGGTCCTCCCTGTAGGTGAGTTTCTGGGACCCACATGACACTTTGGGGCTTAATCACCTGAGCACTGGGGTGGGGGCACAGCATAATCCAGAGAAGAAAGAAACCCAGTATCTCTGGGACTGGGGCTGGCGGGGTGGGGAGTGAGGCCTGGGGCAGAGACCCACAAGGAGGCACTGCTCAGTGTTGGAAGTTGTCATATGAGGGATGCTCAGCAGTGAGAAGGGACAGAATTGGGGAACCAATGGGTGGACACTGGGGTTTGTGAATCCTGGTAGGGGCAGCCAAGGAGAGACAGTTGGATGGGAGGACAAGTGGGTGGGCTCCGGTTTCTCTCGACATTATGGGGGCATCTCTGAGCAGTAGCCCAGCCTCAGGTCTAGGCCCTTTCCTTGTGTTCTCTCATTTTTACCCTTCTTCTAATGCTGGGATATGGGAACTGGCCTGTCCCCATTTTACAGGTGAGCACACTGAGGCCCAGGGAGGTTAAGTTGCTTACCCAGCAAGGAAGGAACAGTGCTGAGTTTGAATCCTGGTAGCTGCCTCTGGCTGCCTCCGTATTAATCTCCAAATGTTACATAACACAACAAGTGGGGCGGGGTTAACAGGGCTCTGTGTGGCTGGAATCAGGCCTCGGAATTTTCCAAAGACCAGATTTCAGAATCCGACCCAGCCATGCCACCGGGGACAGGAAACACCTTCTGAGTTGTCACATGGTCACCTGGCATGTCAAATGGGGGCCCCAGTATGTTTGACGGAGCAAGACTCAGGGACCTTTGGTGGGGCAGCCTCAGCACCAGGGCCAAGTATTCCAGGCCAGTGCAAGGGGCCAGCTGGCTGTCACCTGGGAGCCCGAGTCCCCTTCTAATTAGAACCAGGTGCAGTGCAACAGAAGGTGGGCAGCTAAGGGGCCTGTGGACCTGAGCTGTCACGTCACTGTCACCTGGGAATCCACGAGGGCAGACAGCTGGTCCCTTCTCAATAGCATACTTCCATCTACGTGCTAATTGAGGTATTTGATAAACACTGACCAATGTGGGGAACCTGTGCTGGGCTCTGCGTGCCCAAGACAGATCTGCCCATCCCTCATACAAAGATTGCCAGGAGATCGTCCAGACTTAGCAGAGTCAGGGGGCTGGGGAGGGTTCGGGAGGTGTGCATGAGTAAGCCATGCCCCTTCAGGGCAGTGACTTGTCTTGGAGGTAGGTGCTATTCTTAGCCTCATGTTACAGATGAGGAAACTGAGGCTCAGGAAGTCACATACAAGCCCAGGGCACTGGGCTGTTGCCGAGCCCCATCAGAAGTGTAAGTAAGTGAGTCCAGAGCCCCTGCTGCCCCAAACTGTCCCCCAGGCCTCCCAGGAGGGCAGGCAGAGCCTTCACACTGGGGCGGGTGGCTGAGCCCACTGAACACCCAGAAGCCTCCTAGTGGGAATAAATCCAAAGTTCCTGGCTGGTGCCACACAGCCTGCCTGTCAGCTGACGCCCTCTGCACAGACACCAGTCTCCCCCCTTCCTGGCCGCCCATTGGGTTTTCCTGGCTGAACTTCCACCACAGGGCTGAGGAGACCTCCCATTCCCAGCCTACACTTCCTTGAGCAGGAACCCTCTCCCCCAGCACCCTAGAATGAAAAAACTAGACTAAAATGAAAAACAGCTGTTCATAATAGCACGATTCACAACAGGAGGAAACAACCTGAGTGTCCACTGACGGATAAATGGATAAAGTGTGGTCCATCCACACACTGGAATATTACTCAGTGTTGAAAAGGATGGACATTCCGACACCTGCTACAACATGGATGGACCCTGAGGACATTATGCTGAATGAAATAAGCCAGATACAGGACAAATACTATGTGATCTCACTCACAGGAGGTCCCCAGAGGAGTCAGATTCACAAACAGGGAGTAGATGGTGGGGGCCAGGGGCTGAGGGGGAATAGGTGTTTAACGGAGACAGAGTTTCAGTTTGGGAAGATGAGAAAGTTCTGGAGATGGATGGTGGGGATGGCTGCACAGCAGTGTGAATGTACTTAATGCTACTGAGCTGTGTGTTTAAAATGGTTAAGATGGTAAAGTTTATTATGTGTATTTTGCCAAAATAAAAAAAAAAAGGAAAAACACATTAGATTCCTCAACCCACCCAGCCAAAAAATACACAGCCTTAGGGGGCTTACTAAAACCTCCATTTTACAGATAAGCAAACTGAGGCATAGTTTGTGTGCCAATCACAGAATCAGTTTTGCAAAGGGGCAGGGCTCATATGGCTGCCTGCCCTCCCATGCTGACCCCTGCCCAGCGTTTCAGAAGCCTGGGTAGCCTTGGGCTGGAACCCCACCTAGCCATCTACCACCTGATCCTCCATACCCAGGCAATAGTCTTGCTTTCCCTCCAATCTGTGCTCTCACTGACCTGAGATAACTCCCCAGACTCAGCAGATTTCCCGGGAGAAGTGCGGAAAGCTTCACTCAAAATACCTGCTGTAGGTGAGCGGGCAGCTGCTGAGACAGCAGACTCCCAGAGGCCACCCAGGGGAGGCTTGCAGGGCTGGGCATGGGGTCAGCCTTGGCACAGCCCCCTTCTCCCAGAAGATGCCAGGGTAAGAGCACATGGGCAGATGTGAATCGCCCCAGCTCCAGGTACCTCTCTGGTCTCCTGGCCTTTGAACTGTGTGGACTCCCTCATGTCTGTACTCGTGAGCTCAGCCCCTGGGGACAGGGCCTCGTGAGCAGAGCGGTGGGAGGGGACCCTGCCACTGTGCTCCAGAAACCCCATGACTGTGGCACGGTGCTGCCTTGAGACTGGTCCAGTGTTGGGGGCAGGGGACTTGGCTTCCACTTGTCCAGGGCCAAACCTTTTCCTTGCCTCTCCCAGTTTCCCAGCATCCATTGTCATCGGCTCCTTCTAGAACCACTGTCCTCTCTGACCCTCCAGGGTCATCTCTATCTCAGGATCCTTGACTTAATCCATCTGCAAAGTCTCCTATACCACATGAGGTGACATGTCCACAGGTCCCTTTGGGGAGAGGATAGTATACTACTGACGACAGAGGGTAGACAAAAACTCTAGTGTCTTTGCAACTTTTTGTAAATCTAAAATTATTCCAAAATTTAAATTTTATTTTAAAAATAAACACAAGAATTAGGAGGTCATTACAAGAAATTCAAGCCAACCTATATAAGGCAGTAACATAAAGTCACCTGTAACCTCACCCCAAGATCACTGTGGGCAATGCTAGGGGTGTATCTTCGATTCCCTGTCTGAGTTTATAGTAACGTGTACTTTTATATAAACGGCCATCATATAGTGCTTGATTTTTCTAATTTTATCATGTAACAACATACCTTAGATGACTTGTCATTTCTGAGTCACTGTCTCATGTTACCCAGCCACTGAGCCCTGTGTGGCCCCTGCCCCTCTCTGGCCTGGAAGCTGACCCCCTTGCTCCCTGTACTCTGGCCTAGGGCTTCACCCTGCTCCTCTGGCTGCCTGGCTATTGCACATGCTGTTTCCTCTGCTGGAAATACCCTCTCCCTCATCCTCCAGGTCCTGCCTGGTAAGTACCCCCCACATCCCTGACCCAAAAGGAGCTCAGGGCACCCATTCAGATGTGGGTGGGGAGTCGTCCCAGATCCTCTGAGTCTCGCTGCGTGTGATTTCACCCCTCTTCACCTCAGTGTCCTGACCCGCAAAGTGGGGGTGCGGATTTCTCTTATGGGAAGCAGTTAAGAGTGTCACATCAGATATGGGAACCCCCAAGGCAGGGATGAATTCCCAGTAGGTGAAGTGCTCAGTCACTGGGTCAGTGGCATGAGAACTAGGACCTGTCCAGAGCAAGAGTGATGCAAAGGATGCTGCTCCCCATTAGTGAAGACCTCTTGATTACGTCTCAGGAACCCAAAGCTGCTACAGTGAAAACACTGGATGGGTGGCTTCAGGTATGGCTCGATCCAGAGACTTAAACAATGGTCTCAGAAATCTGGCCCTTTCTATTTCCTGCCTCTCATGTTCTTGGGGCGGTTCTTCCTGGGTGGCAATCCCAGCTCTCATGGGTGACCCTGGCCGTAGTGGGTCCCAGTTCCTGCTGTACCCATGCTCATGCCCAGGGACATCTGGGCAGATCTAGGACCCCTCCCACCCAGTCAACTCAGGAGACTGAAGTGTCCTAGGACCATGTGGCCAGGCCCCAGGGATCACCAGTGGCACAGGGAGTTGGGGGAGGGGATATGGGGAGGCCACAGGATCTGCTCCTAGACATTTCCTAAGCCCCAAGGCCATGAGACCACAGAAGGAGAAGGAGCCCTGCTGACCCACCTCCACTGGGCCCACATGTACTAGCCCGATCCCATCCTGGCTCTGCCTCAGGGAGGGGGTCCGAGGTGGAGGTCATAGTAGAGGGATCCATCTGCCCCTGGGTCAGGGTCTAGGCCAGAGCATCAGATGAGGGGCTGAGATGCCACTGGACCTGGGGCCTCTGAACTTCACAACCACCCCTCCACCTGTACCAGGTGTTCTGAGACGAGCTCCAGGCTTCATCTTCCAGGAATCTGCTGGGTCCTGTTATGTCCAAAGGACAGAGGTGGTAGCCAGAGACCCAGCGGAGACAAGGACTGGGGCGGGGGGTGGGGGGGAGCAGGACTCTGCACCTTCATCCCATCCCCACTTGGTGACCCCACAAGTGCTAGGGCCCCAGTGCAGTGTGCATTGCCTGTTATATGCACTTTCTACAGGACTCAGTACTTGCTGCATATACTGGCTGCAGAGTACAGTGCCTGTACAGTTGTATGCACCCCTTGGAAGGTTCAGTGCTACTATATGCACTCCCTGCCGGATGCAGTACCTACTGTATACACTCCATGCAAAGCAAAGTGTCTGCTGTCTACATTTCTATAGGATGTAGTAACTGCTGCATATATTCCCTACAGAGCATAACACCTTCTATATATGCTTCATGCAGGACACAGTGCCTGCTGTATACACTCCCCGCATAGCACCATGAGCTGTGGCTCCGGGAAAAAGGCAATTTTGGGGTTGGCAATTGTGGAGTCCCTGGGCCAGGCATGATTTATTTCTGATGGCCTCCCAGGCCCCAGCTCATAGCTTAGTACATAGTCAGTGCTCATCAGAAGGTGCCTGCTCTCACCATCCCCACTCCTCTCCTGCCCAGTTCAACCAGGCTTAACCTCGTCAAGGTCACGACTTCCTCCATCAGTGCCAATCCACTGGTCCACTGGTCCATGTCCACATCTTGCCCACACAGTCCTTGTGGCCTCTGAGACCTCACACTCACCCATTCTCCTCCCCTGCACTGCTCTGTCCATGCTCATGCCCTGTGACCTCATCCACGAAACTGAACACTCCCATGTGCCAAGGATACTCACGTGTCCATTTCCAGCCATACATGACCCTTGGACTCCCAGCTTCTTATTGGTGACCCACAGACATCTCACCCTAGACCTGTCCAGAAGTGACTGATGGACTCGCCCTCCCACTCCCACCTACCCCCAGCCTGTCCCCTTCAGTAAATGGGGCACCTCCCTTCACCAGCCACTCAGGCTAAGCTCCTCGTCTCTTCCCATCACCTCTCCCTTGGGATCTGTTAGCAACTCCTGCAGACTCTGCTCCCAAACTGCTGGGAGACACCCACTGCTCTCACCTCCACCCATACCCTGACTCGGTCCTGCCAGGACACCCGCTGCTGCCTCTCATGACTTTCCTGGCCCCCACAGCAGCCGGGGGCAGCTTTTCCAAAGCTAGAGCACCCTCTCCCACTTCCCATGGCTCCATTCCCCACTCTGACCTCATCCCTGCCCACTCTCCGGCCACTTGCTCCACCCGCCCCACTTCCTGATTCCCTTATTCTCTTATTCCAGCTTCAGGGCCTTTGCACATGCTGTTCCCTCTTTCTGGGCTGCCCTTCCGGGCTGCCCTTCCCCCCACCTCCTGTGGCAATCACCTTTTCAGTGAGGGCCTTCCTGACACACCTCCTTCCCCATCTTCAGTGGGCCTGGGTTGTTTCCTCTCAGAGTCCTGATCACAAGGTGAGATTATACCTTCCCAAGGGCTGTCTCCCTCACTGCCTGACTGGCTGGGTGGTTCACCACAGTACTGTTGGCACATATTTGGTGCTCAGTAAATGTTGACTGAATGAACAGCATTGAATGGGCCTCCTCTGAACTCCTTTAGGCAGGAGGGCAGACAGATCTGGACCACCACCCTGTGGTCAGGGCTGGGAGACCCCCATAGTGGGCTTCCAGGAGAAGGGGGCACTTAAGCTGAGTCTGGCCAAGCCTGTGGGCAGAGGGGCAGTCCACCAATCGCCCCTTTGGTGCCCTATCTCCTCAACCTGCCCACCAGGGAGCAGTATGGGTAATAGTGAGGAGTCAGTGTAAGTGGCAAGAAGAGGAAGCCAGCTGCATCCCTGAGTGGGCAGGGTGGGGAGGCAGCAGGTGGGAAAGGGTGGGGTAGTGGGATCCCTGGGGTAGCCCTGAACTTGCCAGTCCGTGCAGAGCTGAAGTCCAGCTGGAAGTGTTCCGTGAAGACGCTGCCAGCCCCATTTGGGAAAACTGAGGTTGGAAAGGGTAGGACCACCGGCCTCACAGAAGTGGGACCTTCTGGACCCGGGTCTGGTTCCAAAGCCGCTGCTAGCAGCCCGGGGGCCTGGCAGGGAGGGTGGGAGGTGGGGTGGGGCCCGTCTTCTGGTGACAGCAGAGCCCGGGAATGTGCTTGCTGGGAGGGGGCTCTCCGCCCCCGACGCCCGGCCCCTGGGGCTAAGCTTCTCCGCAGTGCGCTGGGTTCTGAGCTGGGGATGGCCAGGACCTGGGGCAGGAATCCCAGGATCAGAACCCAGGCGCCTGGGCTCCATAGTAGAGTGGCCTTGAGGGGAAGGAGGAGGGAAGGACAGGAGCAGGGGATAGTGACCGGCAAAGGGAATT
Source organism: Hipposideros armiger (assembly GCF_001890085.2). Taxonomy (NCBI): domain Eukaryota; kingdom Metazoa; phylum Chordata; class Mammalia; order Chiroptera; family Hipposideridae; genus Hipposideros; species Hipposideros armiger. Next base: position 926,953 of record NW_017731625.1, on the reverse strand, counting down.
GAACTAAACGTTGGTGGAGAAAGGGCAGCGTCCCGGACTCCCGGAACTCGGGCAGGGCGACCTCGGTTCGCGCACATTCCCAGGCCCTGAGCGCGGCGCCCGGAATAGCAGCCCTGGGGTGGGGGTAAGGGCAGCCAGTCCCCGGGCGGCTCCCCCGCCCTGGGATTCCCAAAGTCACCGGGACATGGACTGTCAGACACCAGACCGCGGTTCTGGGGATACCGGACCGGGTCTGTGAGAGGCAGTCCCCTGACGCAGGTCCGCGCCGAAGCGCACCACAGTCGCGCGAGGGTGCACGGGGCCTCCGCCCCTTTGGACCCCAGCCTGGGCGCGCCCTGGGAGGCCGGTGGGAGGGGCCGATCTGGGCTCCCCCGCCGCCCCTCCCCGCGGGTTCCGCTGCTTCCGCTTGCTCTGGGGCCGCCGGAGGAGCCGGGACGCGCTGCCTATGCTCTACATCACTGGTAAGTCCCTCTTCCTATCCTCCCACTATCCGGGTCGGTGTCTTTTCCCCTCCCTGGGCCCGGTAGGGCTGGGGGTGGTGTGTGGCAAGGTAGCAATCCCCAGGGTGGGAGAAAGCCCATCCCCACTTTCTCCTGGGGAAATTGAGGCCCAGAGGCAGGGCTTGCCCTGAGATCACACCCACAGTTAGGAATGCAGCCTAAACAGGGTATAAGTGTTCTGCTCCTTAGGGAGGGGGCTCTGGGGAATGGGAGGATGGTTCTTCTAACCCCTCGTTTTCCATCACCTAGACCCCCACCTCACAGCCAGTGCTGAGTCGGGTGGGGGTGTCAGAAGCCCAGCCTCCCTTTCCTGTCTCTCTTCTCCCCTTCAAACTTCTTCCTGCTTTCTGGGCCAGCCGGTGTGCTGGGGTCAGAGAGAAGCCGAGATGCAACTGGCTGCACAGCTCTGGTCAGAGAGGGGGACCACCCTACAGTCTCCCAGGTTTTCAGCACCTGGAGCCACTTTGGCACCACACCTCTGGTGCCCCAGGTCCAAATGTCAGAACAAAAAGGGCCTGAGATACAGGGAAACTGAGGTTCAAGAGGGGCCATGAGTCCAGCAGGGCCTAGCCTTCTCCCATCTGGTGCCCAGGTGCTCAGGGGCTGGAGGACTTTAGCTTGTCCTGTGCGTCCTTTGGGCACTGTTGACGGCTGGGCTCCTTGGCTCTGGCCCGAGAAAGGACTCACAAGACAGCCACTTCCCTCCCCCTTTCTCTGCCAATGTCATGGTCATGCAGAGGGTGTGGATGACAAGTGGCTTTATTTTTCCCCTGACAGCTGGGGATACTGAGGCCTGGGGTGGCAACGTCGCCAGCCCAGCACCCCCACCCCCCCAGCCACCCTCCTTTTTCTGTGTCATCTTCATCAGTGGCCCATTTCCCTCTGCAGACCACCCTGGCACTCCATCCCACACCTTCTGCTCATGAGGCCATGAGGCTACAGCTGGACCAGAGCCAGGTCATCCCTCCTCACCCCTCCTCAATCCAGGGGCTCCCTGCTGCTGAGGGTCTGGAAGCTGAGGGGGCCCTGGAGGGACCTGGCCCCTGATCACCCCACCTCTGCAAGGTCTCAGAGTCCTGACTGACCCCACTGCACAAATGGGGAAACTGAGGCCTGGGTAAGTGGAGTGGCTGGCTCCTGGCCTCACAGAAAGATAGAAGCAATGATGGTGGGGAGGATGGGGAGGGGCCCCGACCCTGGAGACACCTGTGCACTATCCTGGAATGAGTTGTTTTGTCATTAGACACTGATTATGCACCTACTGTATGCATCATAATACAATAAACAACCAATAATAATAAAAATAATAATTCTCTGAACTCTCTATCTTCATACCAGGCTCTGTGCCTCTCATTTTTCTTACCTGACAGGCCCCTCAAAAGTTTCCTTAAGAGGGCTGTATTGTCACCCCATTTTTTAGAGATGAAGAGGAAGGCTCAGAGGCTAAGTTACTGCCCCAAATCACACAGTCAGGGCAGAGCTGGCTTCAACCCCTGGCCTTCTGATGCCCCCACTGCAGTGACCCTCTCTGTTCCCCCAGACCCCATCCCCTCTGGAACCTCCTGCTCCTGATGTGGACCCTTCTGAGCTGTAGTTTGGGGGGCAGTGCTCAGGTAAGGGGGGACATGAGACCAGGGGGCATTGGGCATGGAGACCCAGCTGTATGGGGGTTGCCAGCCTCCCTTCCAGGCTGACTGTGCTTCTCTCTCCCCAAGTAGGGTCCCGGTGAGTGGACGCTGTGGGGTTCCTGGAGCCCCTGTTCCAGCTCCTGTGGGCGGGGTCTCTCTGTGCGAAGCCGCCGCTGCATCCGGTGAGCAGGGAGCTGGAGCTCAGCTGGGCGGGGCAATAGGGGGTCCCTGCCCCTCCTCTCCTGCCAGCCCAGCCCAGCCCCTGGCCGCACCCTCTGCCTGCCCACACATGCTGTGCCTTTTAATCTTACTGATCCAGTGGGAATGTGGGTAGGGTTGGGGAGAATGGAGGATGTGCACATTGGCTCTGGGGAGGGGCTTCCTGGGGGTTCTGACCACCTTGCTCCTCATAGATTTCCCAGGGAAGAACTGTGCTGGGGTAACACCCACGAGTATCGCCTCTGCCAGTTGCCGGTAAGTTCTGTCCACCTCCCAGACCTTCTAGTCTGACCTGAAGCCCCCCTGCTTCCCCATTCATGCTCCCAAATATGTTTGCCACCCTACCAGCTTCTCTGGGTTCCCCCAAGGCTGTCCCAGCTTCTGACCCTCCCATCTCTGTCCCCAGGACTGTCCCCCAGGGGCCATGCTCTTCAGAGACCTCCAGTGTGCCCTGTACAATGGCTACCCTGTCCTGGGCTCCCAGAAGACCTACCAATGGGTACCCTTTTATGGTGGTGAGTAACCTGCCCTCCTGTTGGGCCAGAGGGAACATCTCAGAGCTGCCAGGGAGAAGTGGCTGCTAAGAAGAAAGGGAAACTTGGGGGGTTGTAAGAAGGAGGGGGCATTAGCACTTGGGCTTTGAAGGACTTGTAGGAGTTGGTGAAGTGAAGGGGGAAAAGCATGTGTGAGGTGTAAAGCAGGGGCAGAGGAAGGCAGGCCTATTCTGCACAGGGTTGAACACCAGGCTGAGGATTTACTTGGAGGTGTATCCAGAGGCCAACAGTTCTCAAACTTACCCCGGTAGCAGGAAATGTTGCATTGAGCTGAAAATAGCAAGTTATATAACTGTGTGCCCTGGGGCAGTGCACCTCCAAATTTAAGAGAGACAGGCAGCCTCAACGCAGCGGTGGGGGCAGACACAAATAAACAAAGCCTAGAATGGAGAAAGTTCCATTCATCGACCTCATGGGTTATTTTTTTTTTTCTTTGCCCTAAAAATTGGAAGAAACCTGCCATGATTCCACCTCCAGAGAGGCCCACCAGGGCCATCTCAGGCTCTGTTCTAGGCAGGGTCTGCCAGCCAGGCTCAGGGAGATGCGAGCTTAATTGGCAAGAACAGGGGTCAGGGCTATGAGCCTGGGTGTGTGAAGACTGCCCTTTATGCTCCTCTGCCCAGCAGAGGGGGAAACTGAATCCTGAGGAGGGCCAGAGACACACCCAGGCTATGTGGGACCCAGTCAGCACTGGACACTTTTTATTGGGCACCTGCTGGGTGCAGGTCCCAAGCACTGTTGAGTTCTGCCCAATGCTGGGCCTAGAACCCTGTCTGGAAAGTAGTAGGTGTTCAATGAGTGTCTGTGGAATGAATGAATGAAAGAATGAATGAAGAATGGGAAACGATGGATAATAATGGATAACAGGTAAAGACTTCTGATATTAATACTTAACATGAATGAATGTACGCACACATGCATGCATGCATACAGGGCCAGAATACTTGCTGGGAGAGTCTCAGGGAGCTGGAGGCAGAATTTGTAAGTCCAGTCCTGGCTCCGCTTCAGCCTTGATGTGTGGTTTTGGCCAAGTCTCTGGACCTCATCTGCCCAAAGGGATGGCTTTCTGAGGGATTCTGGCTGGAAGGGGGCTGGAACTGGAATAGATGACACCTGGCCCACTCACTCCTCCCGCCCCCAGCGCCCAATCAGTGCGACCTCAACTGCCTGGCTGTGGGTCACGCCTTCTACCACAGCTTCGGTCGTGTCCTGGACGGTACTCCCTGCAGCCCCCGTAGTCAGGGGCTCTGCGTGGCTGGCCGCTGCCTCGTAAGGACTCTCCAGACCCCGCCCACCTCCCATCCAGGCCCGCCCCCAGACCCCACTCCCTTTAGTTCCTTAGCCCCCCGTCTCTCATACGCCCCGCCCTCCCTAGGCTCCACCCCAGGCTCCTCCCTCTGGGCCCGCACCGTTACTCCAGGCCCTATTTCTTTTATTTCAGGCTCCACCCTCGTCCCTAGTCCCCATCCCTCTAGTGATCGGAGCCCCGCGTCCTATCCCAGGCCAAGGCCCCGGTCGTGGGAGGGGCTCTCTGTGACTTGAGTTCTCCCAACCTTCAGAGTGCCGGCTGTGACGGTTTGATGGGTTCGGACGCCCGCAAGGACCATTGCGGCCGCTGCGGCGGCGCCAACGACTCGTGCCTCTCTGTGCAGCGCGTGTTTCGTGATGCCGGTGACCGCTAGCCCCTTCCTCTCCGCTCTCCCAGAGAGGGCCCTTCAAGGAGCCGCGGCCCGGAAGCAAAGTCCCGTGCTGATTGGGCAGTCTGAGGCTCGCCCATCATTCTGATTGGTTATTGCCAGATTGTTCCCCCCCCCCCGAACGAATGGGTTTTAACTCTTTCATTGCCTCACTTAAACGATAATAATCTTAACTCCAAACGTTTACGGAGCGTTTTGGGATACCAGGACCCTGGCTAACCTTCTTACCCGCAGAATCTCATTTAACCCTCAAAGCATCCCTCAAATACACCCCACCCACACCCCAACAGCCTCCTTCCCTCCCGCCCAGGAGCCTTCGCTGGGTACTGGAACGTGACACTGATCCCCGAGGGCGCCAGACACATCCGCGCCTCCCACCGGAGCCGCAACCACCTGGGTATCGCAGGGTCAGAGGGGGGGATGCGCCCTGCTGCCCACTCGGGTGCTGCCGGGAGACAGACTTGGGGAGTGGAAAGCCTAGGTCGGGAGGTGGGAAGGGCCAGTCCTGGTGTACCCTGGCTGACCTTTCTCTTGCAGCGCTGATGATGAGCGACGGGAGCTACTTGCTCAATGGAAACTGGGAGGTCAGCCCGCCGGGGACCTACGAGGCGGCAGGCACCCACGTGATCTACACCCGCGCCACAGGGCTAGAGGAGACGCTGCACGCCGCCGGGCCCACCTCCCAAGATCTGCTCCTGCAGGTGTGGGCCAGGCCTTCAGAGGAGGGCAGGGCATGTGTCGCGGGGGAAAGGATCTGGGGGAGTCTGGGGACAGAGGGTCAGAGCGGGGAGGCTGGATTAGAGATGGTCAGAGGTGGGAAGCTAGGGTAGAGAATCAGAGAGGGGAGGCAAAGGTAGAAAGTCAGAGGGGGGAGGCTGGGCCATCAATTCGGAGTTCAGCTTCCTAGTGTGTGATATTCCCCTCAGGTCCTCCTGCAGGAGCCCAACCCTGGTATTGAGTTTGAGTTCTGGCTCCCTCGGGAACGCTATGGCCCCTTCCAGGAGCAGACACAGGCCCTGGACTGGTCCCTGCGACAGCCACAACCTCGGGGGGTGAAACCTCAGCCCCCTGAGACCCCTGCAGTGCCTGCTGCCATCTCCCCACAGACCCTAACCCCCTCCCCAGGTGAGGTGGGGATGGCCAGGGTGGGGGCAAGCAGTAAGGTGAGGCACGTGCCCTGACTGCACCCCCCCCCAAAACACAGACCCCTGCCCACCCTGCCCTGACACCCGTGGTCGCGCCCACCGGCTACTCCACTATTGCAGCAGTGACTTTGGTGAGAGAACTATTTCCCCAACTCCCAGTTGGTCCCTAATTGACTTGAGCTTGGCTCCTGTCCTGCTTACCTCTGATCCTCATCTGACTTCACCCTTGACTCCTTGATCTGACCCTTTGCTCTAATTAAGTCTTCACTGATCCCTAATCTAATGCTGACCCCAGGCCTCAGCTACCCCAGTCCCCTCTTCACAGTCCCCAGACCCCTCCCCACCCCCGCCACATCCCACCTGACCCTCAGTTCTCTCATCTGGCAATGGAGTGCCTGGAGGCTGGAGAGTCCAGCCACTCTCAGCATCACCCTGCTCACAGTGTTCCAGGCTCGAGTGCTGGGCCGCCTCTACCAGGCTCAGGAGACCCGTTATGAGGTGCGTGTGCAGCTCGTCTACAAGAACCGCTCCCCACTGCGGGCCCTCGAATACGTGTGGGCACCAGGTCGCTGCCCCTGCCCACCACTGACCCTCCATCGAGAGTACCTGCTGGCTGCCCGGCGCCTCGTCAGCTCTGATGGCACTCAGGACCGGCTGCTGTTGCCCCACGCTGGCTATGCCCGGCCCTGGAGCCCTGCAGAGGACAGTCGTGCACGCTTGGTTGCCCGACACTGCCCTGCCTGAGCCCCCAGATGAGGACTCCCACCACACACAGCAACAAAGATGAGCCTGACCAGGCTCAAACTCAACCTCTTTCCTCTCTTGCCCTGGTTTCCAGGGAGCTCAGAAATATCTCTTAACCACAGCTATGTGACCCTTCCTCACACACACACTTAGACATCTCTGCATGCAGTCAGATCCACTGTCACGAGTAAGCAGGCATTGGTGAGGACACACTGAATTGCCTCTTTAACTCTTATTATTACCTCTCTCACCCTGAGTGCCAGGAAACTCATAGCTATCTTACATTCAAAACTTTGTGTCTGTTTTTTTTTCTCTTGCCTCACACTCACCTGCTTAGAGACACTCTCACAAGATGTGCCTAATGAGACATTGTAATGTACCAGTTTTCCTTCTTGCCCTGACTACCAGGAAGCTCATCACTATTTAACTCCCTGACATTCTGTGCTCTGTCTTTGTGCTGCCACTTACCCACACACCCGCATATATTTAGAGACACTACCACAAACAAGCATTCCCCCTAGAAGACATACCTAACCGACACTGTAACATACTAATTTCCCTGGCTACCAGGAAGTTCAGAGATAATCTTCACAGCCTTAGCAATTTTGGCTGGGTTTATACTTGGCCGCATAGACACAGGGATATGCTGGCAGTCAGATCCACAACCACGCACTCACAACATATATATATATATATATGTGTGTGTGTGTGTGTGTGTGTGTGTGTGTGTGTGTGTGTGATTTCACACACCCCATCCCCTCCTCCTCCTGGTCCAGCCCCAACCCCACCTCAGTATGTCTGACTCTGTGTGGGGTGAGGACAAGGAATATATGAGGATGGGGGGCAGGTGGCTTTTATAGGTCTCAAGCCTCTTCCCCATGCCCCCTTCAGAGCCACACATTCGTCTCAGGCCACCTAGGGGACCCCTCCCATTGGCAGTCAGAGCCCCTGCCCTTAGCCTGTCTCCATCTTCGTATGTTCTGAAAAAATTCTCTTCATATATTCTTCTGGACCAGGAGGGCAGACCTCGGTCCTATGAGAATTGGATGTGTTTTTGGGGTGGCCCAGAAGGCCCTCTCCCATGGGGTGCCCCTGAGGGGCCACCTTCTGCCTCCCTACCCTAGATAGGGTGGCTCACGCTCTCATTTGGGACAAACTGCTCTTCTGTACCATCGTGGTCATGTTTTTCTCTGGGCGTGGATGCTGGCAGTAGATGAGGGGTACGCAATGCATGGGTCTCAGATCTGCTTGGGCTCACCTTGCAGATAACCTTAGGCCAGGCCAGGGCTCTCTCTGGGCATCAGTTTCCCCATCTGCAAGTATCCTTTCAGCCCTTCCTGGCCCTGACCATGGGAATCACACTCTTTCTGGAGTCCTTCTCTAGTCCCTCCGTTCATTCATGCATTCCTCCAACGGGTAGTTATTGAGCACTTACTGTGTGCCAGGGGGACAGCAGTGCCTGGGCGGTCCCAGGCCTGACCCTGTCATCTCCAGCTGTTAGAAAATCCCAGGAGTCTCCACGAGCACGGCAAAGTAAGGCACAGTTCTAGAGGGAAGCGTGGGGGCTGGGCGCCCCCTGGTGGCAGGATGAGAGGAAAAAGTCAAGCCACCTGCGTTGCTTGCAGACTCCCAAGGGCCTTCTCTCATCAGCACTTGCCTTCCTCAGGAACGCCTCTCCCCACCCACCCACCTTCTTACCCCAGCACCCACCCGCAGCTCCATTCCTCCCACCATTAGCCCAAGGTTGTCCCCTCTGCCTTGTGTCAAGGGAGTAGGGGCATCTCAGGCCTTCTCAGCCCCAGGGTTCCATGGGGCAGCCCTGCCATCTACTCCTGAACCATCAGAACTGGCTGGGTTAAGACGGGTGCTCTCGGGAGGGGCAAGTGCAGGGTCCTCTCCAGCAGGCAGGGTGGCCTGTGGCCACCTGAGCAGTGACTTCCCCAGTGGGGTCTCTTTACAGCCCCTCCTCTGTGCAGCAACATTGTTTCCAGTAATGAAGCCTAACAGGTCGCAGTAATTATTACTTCTTTTTTTTTTCTCTCTTTAGCTTTAAAACAATCTAACCATTTAAAGAGAGAATAAAATGTTACAATTCTAAAGATGCTCAAATTCTCAACACAGTTCAGGGAGGAGCTAACATTTGCATTTGCCACCCAAAAATATTACACTATTACACATTTTTGTTGTTTTACATTGAAACACAAATAAAAACTCCAGGGGGTTACATAAAATGGAAGGAAAGTGACTGGACTTGTGTTTTTTCAGGTTTACAATTCCTGGCCTTTTTTTTTTATTAGTTACTGTATCCCTGCAGGAATATCCAGGGCCCATCTGGGTTAGAGACCCAAACATTGCCCAAAGTAACTGCAGATGGGTACAGACAGGAACTTCCAAGGAAACAGGTAGCTGCGTCTTCACATCCAGACCTGGGAATTCTCCAAATTCACTTCCCACAGGAGATGATGTTTATTAAAGGATAAAGAATTAAAACAGGCACGTTTGAAAACTTGTGTCCATGTTAGTAAAACAGTGGTAACTGCGATTGTTTCATTAGCCCCACAAAAGATTATTTTCAGAGATCTTTCTGAATGCCAGCTCTGGGGGTCAGTCATGTTTTTCTTATTGTTCCTAATTCTCTGCAGACGGCACGCCCCTGTCACATGCCTGCGACTTACCCTTCTCTCACTGACCCTGTCTGTACCAGACGATTGACCCATGGGAGGACACGTGTCCACTCAAAGGGCTGTGGAAAGCCCTGGACTGTCTTACATCCCACAGGGGTAGATGTAGGCAAGCAGGTAAGGTTGGCATAACCACTTTGGAAAACACTTTGGCTGTGTCTGCTATAGATGAATGCAAGTCATGATAGTGTGTTAAATAGACATGTCCATGTCCCAACCCCAAAAACCTCTGAATGGAACCTCTTTTGGAAAAAAAGCATCTTTGCAGATGTGATTAAGTTAAGGGTCTCAAGATGAGATCATTCTGGATTATCCGGGTAGGCCCTCAACCCAGTGACAACTGTCCTCATAAGAGACACGCAGAGGAGAGACAGAGAAGACGGCCATGTGACGACGGAGATGGGGGTGATGTGGTCACAAGCCCAGGGAGCCCCCAGCAGCTGGAAGAGGTGGGAAGGACCCTCCCCTGGAGCCTCTGAAAGGAGCACAGCCCTTGACCTCAAACTTCTGGCCCCAGAATGTGAGAGACTCAATCCTTGTTGTTTTAAGCCTCCCAGTTTGTGGTACTTTGTTCTGGCTGCCTCAGGAAACACACACTCACCCTGCTCCCTGCAATCTCTGACAGCTGTGCTCATTGAAGGCCAGTTCTAAAACGTCCCTAGCAGCTTTAATCACAATAACTCCAAACTGGAAACTATTCAAATGCCCACCAACAGTGGAGGAGGGTGAATAATCGCTGGCCTACCCACAGTATGAAATGCTATCCACCAACGAAATAGAGCAAAGTGCTGCTAGTTCCCCCAGTGGTGATGAGTCTGACACAGCTCTGAGTCAGACAACAAAGGACAGAAGATACTGTGGACCCGACTTCTGCATGGGGCTACATTTAGGGGTGGGAAGTCTCTGGGAGGGGCTGGCCATATTGTCTTACTAGCTCTGATTCGCTGGCTACAATCTCCTGTATGTTTAAATTAAAAACAAAACAAGACTGAGGGGGTAAATGTTACTGTTTCCACCTGATGAGACAGGTGTGTGTCCTCCCCACCTGTGCTCCCTGGTTAGCTGACTGGAGCGGGGCCTGGAGACAGCCTTCAAGGGGCACAGCCAGAAGCCGTTTCACTGCCCCCAGGCATGGCAGGGTGAGGGTGGAGAGATGCCAGGTGCCAATGGAGCACAGCACCGCCATCTCCTCCCCCAGACCTCTACCACACCACATTCTTCAAAAAGCTGGACCAGAGATAAGCAGATTCAGGGATCTCTGTGCCCATGTGGACTTCTTAGGAAGATGCAGGTTCATTAATGATTACCCTTGACCCTCCCTTCCTCCCTCCTGACAATCTTATCCCTGAGTAAAAGCCAAAGTCCTCATCACACCTTCCAGGTACCTGCATGGCCCATCCCCCAGACTCACTTCTTTTCTCTCCCTCACTCAGTTCCAGCCACACCAGCCTCCCCAATCTTCCCCTACACCGCCAGGCACAGGCCTGCCTCAGGGCCTTTGCACAGGCTCTTTTCAGTGCCTGGACCACCCCACTCCCAAGTCTCACAAGACTCGTGTCTTCACCTTCTTCACGTCTCTATTCAAATGTCACTTCCCGATGGAGGTCTTTCTCTGACCCTGACATTGCAGCCCCCAACTTCCAGCTGCACTTTTCCCCATGACATTCACCTCCCTCTGACATGTTATATATTTATCATGCTGTCACCTTTACAAATCTATGAGAGCAGGGATTTTTATCTCTCTGGGTTATTTACTGTACCCTTTGTTTCTGGAGCAGGGCCTGACATACAGTAGGCACTCAATATCTGTTGAGTGATTGAAGAAATGATTTGGGGGCCGGCCAAGTGGCACGTTGGTTAAGAACTGGCTTGGGACGCCAGAGGGTCCCGGTTCGGATCCCATATATGAGGGCCAGTGACACTGCCCTCTACAGCTAAGATGCTGAACAACAGCTCAACCTGGAGCTGGGCTGCCATGAGTAGCCGGGGAAGGCAGTTGGGTTGCCATGGGCTACCGTGTGTAGCCAGCAGCCAGTGTGAGCCGCCAGCAGCCGCCAGTGAGCGGCCATCCAGAAGCCAGCGACTGATCTGCCTCGCCCGGAAAGACTACAATGATGGTGCCAACTTGGGCCAGTGAAGCAACGTCCTCCACAACTAGACTGAAGAACAAAAGGACAGAAATTGTCTGTTCCCCTTCTCCCAATTCCCCAGCGCTGTTCCCATCCCCCAATTCCCCAATTAAAAAAAAAATCTTAAAAAAAATGATTTGGACACACTGCTCAGCAGTGGCACTCAGCACTTCCTCCTCTCGTTGGAGCTCTCAAGTATGACACATGGGGCTGTGGTGTTGGTGGCTGCACAGCACTGCCTCCTTTTTGGGAAAACTATCTTAGATGGACAGGGTCACCACCAGCTGGGGACAATCCATGGCTGCTAAAGAGTGAGAGGCATAATGTGTCAAAGGATTGCAGGACTTGGCTGATGTGTTTGGCCAGAAACTGAAAGTGTCTCCAGACACCACCCAGTGTCTTCTGGGACAAAATCGCCCTGGGTTGAGAACCACCGAGTCACAGGTGGAAGCACCTGCAGTGTTGGAGCTTGTTGTTCTTTCTACTAACTCTCCTCTTGTGTTCACACAAGAAGTTGTGGCCGACTAGAAATGTGGAGAAGCAGAGCTGGGTGGGGTGGGAGACAGGAGCTGAGTGGTGAGACAGACGGACTGTGATGGACACTGCAGGCCACAGGTCCTCCCCAACTGCTACTGCAGATGCCTCAGGGTCCCAGCCCCTCCCCGGGGTACAAAACTCGGCTCCAGAGTTCTAGGTGCCTACTGTTATTACAGGCTTGGCCACATCCACTTCAGTGGCTCCTTCCCCTCCCCATCTGAGGTTCCTGCTCTCTACTGGAGCTCCCTGGGACCCCCTCCCAAATAAAGGACTTGGACTCAAATTCTCATCTCCAATTCACCTCAGCTGCTTGGCAAGACCTTGATTCTGAGCCTTTGGTTTCCTCATCTGTAAAATGGGGCCACACAGTGTCTTTTCCTGATTAGATGGGATGGTCCCCACAGAGCCGTCCCACCCACACACACACACCCCACCCCAGGACAGACAGAGACAAGGCTGGCCAGAAGAGTTTTATTGAGCCTTCTCCTAGCAGGCCAGGTGTTTGAGCCGCCAGCAGTGCTTCAGGTATCGGAGCCAGGGGCGGTGGCGGGGACAGCTGCAGGTTACCTCAGTGGTAGACTCTGAGCAGTACTCCAGAGGGGACACTGATTGGCAGGACACAGGCTGCTCAGGCACCGAAGTGCTGGTGGGAGGCTCCGCTGGGGGCCCCTTCTGATGCTGGTTGTTGGACTTAGGGGCCTTGGGGGCTGAGTCCCTTGGCTCACTAGGGCTCTTGTTAGGGGGCTGCATGGGGATGGTAGTGCCACTGGGGGACTGCACGATGGGGGGACCTTGGCTGAAGGAGGTGCTGGGATGCTTCATGGAGCCTGAGGCCTGGTGGGCTGACTGGGAGGGGCCCAAGGAAGTGATGGAGGGCCGGTGGCGCTGCTGGCTGGGGGCCTGGGGCTGGCTGGAGGAGTTGGCTCTTATCTGAGGCGCTCTTGACTGAGGCCCTGCTTGGGGCTTGTGGGGCAGCTTGGAGCCACTGGCAGAGCCAGTGGCTAGGGACTGAGGCTGGGAGGTGGTATGCGAGGAGCTCCCAGGGGCTGACTTGCTTGAGGACAAGGGAACAGTGGTGGGCTCAGCTGGTGAGTCAGCTGAGGAATTTGTGGAGGACTTGGGGTTGGGGTACACTGTGTCCTTCAGCTGGTTGGCCGGCAGGTCTGTGCAGGTGCTGGGTGGGGACTTCATTTGTCCTTCTGGAGCTGGGTCATGCTTACTTTCGCTGCAGAGAGAGGGCCATGGGGGTGAGGCAGGTCTGGCGGCTCCCTCGGGCCCTGGGGCTTCACTTAGCTGCTGGACAGTGGAATGGAGTCTGCTGGGGGCCAGGATGGGGTCCGCGCCAGGGGATAGCAGCCAGCCTTGGAAGGAACAGTCACCTGCATGCACTCAACACATGCATATGTGGACCCACGTTCATACATAAATGCACGCACATGCACGCACGCACACACATATAGGCCCTATTTCCTAAGCGTGGGGATTACCTATGGTTGGCTCCAAGGGCAGTGGGGGGCCCACTGCAACAGCCACTGGGGTGATGAGGGCCCGGCTGCGGGCCAGGGTCTGCAGGACTGTTTCCCGAGAGCGTAGGAGAGAGAGGCAGACAGTGAAGAGGGGAAGGCAGAGTGCCAGATGCCAGCAGCCAAGATGCCAGGCAGAGGTCAGTCAGAGTCAGGAGGGGGAAGGCAGAAGTGAAGGTGAGTGGGGATGGGTGGGCTGAGAGACAGACAGACTGACAGACAGAGACTGGGACAGACGGACACCCTGTGAGCACACACCATCCCGGGTTATTCCGGCTGCCACGTCCAGGGCCCGTCCGCTGAGGTCTCTCACGACGCTGTCCACGGCCTCGTGATGCTTTAGAAACAGTGGACGTATGACGCGATGATACAGCATGTGAGCCCCGTTCCACGGCCCGGGAATCATGCAGAACAACAGGAAGGCGCACTGCAGACACAGGCAGCAGTCACACTTGGCCCCCTGCTCTGTGTCTCATGGGTAGGGGTTGAGCTTCCCCCATCAGACACTGGGCTAGGTGGACCTGGGCCACTCCCGTCAGGATAACCAGGACTGTTTCCATCAGACACCTGTCAGGATGGGCCTGAGATGTCCCCATCAGACAAATCCCTGGCTGGGCCTGTTTCTGCAGGGAAGGGGCTGAGTCTCCCCACTGACATCCCAGGAACAGCAGGGTGGGCCCCTCAGACCCCCGTTTCTGGTCACCTGCCTGCTCCCTGGAGACCCTGTCCCATGTGTGTCCTGGTGACGCCTACCTTGCCCACGTAGTAGAAAGGGAACCAGGACAGGAGTAGATCGCTGAAGAACTCGGCAAGCCCGAACAGGCTGTACACCACCCAGTAAGTGAGCCACACAGTGTCGTCCTCTTTGCTTGGGCTCTCTATAGCTTTGATTCTGGGGGGAGGCATGGCAGGGTCAGGGGCTGCCTGCCAGAGCCTCCCCCCAGATGCCTCCCACCTGAACAGCCCATGGGCACTCACGAAGCATATGCGGGGTACACAAAGCCAATGAGGTTGCACAGTAGAGACGCCCCGTAACCGAACAGAAGATACAGGCTTAGCAGAGTGGTGGCTCCTGCAGAAAAGAGGGGCATGGGAGGGAATCCAGCTCACTCCGTGCCTGGCCTGTAGGCCCCCGGGCCATCTCTGGGTTTGACAGATACAGTCCACCATTGTTACTCCCCCTATAAGCCTCAGAGATCCCTCCAGGACACATTCCCCTGCAATTCCTGGGTGACCCCCACTATGGCCCTGAGCCCTGAGTCTTATGTCTGTAATCGGTTAACAGATCCGTCTCCTCCATGGGACTGTGAGGTCCTCAAAGGTAGGTGAAGAGCTCTGCCCTGCTGGGTACAGAGTAGCTGCCCATTCAATGTTTGTTGAAAGAATAAGTGATCATCTGCAATTATAACCACCTCACTCCGGGTCCTATAGGAGGTGATGGGCATAAGACACGTGATTGAATATAAGTAATCAGAGAAAAACCTAAAAGTGAGGCTGTTCTATCATTAAGACATGATTTCCAGAGAGTGGACAAAGGCAATGGCATTTTAAACTTTTAGTGTGGGGTTTCTCAATATCAGCACTGCTGACCAGCCTCCCTGGTCCTCACCCACTTGATGCCAGGAGAACCCCCTAATTGTGACAACCGGAAATGTCACCAGACATTGCCAAGTGTCCTGAGGGAGTGCATAGTTCTGTTTGAGACCCCTTGTCTTAGTGGGAGGCAGCAGAGGGCAGTCTATAGCCCCCAGACCTTGGAGAGCCCTCTGCTCCTCCACTCACTTACCACATGACACTGAGCAAGTCTCTCTCTCTGGTTGGAGACTCATTTTCCCCATCTGTCAATGGAGTGGTAGTGGCCCTGTCTCTTAGGGTTGTTGTGGGTTTAACTAAATACACTCAACACAGAGGACTCGTCCTTTCCACACATTACTGAGGGCCTCTGGTCACAAAAGCAGCAATGAGGCTCAGAGGAGAATAGTGTGGGGGTGGGGGCAGCCAGGAGTGCTAGTCACTCTGAAAACAATAATGGTAAGTGTCACATTTATTAAGTGCTTCTTATGTATGAGGCTCTGTGCTTCCCTGTTCTGTCTCATGCAATGGACAGAGCTAAACAGAAGCAGGGGGTAGAGGAACTTGCCCAGGATCATTTGGGAGCATTTAGAGCCTCTCACCTCCTCCCCTGAGGCTGTTATCTGCAGAGAGAGATAGAGTCCACTTGTGGACCAAAGGGCAGAGTCACCACTACCCTTCCCTCCACCTGCATTAGTTTCTATTTGAGTCTCGGTTCAGGAGTGGGAGAGGGGCCTCCCCAGCTGGCTCCTCTGGGTTTCCTATTACCTGGGATGGGGGATTTAGCCATTTGGAGCAGGTGGGGCCCAAGGGTTCCCACATCTGGATGAGGGGATGAGGAATGTCACCCCTTCTCTGGAAATCACTAGTGGGGGAGCAGTGGCTCTCCCAAGGCACCCCTCCCTTCAATCCCTATTCTTGCAGCCTCAGCAATGGGAGGATGACCTTGGACCTGACACGGGCACAGCCTGAGATCAGCAACAGATGGGGCCTGGGGGGGAGGGGGAGATACTCCAGACAGGGCAGGTGGCAGGGGCATCCTCCCAACAGCCCCTGCTTCTTCTGGGCCTCAGTTTCCTCCCTGTAACTACTAGCCTCCCTTGTGGGCCCCTCCCCAGTGCTCTGTGACCTAAATTCCCCACCCACTGGTACCAGGGATGTGGAAAGCTGGGCAGGAGGTCAATGGCTTGCTCCCAGGGGCAAGTCCCTGGCTGGGCTGACATCGGTTGGGCACCAGGAACCTGGGGGGACAGATTTCTAATTTTCCTTGAGCTGCCTGGCATGGGGACCCCCAAATTGGTGGGGAAATGGGATGAAAATGGATTCCCAAGAACTGTACATGGAAGGTGCTCAAAATACCTGGCACTGTCCTCACTTAGAGCCCTCCCTCTCCCCCCAGCATCCTTGTGATTCATTCCAGGGGGGGTTTCCTGGGAGAAATGACAGAGTGGGTAGGCCTAGCACACTACAAAACAGGAAAGGAAGGCATTTTATGGGTGTTTACTGGACAGTTTTAGAAAGTGGCAGGAGCCACACCAGGCCATTGAAAAGGAAAAGAAGAGGAGTAACTGGAACGGAAGTTATAGTCAGGTGTGGCTGGACCCCTTTCTTCCTGGGTCCCCATTCAACCTTTCTCCAATAGGAACACAGCTGTCAAACAACCCAACACTCAACTATTAACGCACATGGGCTGAAGCCGTTGGGCCGTTACAGGAGAGGGAAGGCCAAGGTGAGTACTAGCAGGAAAACAATGGGAGGGGAGGTGGAAGTGACCTTTCCCTCCTGGCACAGGGCATCCATCCCTTCGGAAAAACAAGAAGATCTCTACACTTGCTTTCAGGCTGGGGTCCATCAGGGACAGGGGTGGCGAGACTCAGGGCATTGGCTGCCTACCTGTCCCCTTCTCCTCCCCCAGGGACGGCGGGGCAACTGGAAGAACCGGACTTCGGCCTGGCGGGAACCCAAAGCCCTGAGGGAGGGGACAAAGGACAGGCCTCCAGACCCGAGAGCCAGAGTGGGGGTACTGCAGGGGCTGAGAAAGGGGGTGGCTCTCGCCCGAGGTCGCACGGCGGGGCAGGAGAGGAACTGTGGACACACCCGTGGTCCAGGTCTACGACCCCTCCCCAGCCAGGATCTAGGTCTACCCGCTGGACAGTGGGGCACGCTCCGCCGTCCGGTCCAGACCCCGCAGCTGGAGCCAGTTGGTGGGGGGCAGGTCTGAGGCCCGGTTGCCCCAGGGCCTCAGTGTGCCCATCAGTGAAATTGGGCGGCAGCCCCGAACGCCCCTGGACGGCTCACCTGCGGCCAAGTACCGCTTGTCGACACCGGTCTTGGCTTCGAGAACCTCTAGCGCTTCGGTGGCCAAGTTCCTCTGTTCCAGAAGCCGCTCGAAGCGCTGGCGCAGGCCGTCCATGGCACCGGTGGGCCCGGGGCTGGCAGCCCGAGCTCGATCGCAGCGCCGCGCCCCGGCCTCGCCGAGCGCACGCCCCCTTCCCCGGCAGAGAGCCACACCGCACAGCCCCGGGGCTGGTCTCCGCCCCGGGGCTGGTCTCCGCCTCCTGTTCCCCGCACTGGCCAATGGGGGGGCAGGGTGGACAAAAGAGGTGGGGCCTGCCCCGTCTCCGCCTCCGCATTGCCCTCTGGCCGGCCGCGGCCGCCGCAACCGCGACTCCGGAGGTAGGAGACAGGGCGCGGCGGCAGAGGGCGCCAATTGGCCGAATGGGAGAGGGACGTAGCTGATTGGAGGGGCGGGGTCATAGCCTTGGATTATTGGCTGAACCGTTGTGTGGGTGGAGCTGGGGGAGAAGAGAAGCGTGCTGGAGGAACCAGTGGGAGGGGCAAGAACAAAGGGGTGGAACTGGTCATAAAGGAGGCAGAACGGAATCTGAAGGGCGGAGCTAAATTGAGGAGGCGGGACTTTACTAGAAAGAACGATTCTGGTTGGGTTGGAGAGGAGGGCTGATTTTAGAGGGAGGAGTATGTAGAAAAGCGGGCGGGGCTCAATAAAGCGGGGAGGGTCAATCAGAGTAAGAGTGAACCCGCTTCTCTGTGTCAGAATTGGGTCATTGTACAAATGGGGAGACTGAGGCTCCAGAGAGTTTGGGTCTGCAAAAAACCAGGGCAAGCGTGTTTCCCCCCTCCCATTTCTGTCGGATCTTCGCGCCCCTCAATGGGGAACCGCAAGGCCCCCTGGGAGTTGAAGCTTTTCAGAGTTGCTATGGCGCCGGGGGCGGGGCAGGCGCTTGGGCCAATTCGACGGTTTGACAAGGGGGAGGGACCCGGTCCCGCCCTCGCCGCCATGCAGTCCGCCTGGACTGTTCTCTGGTTGCGCCTGGCTTTGTCCCTGGGCCTGGCCCTCGTTTGTTTCCTGGCTGTGGGGTGGGCTTCGGCCCGGGTCCCCATCTATGTCAGCAGCTGGGCCGTGCGGATGTCCCAGGGTTACCGGGAGGCCGAGCGCTTAGCCTGCAAATTCGGCTTTGTCAACCTGGGACAGGTGGGTGGAACCCGGATGGACGGGAGAGGACAGGGGCTGGACAACCCAAGGCCCCAGACCCCGACTGACGGGAGGGGGCCCCCCAGGTCCCCTCGATATCAAGAACCCCTAACCCACCCCTGCCTCGACCAACTTCAGATTCTACGACCTGCAGAGGGCACATGTAGCCCCCACCTGGCCACCTGGTTGGCGGAGGATGCAAACAAAGGGGCTGGTTCCTGTCCTGTGGGGGCTCCATCAGGGGAGCAGGGTCCTAGCAAAGCTGCTGCTTCCCCTCATTCCCAGATCTTCCCTGATGGGCACTACTTCCACCTGCGGCACCGGGGCGTGGTCCAGCAGTCTCTGACCCCTCACTGGAGCCACCGCCTGCGCCTGAAGAAAGACCCCAAGGTGAGCCTGGCCTCGAGGCTGCCCCCTTGTGGTTTCAGCCACCTCCTGTTATTCTTGTGATTGTTATAAATGGCTGTGACCTTTGACAAGTTACCTGCTCTCTCTGAGTCGTGGTCTCCACTGGCCCCCCAGTCTATATAGTGGGGATTCAGATGGGGAAGATCTATGGAGAGCAATATATCACGGGTGGGCACAGTGCTCACCCCAGGGCCTGGCACAAAATTAATAATTATTGTTGCAAACCCCTGCCCCCTCCTTCTTTATTTCACCCTGAGAGATCAAGGTTCCCAGGTGCCCCATAAAGAGGGGCAGATAACATACTAGCTCATGGGGTGGACGAGGGGGCATTTGCCTGTTTTGTGATGGAGGAAACAGTTCCAAAGAGAAAGAAACCTGCTTAGTCACCCAATAAGGCCCTGGCTGAATTGGGACCAGAATTGGGTCTCCAGATGCTCAGAAAGATGACAAATAGGGAAAAGGCCTTAGAAGCCAAGCTGAGGACTTGAAACTAAGTCTGGCAAGCCCTTGGGAGCCATGAAGAGGTATGGGCTGGGCTGGGGGGCTGATCAGCAAGGAGGCAAGAAGCTTGATGGTTCAAAACCCACCTGGAGAATTGGCCACACAGAGAAGTGGGCACTTGGAGATGTTTGCAAGAGAGAGGCCAGGACTTGCTGATGTATTGATTAGGTGCATGTGATGGGGAGAGAAATCAGGGCCAGCTCCCAAGATTGGAGCAGAGCAAATGGGGAGATGATGGCCCTGATTTCCAAGATGGGGGTGGGGGGGACAGGAGCTGGTTTGGGGGGCAGATGGGAGATCAACAAGGAAGGAAGAACAGCACCCCAGGGAGGCAGAACAATATGTGCAAAGGCCCGGGTGGGGCAGCCACTGTGGCAGCAGCATGGAGAGGCTGGTGGGGGACAGACAGGCAGGGCATTGTGGGCCCTGGAGAGGGCGGTGGGGAGCCACGACAGAGAGTGCTGCTACTGTGTGCTAAGAGTGGGTTGTTGAGGCAGGGGTGAAGCTGGAGGACCAGGAAGGAGGTGGGTATGCAAGGGTGTCCTGCACTGAAAAGGGGGTAGCAGACAGAACTGGCCACTGCAGGGGAGAGATGGACAGATCCCTGGGCAGTGGTCATATGTCTATGGGCCCTCGGGATGGGGGCTCCAAGGGCCTTGGTCTCCTCTGAAGGCAGAGCCCCAGGCACATGGGGACCCTGAAGAGCAGCCCCAGCAAACATGAGGTCTCAGGACAAGCAGTGGCAGCCCAGACACACATACCACACCAACCACAGCCCCACAGACAGTTGGTCCTTAGTGGACTCCGGGAAGCAGCTCGGGCAGACCCTAGACACAGGCTTGGGCCCTTTGACTGGGAATTGGCAGGAAGGGCTCAGAGGGGCAGGTCCTCTTGGTTTGTGGGACAGGACCTTCTAAAGTGCATGGGTGTGAGGCTGGATAATTGGGTCCAGCCCCTGCCTTGGCTTGTGTCCCCCTCCAGGTGCAGTGGTTTGAGCAGCAGACGCTGCGGCGGCGGGTGAAGCGCTCCTTGATGGTGCCCACGGACCCATGGTTCTCCAAGCAGTGGTACATGGTGAGCAGGCTGGGCTGGGCGACAGGATGGGACTGTGCTGGAGCCCCACTGACTCCAGCCCTGCCTGGCACAGAACAACCAGGTGCAGCCGGACCTGAACATCCTGCAGGCCTGGAGCCAGGGGTTGTCAGGCCAGGGCATTGTGGTCTCCATCCTGGACGATGGCATCGAGAAGGACCACCCGGACCTCTGGGCTAACTACGTGAGTCCCTGGAGGGCCAGGTTGAGCAAGGGGGTCTGCCCCTGACCCACGGACTGCCCCATCCCCTTCACATCTCTACCCTACCCCCAGGATCCCTTGGCCAGCTACGACTTTAACGACTATGACCCAGACCCCCAGCCACGATACACACCCAGTGAGGAGAACCGGTGAGCTCAGCACCCCACAGGGCCTGGGGGTGGCCCTTGTGCCCTGTGGGGGCCAGGGGGCTGTGACAGGAATCCCTCTCTGCCTTGGGGCCAGTCATGGAACTCGCTGTGCTGGGGAAGTGGCAGCCATAGCTAACAACGGGTTCTGCGGTATAGGCGTCGCTTACAATGCCCGAATTGGAGGTACTGAGGCCTGCCCAGGACAGAGACTGGACCGGGTGGCATTGGGTGACTGGGAACGCCAGGGAGAGTTGGCAGATCTCCTAGGGGAGGAAGCCTCTCACGGCCAGGCCCTTGCCACTGCGCAATGCGGAGGCCTCAGGCTAGGGTGGGGAGAGCTGAGCATGCCCCCCTACTCTCAGGATGGCTGGAGCTGGCCTGGACGGGTTGTGGTGCGGGTGGGGCTGTCTGCCAAGGCCCAACACCCACCTATGCAGGCGTGCGAATGCTGGATGGCACCATCACCGATGTCATTGAGGCCCAGTCGCTGAGCCTTCAGCCACAGCACATTCACATCTATAGTGCCAGCTGGGGCCCTGAGGATGATGGCCGCACAGTGGATGGCCCAGGCATCCTCACCCGGGAGGCCTTTAGGCATGGCGTTACCAAGGTGAGTGGGGCCCAGGGCCATGGAAGGCCTGTGCCTGTTCATGATGCTGATGCCCCGCCCCTTGTCCCCATCTCTGTCCCCAAATGCAGGGCCGTGGGGGTCTGGGCACACTCTTCATCTGGGCATCAGGCAATGGTGGCCTGCACTATGACAACTGCAACTGTGACGGCTACACCAATAGCATCCACACGCTCTCCGTGGGCAGCACAACCCAGCAAGGCCATGTGCCCTGGTACAGTGAAGCCTGTGCCTCCACGCTCACCACCACTTACAGCAGCGGCATTGTCACCGACCCCCAAATTGTGAGCAGTGGATCCCACCACCATGTTCACCTTGCCTAACCCAGCCTGATCCCTGCCTCCCCTCCCGTCCCCCCTTCCCTCCTGTCTTCCACCTTTTCCCAGTACCTTCACTTTCCCCACTATCCCCCCACTTTTGCTCCTGTCCCCCACTTTCCCTCCTGTCCCACCTTCCCTCCTGTCCCCCACCTTCCTTCCTATCCCCCCACCTTCCCCCAGTCCTCTCACCTTCTCCCCTGTAACCTCACTGTCACTCCTATCCCCCCCCACCTTCCCTCCTGTTCACCCCCACATCTTCCCTCCTGTCCTCCCATCTTTACTCCTCCCAAGGATTGCCCCTGCAGTGCTGGAGCACAGACACGGGCCCAGTCCCCAGCCCTACTGTCACCCCTTCACACCCCCTGCCCTTTGTTTCTGGGGCATGGACCCGAACAGCGCTCAGATCCCCAGCCTGTTGTAATGCTCTGCAGTGCCTTCTTGAGTCCTTGGTGCTTTGTAAACAAGGGCCGGGTTTTCATATGCCCTGGCCCCCGAGTCCCTGTCTCCGTCTGCAGGTCACCACGGACCTGCATCACCAGTGCACTGACAAGCACACAGGCACCTCGGCCTCAGCACCGCTGGCTGCGGGCATGATCGCCCTGGCTCTGGAAGCGAAGTAGGTGATGGTGGGGGCCCCGCCTACCATCCTGGCTCCCCAGATATGGCCCCAGCTCACACCCCTACCTGCCCCCAGCCCGTTCTTGACATGGAGGGATATGCAGCACCTGGTGGTCCGTGCATCCAGGCGGGCACAGCTTCAGGCCGAGGACTGGAGGACCAATGGTGTGGGACGCCAAGGTGCAGCAGGGCCAGGTGGTGGGTGGGGACATCATGCTCACAGCGCAAGTGACATCCACCCCTTCATACAGTGAGCCACCACTATGGCTATGGGCTCCTGAATGCCAGACTGCTGGTGGACTTGGCACGCACATGGCTGCCCACACAGCCCCAGAAGAAATGCGTCATTCGGGTGCTGCATACCCCCACGTGAGCACTGTCCTTGGCCCCAGCCATTGGACACCTGCCACAGGGGCGACACAGAGGCTCTCCCCTCATACTTGCTACCTCCCCAGGCTTCCCCTCACAGCTGTCACCTCCCCAGACCTCTCCTCACACCTGTCACCATTCTAGCCTTTCCCTCACACCTGTCACCTCTTCAGCCCTCCCCTCATACCTGTTACCTCTCCAGACCTCCCCCACACCGTAATTAATATCCAGGGGGCAGACACATGGGAGGCAGCCCTGAGGCCTCAGTTTACCCATCTGTAAAACCAGAGGGTGGGCCCCATAATCTAAGCCCAGACCCCGCCTGCTGGCCACCCATCCCCCCAGCAGGCTGGCAGGAAGGGCTCTGAACCTCCACACCACCCCCAGCCCTATCCTGCCGCTGACGCAAGTGAGGAAAAAAGCGTCGGCCTGTGCTGGTCACACCAACTACATCCGCTCGCTGGAGCACGTACAGGTGAAGCTGTCATTGTCCTATAGCCGCCGCGGGGACCTGGAGATCTCACTCACCAGCCCCATGGGCACCTGTTCCACACTGGTGGCCATCAGGTGCGGGGGATGGGAGACCTCGTCTTGTGGGTCTGCACAGGGAGGGACAAGTACACTGTGGGGTCAGGTGCAGCCTATACCTCATGGCAGCCAGTCCCGCGGCCAGCACTTGGCACTGCAGTCAGATGCTTGCTGTGCCTCACTGGCCCCTTTACGACTGGTTGAGAAGCCCCCCTTCTGCCCCACCCCCCACTTGTCTGTCCCAGACCCTTTGACATCAGCGGCCAAGGCTACAACAACTGGATCTTCATGTCCACCCACTTCTGGGATGAGGACCCGCAGGGCTTGTGGACCCTGAGCCTGGAAAACAAGGGCTACTATTTTAACACAGGTGAGAGGTGGGCACAGTCCAGGGACTCTGCAGCCAGCCTCAGTTACCCCACTGCAGAGGGGTTCCCAGTAGTCTTGAAGAAACTGTGAGCAGGCATGTCTAGTGCATTGTAGGTGTCCTACAATGGGTGCTGGGTGGCCAGGACAGCACCTGAGTCTGAGACTCCAGGGTGGGGTGGGGCTGGCTGGGGAGTGGGGCCCAGAATGGCAGGATCAGGCTGCCAACAGC
Organism: Hipposideros armiger; assembly: GCF_001890085.2. Taxonomy (NCBI): domain Eukaryota; kingdom Metazoa; phylum Chordata; class Mammalia; order Chiroptera; family Hipposideridae; genus Hipposideros; species Hipposideros armiger. Next base: position 903,118 of record NW_017731625.1, on the reverse strand, counting down.
GTCCCTTATTCCTCCCCATACCCACTGCAACCCCTGCCCAGGGACACTGTACCGCTACACACTGCTGCTCTATGGAACAGCTGAGGACATGACAGCACGGCCCACGGGATCCCAGGTGACCAGCAGCGCATGTGTGCAGTGGGACACAGAGGGGCTGTGCCAGGGTGAGTGCCTGGTGCAGCATGGCCTGCTTGCTGACAGTGTGTGTGTGTGTGTGTGTGTGTGTGTGTGTGCAGCACTGGGTGGGTGGGCAAGGGCAACAGGCCTCGGCCTCACCCCCGTGTCCATGTTCCCTATGCAGAATGCCACAGCCCCGCCTACATCCTGGGCCACCTCTGCCTCTCCCACTGCCCACCACGGTACTTCAGTCACACCCACCAGGCAATGACCACTGAGCTGGGGCACCTAGCAATGCCCGTCCTGCGTGTATGCTCCAGCTGCCATTCCTCCTGCTACACCTGCTGCGGCAGCTCCCTGCTTGACTGCACCACCTGTTCTCTACCTTACATACTGGATAAGCATTGGGGCTCCTGCTCAGGGCCTGCCACCCCCAATGACTACCCCCAGCCCTCCGCAACTGCCCGTCCCTGCCGCCGTCACCTTGGCCCAGCCCAGGCCATGATGCTGGCCCTGCTGGCCATGGCCTTTGGGAGCCCCCTCCTCTGCAGCATCCTCTCCTTGGGCTGCCCTCCCCCGTGTGTGGGTCCCGCCAGTGCCAGAAGCCACCCCCATCAAAACCCCAGTACCAGCTGCTGGCTGGAACCCGAAGACATCTGGCTAGAAGAGTTAACATTTGCCTCTGCCTAGGCCCCTGATGGGCACTGCTGTCCCACTCCCTCATTCCAGATGAGTACCCAGGGCGAGAACCTGCCCCCAAAAGGCCCTGGCTGGCCAATGAGGACCGAAGGCCAGGGGTGGCCCTCGTGGAATCCTAAAGAGAGAGAGAAGGAAGGAAGGAAGGGAGGGAGGGAGGGAGGGAGGAGAGAGAGAGAAAAAGAAAGAAAGAAAAAGAAAGAAAGAGAAAGAAAGAAAGAAAAGAAAAGAAAGAGAGAGAGAGAGAGAGAGAGAGAGAGAGAGAGAGAGAGAGAGAGAGAGAGAGAAAGAAAGAGAGAGAGAGAGAGAGAGAGAGAGAGAGAGAGAAAGAAAGAAAGAAAGAAAGAAAGAAAGAAAGAAAGAAAGAAAGAAAGAAATGGAAGGGAGGGAAAGAGATGTCTAGTTACACAGTGGGGTTGGGATGGGGTGGATTGGGGCCATCCCCTCCCTGCCCCAGAATTGGTGGGTAGAAGGAGAGTCAATGATACCATCCAGAGTCTCAGGCATCATGCCTAACCTCACAGTTTGCAAATAAAGGTTGAACAGGAGGTGCCAATTCTGTGGTCTCCTTTGGGCCATGGGTGGGCCCCCCATCCTGCTGGCATGGTTGGGGGTTTCCCTGGTGCCCTGCTTGGAAATTGCCTTCCCCAGCCATCAGCCCCTGGAGGACCCAGCAGCCCACAAAGGAACAGAGATCAACCTGGGCCCCAGGGAACCCAGCTGTGGGGTGTGAGAGTTAGCAGGGGTCCTGTGTGATGTCCACATGCTCCTAGGGCCCAGCCCCCTGCTGACCTACCTTCCCATTTCCCCACATTCCTCCCCCTCCTTCCCAATCCGGTTGACACTGAGAACTAACAGAAGCGTTTTTAGGAGCTTCCAACATTTATACTTCTCCATTCCCTGAGGGTCGTTGGGAGGCTGAGGGAATTATGGGCTGGAGGTTTCTTGCTCTTGCCCTCTCCCTGTCTTTGACTTCCTCATCTATAAAGTGGGTTACCCACCTCTCCGGAACAGAAAGAGGATTCTGAGGTGTGGGGCTGGGAAAGCGGGTACAGAGTGAGCTATTAAATGCTCCTCATCTGTCCTCATACACACTGATGGAGTAGGGACACGTTCATCCTGATTTTCAAAGTGGGGAGGGGATTTCCATGAAGAAGTGTAGGCTGATCTGTGCCCTTGACCATGGCACTTCACTCGGGCTTGATGGGGCAGGTCTCACTTGTTGCAGGAGCCCACAGGCCCCCGAGAACACCCCCTCCTGTGGCTCTGGGAGTCTGGAAATTTGCTTGGCTACTCGACTCAGTTGACCAACCTCAAGCCTTGAAAAGAGAGGCTGTCTAGAGCTTTTCAGCTGGGCAGTGGGAGGCTGATGCCTCAACACTTGAAACTAGACACAGAGATGGAGCCCTGGCCTAGATCTGCCTGGGGAGGAGACACGGGTGCCCAGCTGGGCCCAGTGGAAGCAGGTGGCCAGCCAGGGAGAAGACAGCCTCATCTCCCTACCTCATCTTCCCCAGCTTTCTTCCCCATCTTGTCCACACACCCAGTCTCACTGCAGCCCAGCTCTTAGCTGACCTAGCAGGACCAAGCTGTGTCCAGGAGTCCCTAGTTTCCTTCTCGGACCCTCCGTGGCCTCACCTGTGCCACAGCACCAAGTCTAGCACCTGTCTCACCAAATGCTTGTGAGGATTACAAGAGGCAGTTTTCCTGCTTGGCACACAGTCAGCACACAAAATGAGCCAACTTGGGGCAGTCAGACAGCTCCACAGAAACATAGTTACCATGTGACCTGGCAATTCCACTTGCAGGTATATATACACCCAGGAAAAATGAAAGCAGACGTCCACACAAAAACCTGTACACAGGTATTCATAGCAGCAGGATTCACATTGGCTAAAAGATGGAAGCAACCTAAGTGTCCATCCACAGATGAATGGATGAACATAGTGTGCTTCATTCACACACAGGAGTGTCACTCAGCCATGAAAAGGAGGCACCAACACTCACTACAATGTGGATGGACCTTGAACACATGGTGCTCAATGAAAGAAGCCAGGAACAAGAGGCCACACAGTATGTGATTCCACTTATGTGAAATGTCCAGAGCAGGCACATCCTCATACAGGAAGTGGGTTCGTGATTGTTTGGGGATGGGGAGGAGAATGGGGGTGACTGCTGATAAGAATGGAGTTTATTTTGGGGTGATGAGAATGTTTTGGAATTCCATAGTGGTGATGGTTGCACAACCTTGTAAATATAGTAAAACCACTGAATTGTGCACTTTTTTAAAAAAGATTTTTATTGGGGAATTGGGGGATGGGAACAGCGCAGGGGAATTGGGGGAAGGGGAACAGACAAGTTGCTGTTGTTTTGTTCTT
>NW_017731625.1:880066-899212 GCF_001890085.2 Hipposideros armiger | reverse complement strand
ATCTTAGCTGTGGAGGGCAGTGTCACTGGCCCTCATATGTGGGATCCGAACCGGGGCCCTCTGGCATCCCAAGCGAGTTCTTAACCATCGTGCCACTCGGCCGGCCCTAAATTTTATGTTTTGTGAATTTTATCTCAATTTTAAAAATTGCAAAAAGCATTTATTGAACTGGAGAAGAACCATACAAATATAATGTAAAAATTTGGGGTACCAAAAAAACCCCATTTATTGAGTGCCTATTGTGTACCAGGCTCTGAATATACCAAAGAACAAGGCAGACACAAATCCTGCCCTCCAGGGGTTCACATTCATCAGGTGGGGTGGGGATACAGGTGGTCTACATGTTCCCCTCTCTCTCCAGAGTCCTTACCAGGTCCTCCATCCATCTTGTTCTAGAATTAGACTGTGGTGATGGTTGTACAACTCTGTAAATATACATACAAGGTGTGATCAAACAATATGGTGAATGTTTAAATTAAAAAACATTGTCACAGCAAAACACACATTGCCAATAATCCCCTCACTTTGAACACACTCCATCATTCTTGCCACTTTCTGAAGCAGTTCTGGAAGTCCTCTTTCGTGAATGTCTTTAGTTGTGCTGTCGTAGCTGCCTTGATGTCCTGAATTGATTCAAAATGTTTACCTTTCATGGTAATTTTGACTTTGGGGAAGAGCCAGAAGTCGCATGGTGCCAGATCTGGTGATTAAGGTGGGTGAGGACACACCATAATGTTTTGTTTTCTTTTTAAAGATTTTTTAATTGGGGAATTAGGGGAGGGGAACAGTGTTGGGGAATTGGGGAAGGGGACCTGCCAATTTGTTGTTCTTCAGTCTTCGTTGTGGAGGGCGCCGGTCGCCATCTGGCTTCCCATCCACAGCTCATGGCCTCTAAGCTCAAGATGCTGTGTTCAATCTTAGTTGCGGGTGGGCGTAGCCACCATCCCATACAGGAGTTGAACCAACCAGCAGCCTTGTTGTTAAGAGTGCACACCCTATCCACTGAGCCATCTGGGTGGCAGCTCAGCTCAAGGTGCCGAGTTCAGTCTTAGTTGCGGGTGGGCGTAGTCCACCATGGAACAGGCAATCTTGTTACACCAGCTGAGCCATCCTGCCACCTGTTGACAGCTCAGCAACAGCTCAGCTTGGGCGCTGCATCACTGGCCCATGTGGGAATCAAACCAGTGGCCCTGTTGCTCAGAGTTTGCACTCTTAAGCCAACTCTTAACCAACTGAGCCACTCGGCCGGCCCCATAATGTTTTTATTTGACAGAAATTGCCATACCAGAAGTGATGTGTGACATGGAGCGTTGCCATGATGGAGGATAATTTATAGCACACTTTAAAACACACCTTCTCTCAACCGTAGCTCACACCTAACTGACTGCACTGAACAAGTTGAAACTTGTCACACACTGTTACTAAAATTTGAAGCACTGGTTCGCATATTGAAGATCCCTGCCTTTCCGTTGGGTGGCACTCAACAGCAGCACTCACTGTATTTTTTGTTTTTATCACACCTCATATATCCCCAAATCACAGAATTGTACAAGTTAAACAGGTGGATTTTATGGTATGTAAATTACATTCAATAAAGCTGTTAAAAAACACAAAAATTGTCCTTTGCTTTGAGCCTGTCTTCCCATCCTAGCCAAGAGGGGTGAGACTAAGATGACGGTCCAGTACATCTACCAGGTGGGGCTATGGTTTTAGAGGTTGGAGGGGCGACCTTGACCCAGATCCCACAGGCGAGATGCTGCATGCGTCTTGTGTCCCTGGCCACCTCGCTGGTAAATGGCGCAGCTAGCATTCACTGAGCATTCACTGTGCGCCCGGTCACACTGCATGGACAGGAACTTTGTTCCCACGACAGACACGTGGGTTGGATGCTGTGTCCCCCTTTTACAGAAAACTGGGCGTCGGATACTTTGTTCCACAGCGAGGGAAGCCGGGACTGGATCCCACGCCCACCCCTTGAGCTTCCGGGCCGGGAGCACTGTGGCGGGGAGTGAGGGCTGAGGTCGCATCCTTCCTAGCTCTGGTACAGTCGCAGCTCCTCCCGGATCGCACCCGCCCTGCTCGACGCTGCCCCTTTAAGAGGAGGCTAGGCCTCTCGGCAAGGATGGGCGGGAGGAGAGGGCAGGAAGTTACGCTAAGGCCTGGGGGCGGGGTCGTGCTCCGACCAGAAGCGGAAGTAGCTGATCTGAGGTTCCTTTAGCCCAAGGCGTGCACCTAGGTGAGGTAGCCGCGGCCCTAGGTGCTTCAGCGGGGAAACTGAGGCGGAGGTGGAACCGGACGCTGAAGGGCGAGCCCCGAGGGGCGGGGCAGGGCGGGTGTATAGGAGTTCGCTGGGCGGGAGGAATGGCCCTGGCAAGGTCCGAGAGGTGAACGCCCCGTCAGCTCTCCTTCGCCTGTAGGGATGGGCTCCAAGGCCAAGAAGCGTGTGGTACTGCCCACCCGCCCGGCGCCCCCCACGGTGGAGCAGATCCTGGAGGATGTGCGGGGGGCGTCCGCCGAGGACCCCGTCTTCATCGCGCTGGCCTCAGAAGGTAGGGTGAGCCCAGGATGGGCACGGGAGAGGCCGCCCCGAGACCCCAGCAGCAAGGAGTGGGGGAGCACACCCCAGCTCCAGCCTCGAATAGCAGATCCGGTGAAACCGTGGGATTCAGAGCATAGACTGTGGCATGATCCTCATCCTCTCTGATCCCCCTCTCCTCACGTGTAAAGTGGGGCGCGTCTTCAGAGGGGCATTTAGAACCTCCTGCCCCCAAAGATAGCCCGCCCCCCAAACCCTGCCCACTGTGTTTTCTTGTAAAGCCAGGAAGCTAAGAATGGATTTTATGTTTCTTAATTCTGAGGGCGAGACTATTTCTTCACAAGTGGAAATGGTATGAAATTCAAATTTCAGTGTCCGGAAGGTTGTTTTGGCACACAGCCACTAGTGGATATGTGGACCTGGCTGCTTTCAGGACATAGTGGCAGGTGTGAGTAGTTGGGACAGACTGACTAGACCTGCAAAGCCAAAACTATTTATTGTCTGGCCTTTTGTGGAAAAACTTGGTTAATCTGTTGTCATGCAGAAGATGGAAGCAGGTCAGTGACTTTGGCCTACAGTTGTTGAGTGAATTTTGTGTCCTGGTGGATGAGGTTCACTCATTCATTCAACAGACTTTTCTTAAGAATCTCTTATATGCCAGGTTGTGTTCTAAGCACTGGGGTGAAGAGGTGAACAAAAGAGATGACAGTGCCGCCCTTGGGCCATTCTAGGGGACCTGAGACAGTAAACATGAGTCTTATGGGTAACCAGGAGGTGAGAAATGCTATGGGAAACATTTTTTCCCCCCAGTGGTGTCTCACTCTGTTCCGCCATCTTGAATGAATCCTTTAATTGGGAAACATTTTTAAAATTAAGTAATAGTAGAAAATTCAGTTGTCTGCTCCATGTAGCCACATTTCAAGTGCTCAAGAGGCACTTGTGGCTGCTGTATTGGACAGTTCAGATGAAGGAGTTTTCCATTGCTGGAATGTTCTGTTGGACGGCAGCCCTAGGAACATAAGATGCAGTTATCCATGGCCTGGGTTATCTGAGGCTTCTTGATCCCCAGCTTAAGAATCATGGGTGAAACCGCCAGCATTCAGAGGGAGGGGAAACTTAGGCATGGGCAGTACTGGGACCCACTCAAGGAAGAGGGCCTACTCCTGCTGGCCAATGTGGTTGTCTAGGACCACACCTGGCCTCCGTGTGTGTCATCTGGCGTTACCTACCTCACTACTAAAGCAGGTGGGGAAAAGTGCCTGTTAGTGAAATAGCAGAGTTTCCAGGCCTGTGCCAGAAGCTCGGCCTGCTGGGGTATGACTGCAGACAGCTGCCGAGTGGAGAAATCCACATTTATCCCTGTTCATGCACAGGACCAGGCAGAGTGGAGAGGACCTGGACATGCCTTCAGAGTGGCCCTGCGGCTGTGCTTTTTCCGCCTTGCTAACCCCATCCCACCTCCCTTTGCTAGTCACACCGTTTTAGGGCGTGGCGTCATCAGGAGACGGGTGTCCACACCCTTCTGCTTTTGCAGCCTCCTGACTATGAGTGCTGGATTTTGGAAGGTTACAAGGACAGGTTTTTGGTGGACGGGAGATTGCATCTTGGGCTTTGATTGCAGGGACCATTATGGGGTCAGCATCCTTTACAGGAACGGGTGTCTGCCCCCAGGCAGGGCCTCTTCTGTGACCTGTCTGTCTCCTTCAGTCTCATGCTTTGCTAGGGGGATAAACTGAGTCTTCTGCCCCCTCCCTAACCAGCAACCTGTGTCTTGTCCCCAGACTCTCCAGGACCCTCCGGGATGGCTGAGAACCCTGAGGACCAGCGGGAGCAGCTCTACCAGCAGAGCCGGGCCTACGTCGCTGCCAACCAGCGGCTGCAGCAGGCGAGCAATGAGCTAAGACAGAGGTGTGAGGACCTGCAGCGAGCCGGCCAGGAGCTAGAGCGGGACATTGGCCAGTTGAAGCAGGTGGTTTTGCCGGGGGCTGCAGCTGCCTTCTTGGGTTGACCTGGTCCTGAAACTCGCCTGAGCACATCGCCCCCCCTGGGCAGGGCCCCCCCGGGCAGAGCATGCATGGCCCACTGGAACATTTTACCCTCCCCATAATACCTAGCCTGGCACACCTCAGACATGAGCCTCTGTCCCAGAAGCATATTCCAGGCTCTCTGTTCCATGGACTAGGGACCCCAGGAGACAGAGCCTGATGGTGTGTGGCTTCAGCAGGGACAGTGCTGCCTCAGCTGCCTGCCTGAGGGTTGGGTCAGGCCTTGTGGATGTTGCTCACCCCTAGGCTGCTCTCCTATGACCCGATTGCCGTCAGAATGGCCTTGGTGTGAGGCCCCAGCACCCTTCCTACCCTCCCTTCCTCTGGCGACTCTGCTTCACTGACCCATTAGACTGAATCTGTCTCTGTCTGAACTACAGCGCCCCAGAGGTTACAGAAGAGGATAGAGGTTCTTTGCCCTTCTTTCCCCCGGTAACCCTGGCCATGTGAGGAGCAATTGCCCAGCAGGGCCCAGATCTGAAATGGGGCCTCCAGTGGCCCCCAAGCACCCCAATCTAAGGTGTGGGCGCTCCCCCAGGGCAGCACTTGTCTGTCTGGTTCACTGTCAGGGTGCAGGACCAACCTGTTGGCTGTGGGATCTATCAGATGAGGGTGCTAGCCTGGGCTTCCATGGTAAGACAAGCTGGTCAGTCACCCATCCTGAGCCTTTATCCGGCTGTTTCCATCCTGGCAGACTAGGCCCATCGTAGATGTACCCACTGAGTCCCTGCTGAAATCTCTGCTGCCACTGGCCACCTGGATTGTGCCTCTGTGAGCCACTCCTTTGCAGGAGTCCCCAGGAACTCAGAGAAGCACTAGAACCCACAGGCAGGGCCCTGACATGGATGACCCCAGCATCCCAGGAAGGGTTTCTCTTTCCCCTGAAGAAGGGGTACCTGCTTAAGCCTGACAGACCCCTGAAACCTTTAGGGGCACAGGCATTCGGCAGTCAGGACAGTGGACAGCAAGGCTCCCTGTCCAAGGACCCTTGGCCTACCTGCTTATGTCTCAAAGGTGCCCTGCTGTGCATCCTCCAGAGGTCCGTGCTCTACCCCCCCCCCCCCCCCGCCCCAGGATCAGGTGGAGACACTCTCGCTACCTTCCCCTGCACACTCGCTCATCCTGAGTGCTTTCCCTGCACAAATCCTGCAGCCTGGCTTTGCCTCCCAGGGCAGGCAACCTGGGTGGAAAACCCTCAAAAAGTCTTCCCTTCCTGAGTCCTCACCCATTTGGAAACAGAACTGCATGGAGTGTGATTCAACAGCTCCATTTATTAAAGGTGCACATAAGACGCCTGGTTCCGCGCCTTCCTTCTGCCAGACGATGGCTTTAAGTTGAGTCGGGTAAGATAGGGCTGTATGTATTTACACATGTCCTGTAACTGCAGGGACCCAGGGTGGAGATGCAGGAGGATGGAGGGGGATGGACCAGGACAACCAGGCTTGGGCTGGGTGACAGACGGGGGCGGAGGGGGTGAGGTAATGCTGCACTGGTGGGTGTGTTGCCCCAAATTCAGCACCCAGCTGGTGGTGGGGTCCCGAGGTCACAGGCAAGGGTTGCTCCCAAGGTAGATGGGGGTCTCCTCAGTGTGGCCAGGTGGCTGAGCAACCCCAAGAGGATAAAGGCTTCATGGGAGACATCCTTTGGGTCCTGAGACTTTCCTCCTCCAGCTGCGGTCTGGAACCAATTGTCCAGAAAACCACTGCTCTTCAGGGCCCAGGGCCCCCAGCATCCTGTCCAGCCAGGTTATAAGGTGTGGCTATGCCCCCACCACAGGAGGACAGAGAAGGCAAAAGTGGCCACCGGACATGGATGGGGCACAAGCTCCGTGTGCTGGCTGAGGTGGGAACTGTCTCTTTCTGAGGCTGGCCCGGACAAGGGGCAGGCAGAGAGGGTCACTTCATCCCCCAGTCACGGCAGACACTGTGTTTGTTGGAGAGGTAGCTCTGGGGGTTCTCCCCATGGCCCACATGGGAAAACTGAGGCACAGGGCATTGAGAGCACTGCCCAGGGTCTCACAGTGCATGGGTGTGCCCATCCCAGGTCCCACCAGCCCAGATCCCCTATGGCTGGGTGAGCTGAGGGTGGGTCTGTGCCGCTTCCTCTTCCAGGCCATTTTGGGGAGCAGCTGGCTGGGGGCGAGTGTGAGAGTGGACGTCTGATAGCCCCTGCATCCAAAAAGTTGAGCGGACCACCCAATCCTGTCCTTTCAAGCTACAAATGAGGGCAGGGACCCATGGTCTCTGAGACATATCTGAGACACCCCCCCCTCGTATATTCCAAGGGATCAGCTATGAGCCTGTGCAACGCCCTGCCCAGCCGTCATCACCACTGTCCGCTGCGTGCCAGCTTGTCATGGGAAAATTGGTCACAGGAGGAGCATTCAGTGCACCCAGCCATTCCTGTGTTCTGCCTGTGGCGCCTGTGCTGCAGGACGGGGCATTCTGGGGTTTGTATAATACGTGACACGTGTTTGCAGTGGCACCACGGTGTCTGTGGATGCTAGGGTCAGCATGGCTCACAGGGTCCCTGGAGTTGAGGATGGTCCCGCCGTAGGAAACACTTCTGCTCCTGGGTCAGCTCCTTCCATGGGTGGGGATGGGACTCCTTCTGTACTTCCACCTGACTTTCAACCCCACTTCCCCTCCTCCCAGAGAAGGGACTTAGTCATGGAGTTGTCAGTCTCCCCAAACAGTGTCTGCTCCCTGGCCCTTTGGAGCAGCTCTCTGCAGGGCATCTGTGACAGCAGCTCCTTCCCAGAACAGGAAAGAGGTCATTGGCTCTTTCTACAGGAAGGCACAAACCCTGAGGTCCCTGAGCAGGTACCCCAGCAGCCTCCCACACACACACTGGCAGGAGTGAGGGGAGGACGCAAGGCCTCCCAGGCTCCCTGTGCTCTTCTGTCTTTCCACCTCCTCTGGCACCAACACTCTAGCAGCCTGGCAGCCCAGGCCTGTGCTGGCCAGGCCATAGTCCTGGGGCACGAGGCCTTGTACCTCCTCCAGAGACCAGAAGCCAGCTTCACCTCAGTCCCTGCATTTGTGCCGTCTGGTACATCCAGGGCTTTGTTGTCGCTAAAGTGAACCGATGTCACTGTGATTCTCATCCTCCTTCCTACAGCATCTGGCCCACCACAGCTGGTCCTGACTCCACCCACCTCCCTGGTCCCCCCTTTCCCTTCCTCCTCTGCTGGAAACCAGCACCCCCTCAGCCAGGAGTGGGGACATGGGATGGCCCCGCATCACCCAGGCCAGCCTGCCTTCACTCTTCTCTGCTCCTTCTAGGCAGTTCTGACAACAACCCCTCTGTCTACTAGCCCCAGGTCTCAGAGCTCCAGGCTCCCTGAATGTTGCTGTCAGGTGAGGAGGGAGTGCTGTCTCTGCAGGGCGCAGCCACACTTCTCCGCTGGGGCTGAAAATACAAATAAACCCGCAGACTCCTCATTAACAAATTACCCAGCGGCTGCCATAATTACAGGCTTTGTCCCAGGTCTTGGATGCTACCCTGGGCCCAGCTGGCGGGCACTAGATGGCGCCACGCTCAGCAGCCTGTCCCCCACCTTGGGAAGGCGCTGTTACCTCCCCTGGCTCCCTCTCCTGCTGATGCCTGGGCCCAACGGGGCTGGGGTCTGGGAGGGTGGTCTCTGTATATGGGCCAGGCATGGGCTTGAAGTCCAGAGCGAGGCCCATTTCCTCCCTGAGGCCCCGCGGCACAGAAGCAAGCGTGAGATGTGAGGCCACTCAGGCTGGGATGGGGCACTGAGGGAGGGGACCCAGGTAGGCAGGTGGGTCCCAGACCACCCTGGGGCAGCCTGATGGCCCTCCACCAGAGATAGTGTCCTGGAAGACTGGTCCAGGCCACTATTCCAGAAGGTCAGCAGGGGCAGGGATTTTCTGCACAGCCGAGTCAGTGGTGGCTGCTACCATGGGGCTGGGCACATAGTTGAAGGGTGGGACTCGGGCAGAACGGCTGGGGGAACCGTGCCGACTGGAAGGGAAACCCCCAACAGCCAACCCCATGCCCTCATGGATGAAGGGGATGGAAGCAGGTGCCTTGGCAGGGCCTGGCCCATCCACGTCGCTGCCAAAGAGGGATGCTGGGCCGCTGGCTGGGGCCTGGAGGGGACCCCTAATCTCTAGGCTTGGGGATGTGCTGGAGTTGGTCTTGGTGGCAGCAAAGTCCTCTGTCTGGACCACGGCATCACTGGTCTTGCGCTGTGGGGAGCCACCTTGGCCCTCCTCGGGCGAGGTGCCCACAAGCGGCAGGGCAGTGGCGGGCAATGTGCTCCGCAGGATGTGCGGCACATCCTCGTCCCGGATGCGACGCCACGTGGTGCCTGGTGCAGCCACCCTCAGCAGGGGCCGGGCCTCCCCATCACTGCTGCGGCGGGCAGCATCAGCCACATGCCCTGGGGTGGCACCTTCAGGCTTGCGGGCCACACTGATATGGGGCAGAGAGGCGTAGCGTTTGACCGTCTCTGGCCGGGCAGCCTGCATGCGAATGGGCAGGTGGGATGGGCTCTCAGAGCTGGTGCGCCGGGGCAGCTGCTGGCTGGGGCCGGGCTGGGCCGTGGGGGGCTGCTGGGGGGACAGAAATGGCTGGGATGGGCATGGCCAGGGTGCCGCACGCAATTCGTCGCAGCGGGAGGAACAGAGGAAGACAGTGGGCAGGGCAGACCGGCTGCGGCGGGGTGAGCTACCCTGAGAGGCAGAGGCAGCTTGGACCATGGACAGTTCTGACCGGCGTGTGCGCAGCAAGCCGGGCGACTCCTTGATGAAGGTCAGCTGGCGCTGGAAGCCTGAGCGCTCGGAGGACTCGCTGCCACTGGAACGGGCCGAAGCTGTGCGAACCAGGCCCAGGCGGTCACTCCGGGTGCCCAGGCCCCCCTCGGCCCCTGCCCGGACTCTGGTGCCAGGCTGTGGGGCTGCCCTGGCCAAGGGTGGCGGCACCCGCCTGGCCGACTTCTGCATGAAGGGGATCCGCACAGGTGACTTCTGTGTCTTGTGCTGCTTGGCCAGCAGGGCCTGCGCAGGTGTCTTGGGCACCGATGAGGCCCCAGGGCCAGGTAGGGGCCTCGCAGCCTGGGCTGCCAGGGGCGACCTCCTGGGCAGGTTCTGGGAGGTAGGGGAGGTCTGGGAGGAGCTCGACGAGGGTGTCTTGGTGAGGCGAGCGGGTGGTGTGGCACTCCTCTTGGGGGGGCTCAGGGTTGCCAGCTCTGAGATCTTGCCGGGCCGGTGCAGGCTCTGAGACCGCTGCTGTCCGGGGCTGGGGGCTCCAATGGGGGCCGCTGGCTTCTCGGAGCTTGGGAGTCCCATCTTCCTGGGTGTGGTTTGGGGACTGGGACCACCCCTGGGCTGGGCCTGCATGGCTGGGCTTGGCATGTAGATTACTGTTCTTCCTCGGAGCACAGGTGGCACCCTGGACGCGGTCTTCTGAACACCACGCGGCTTCCCAGGGCTGCAGGGCAAGCGGGGACCGCTGCTACACTGGGCCAGGTTCATGTCCCGTTTCTCTAGCCGCATGGCACTGCCTGTCTGGCCCTCCAACCGTGGCTGCTGCCCCTTCCTCTGCAGGGAGGGCTTCAGGGTGGAGCCCACTGATGGCCCGGACACAAATGACAGGATGGAGTCAGACTCTGCTGAGGCCTCACAGGTGGCTGCTGCGGCTGCCGCAGCCGCCTGGTGAAGCCAAGTGACGATGGAGTTGGCACCTTCCTGAATGGCACGCCACTCGACGCTGTCCAGGTCAGAGGCATGGTCCGACCCCACTGCCTCCTCGCCAGGCTCCCGGGGCCCCTCTGCTGGCCACTCACCTGGCCGGCCAGCTTGGGGCTTGCGGCGCCGTGGGCCTGATGCCTGGAGCCGGTGCCCGGGTGTGGCTAAGCCCAGGGAGTGTCGCAGAAGGTCCGTCTGGGCCCGCGTGCTGGGTGAGCCATCATGCCCGCCTCTGGGGCCTGGGTCCTTGGTGACCACGGGCTCAGGCTCACTGAGTGAGCTGGCAGAGGAGCTCAGGGAATAGCATGGCGGCATCTCATCAGCAATGAGGCTGGGCTGGGCCCGGGCAGGTGGCGTGGGCTTTGGTGTGACCTGTGCCTCCTTCCTGCCAACCAGGCGCTCCTTTTTAATTGCCTGGGGGATAGCAGACGCTCGCCGGGAGGGCATCACCACTGCAGCCTCAGCTGGCTCCTCATCTAAGTCACTGCCATAGAAGCAGTACACGGCCTCCTTGGTGGGCGTTGTAAGGCACAGGGACTGCAGCACCCCATCCCCACACATCCGGTGCATCTGGCCCATGGGGGAACCATCCCTGTTCACTCCAGTAATCGGGGACTTGCAGAGGGGCAGCTCCATCCCTGCCCGGTTCCTGGCTGACCCCCAGGCTAGCTCTGTGCTCTGGCCCACACCCCCAGCCCTGTGCCTGTGCCCAGTGGCCTGCCTGGCAGGGGCCACATGGCCTGCAGGCTTCTGCCCATCTGCATGCCCACTAGGTGGGCCCCTTTGAGGTCCCTGCAGCGTCTCGTCACTGAGCGAGGCTGTACTAGAGAAGATGACTGGTGTGCCCTCGGCCGAGTCAGTGCACGAGTCATCCTCCCGGGCCGGGGTGGGCACCAGCATGTAGACAGGTACAGGCAGCGTGCAGCGGCCAGGCACCAGCGCTGAGGCCAACTTGCGGAGCTGGGTGGGCACAGCTGCGCCCAGGCACTCCCGCAGCAGCTCCAGTTCCTGGTTGGTGGCAGGTGGCCCCTCCCGGCGGCCAGTGGCCTCATCTCGCCGGCGGTGCCCAGCAAAGTGCAGGCTGTGGCCGCTGCCACCGCTGAGCTCTGAGCAGGCGGGAGGCAGCAGCCGCAGCTCCACATCCTTCTGCACGTAATGCTCATGCAGGGCCAGTGCGCTGAGACTGGAGGCACAGGAGAAGTTCTCGTCTGGCTTCTCCACCGTGAAGCGCACACTGCCGGCATCCAGCTCGGAAGGCAGCCGGCAGCGCTCCCGGCAGTCGGCGATGTCCAGGAAGCGCTTCACATAGCTCTCCCACTGCAGGCTGAACTGGGTGGTGTCACGCTCGCCAGGCGGTGCAGAGACCAGTGGTGGAGTCTTACTGCGGCTTGGCGGCATGGTCTGCCCGGGGCTGTCGGGCAGCTCACTGGGGCTGACCGTGCCACTGCCCAGGCCACTACATGGGTCACTGGGGATGGAACTGGCAATGGACGGGCTCTCAAAGCTGCCCAGTGAGCTCACAGAACTACAGCGGCTCAGTACCAGGGGTGTCTCCTGTACACAGTTCTCTGAGGAGCTAGATGGCGTGGCGTCCCCCACCCCCAAACCCCGGCCCTGCAGGGGCGCTGGAATGGCCATGGGTAGGGAGGTGGCCCCTGGCCCATGCCAGGCCCCATCCAGCTCCACATCGCTGGTGCCTGCCTCCTCCAGTCCCTCCAGGGATGAGTCACTGTCGTCCAGGTCCTCCACCTCGCTGGGGCCGGGGTGTCCAGCCGAGGACAGCGAGGACAGGGAGCTGCAGCGGGACAAGCAGGGTGGTGCTGCCTCTGCCACCAGCTTCTCCGGCACTTTACTCAGGTCCTCTGCAGGCAGCCAGGCCTGCTTCCGAGTCCCAAAGGCCAGGGGCCCCCTGCCTGCCCTGGCCGTGCCCTCAAGCAGTGACACGTGCTGGTAGGTGGGCGACAGCTTGATGGTGCGCACTCGGGTGTCAGTGGCCATGACCTGCCGGGCTGCTGGCTCAGCCTGGCCACCCAGCAGGTTGAGGTCAAGCTGGCTGGGCCGTGCCTGGCCACATGGGGACCCCTCGTGGTGCTCAACCAGAGCAGCCAGTGGGCATGGCTGCGTGTGCTCACGGGGACAGTGCCCGTCACTGGCACTGCCACTGTTGAGGCTATCATTGGAGAGGCTGGCATGGGCTGCCTTGAGCCGCAGCAGTGGGTGACTGCGGCCACCAGCCTCCCTCGGCCCACCCTCGGGCCCCGGGCAAGGTGAGCAGGACTGGGCGTGGCCCTCCCTTGGTGCTTCCTGCCCGGGGTCCCCAGAACTGAGGCTGAAACTGTCATCAGACAAGGTGTGCAGGGCTGCAATGTCCTCCACCAGCCGGTCGATCCGTGCCACTGCCAGTGCCAGCTTGGCCTTGGCTCTGGCTGCCACGGCTGCCTCTCCACCGGCCTCCTTTTCTGCCTCCGGGCCACCTAGGCCAGTGGGTGCGGCATGGGCCAGCGCCTGCCCCTGCAGGAAGGGGCTGCCCAGGAAGAGGGACAGCACAGCAGGGCTGGCAGGCTCGATGGTGGCAGCCACGGCAGCCAGGGAGGGCGCGTCGTCATCATCGAAGCAGCCGGAGTCCGAGGCGTAGTCTTGGGCCAGCCCATCTAGGTGCCGCAGTGGTGGCAGTGGCTTCTTGGAGGTGGCCTCGGCTTCTGCCTCAGGCAGGCCCTGCTTCTCTAGTTGGTCGAGTGCCTGGGCTAGATGCCGGGCATCCAGCTCGGCCTCCAGCGCCCGCTGCTTGCGCACATACAGGCTGGGCGCGCAGGCACCAGGAGAGACGGTGGTGGCTGTTGCCTGGTACTTGGCAGGCCGGTGGGCCAGCAGGTTGCGCAGGGCAGCAGCACTGCCCATGGCGATCATCTTGTGCTTGGAGTGCACCAGGTTGCGCAGCATGGCCACGGCACCCAGGTCCCACAGCAGCTCCTGGTCCCGTGGGCTGCGGGCAGACAGGTTCCAGAGCGTGCCGCAGGCATTGCTCACGATGGTCAGGCTGTGCGACGTCAGGTGCTGTAGCAGCGTTTGCAGGCAGTTGTGGTCCCGCAGCACCTGCCTGCGGCACGGAGGGGTGTGTCAGGTGGCACCACCCCTCGTCCCACTGGGAGCAGGGTAGGGTGCAACAGAGTGGCCGGATTTAGCAAATAAAACTATAAGGTGCCCAGGTGAGTTCGAATCTCAGAGAAAGGAAGAAATATGTAGTATAAGTGTATCCCAAAAATCAAATGGGGTATACTTTTGCTAATTTTTTATTTGTTAAAATAAACAAGATGTTTATAAAATAATACTAATATTAAATTAATAATACTTTAAAAATAAAGTTTAGTATATTATTTTAGCACAACAATATCACGATATTTGGGACACATTACTAGAGATAAATTTTGTTTTACAAAACACTAAGTATTATTTGTTAATTATTAGCACTATTTAATAAATAATTTTTTTATTTATTTTAATAAAACCATTAGCACAAGTATGTCCCATGCAATATTTGGGATAGACTTATACTAAAAATAAATGTTATGTATTTTACTACATTAGAAACATTACTACTAACGTTACCTAGTAAATAGGAAATATTTATTTTAATAAATGTTATTTATTAATATTACTTAGTAAATATATTAATAAAGAACAAGTTTTCATCATTAATATTGTTTAGGAAATAATTTATTAAAATAAAAATATGTATTAATTTAAAATTTAGATATATTTAGCATGTCCCATGCAATATTCAGGATAGACTTATACTAAAAAAAATCAGTCCCTGGGGACAAATCAGGCACATCCATTCACAGAACAATTCAAGGCTGCCTCAGTGACAGTTCACAGCAGAATCAGATCTGCCACCCCCAGCCCGCACCTGGGAGACCTCCTGCCCCCAGCGTCCTGTGCCCACTGTGACTGTGGGGTGAGAGGAGCTGACCTGTAGTCCTCGCGGGTGGCAATGAGGCTGGACACATTGCGCAGAATGCCACCGCCGCTCTCGATGATGGCCAACGAGTTGCTCTGGCACTTGTAGGTCAGCGTGCTCACCAGGAAGCCCAGGGCACCATCCACCTGGCAGATGGCCGCCTTGTTCTCCGTGCTGTGTGCTGAGAGGTTCCACAGGGCACTGAGCACACTCTTCAGGGTGGACTCCTGGGCACAGGGGCGGGAGGGGGAGAGATCAGCGGAGGGGGTGCCCCAACTACCAGACCCACCCACTTGGCCCTCACCATCGAGACATGTCAACGTCAAAAGTCTAGAAGGAAAAGCACCCAAATACATTTTCAAATAAAAGTGAAAAGCAATAGGAGTAAAATCGGCCCTCACAGGATCTCCAAATTGCAGAGTGGGAAGCCCTAGACCTGTCTGAGTCTTGACAACCTGCTAAGCTAAGCAGTGGGTTGTTTCCCCAAAGTCAGAGAACTCACCACCTGTTGCCAGTGTCTCCCTGCCCTGCGGCTGGCATTTAACAGCCGTGGCAGTGCCCTCCTCCTGGGGTGCATTACCACTCCCTCACCCTATGCACCCACCTTATGCTCACCTTGGAGGCTCGCAGGACGCACTGCATCAGGGCAGTCATGCTGCCAACCTCCCTCAGCACCTTCTTGCTGTTGATGTCAGCCCGCCAGGACAGGTTGCGCAGGATACTGGATACCACCTGGGGCAGGGTGCAGAGCGGGCAAGGTGGACCCAGGGTTCCTCCCTGATCTCAACCTCACATATTGTGAAGCTATAGAGATTGAAGAGGACACCCATCACACCCACGAGGGAGAGGACTCTATCAGCAGGGGCCTTAGGCAGTGGGACGCTCTGCAAGCCTCTACCCAAGCCCCGCCCCACCCCACCAGTCTACCTGGTGTAGCTCCTCGCTCTCGGAAGCCAGCTGGGCCACAATGGCCTCCATGCAGCCCCGCCGGGCACACAGTGTGGCCTGTGGGTGACACAGGAAAGTCACGCCATGGCGGGTGGGGCAGGAGGCATGAGGAAGACCACACCCCACCTTCTGGCTCCCCCCCAGCACCTACTATGTGCTAGAGCTGGAGGCCCCAGTTCCCCATCCTCACCACCATGGTGAAGGGGGAGCAGTCACCCTGTTCCTTAGTTGAGGAAACTGAGGCTGAGATAGAAGCTGAGGCTGCAGACACCCAGCCTCCTCTAGCCCAGAGGCCCATTCTCTGCAGCAGAGCAGTCAAGAGGATGGTGGCCTGGCTGACTGCATCCAGTCACAGCCCCTCCTCTCACGGCCCTCTCTGGGCCTCAGTCTAACAGCCTATAAATTGGGGACAACTGTCCCCAACCCTCAGGACTGTTTCAAGGAGGGGATAACGTGGAGGGAGGCTCAGACCTGGGGGAGCACTGACCCCACCCTCCCTGGGCACCTTGTTGGCGACATCCCCAAAGGTAAGATTGGTGAGAGTCATGCCAGCATATCTGCGCAGGGCAAGGTTGAGTGGGTCCTGGGTCATCTTGTGCATCTCATAGTCAACCTGCAGTAACTCTGCCACGGCCTGCAGCCCACCTGTGGGGACATAGAGGGAGTCATGGTGAGGCTGGGGGCAGGCAAGTCACCCTGAACAACCACCCTGCCTTCCTCCCAGCCTTTGCCCATATTACTCCCCTGCTTAGGTGCCCTCCTTCCATTTCACCCCCACATCCGCTTTCCTCAAGTCCATCTTCAAAGCCCAACTCTGAGGATACCTCCTCCAGGTAGACTGATGCCAGGCTGGCACAATCCTGTGGATATTCTGTTACTTCCACAACCCCCTCCTTTCAGCCCTCCACCTCCATTCACATTGTCCAAGTGCCGGGCCTTTGCATGTGCTGTTCCCTCTGCCTGGAATGCTCTTCCCTATTTGCCCAGGCTCCTGGCTTCCCTTCTGCTTCCAGCTCAAGAAGCCCCCTAACATGCCAATAAGAACCCCCACAAGACCATTAAACCTCAAGCTCTGAGGGCAGAGCCAAGTGGGCTGTGCCTACTGTGCTCCAGGAGCAGGGTTTAGATGGCAGTTCCTCAGGAGCTACTGATGACTGTCACACACAGTTCTTTACTCACTAGGAAAGCTAGGTTTTCACTTTACAGAGCGAACGTTGGGGGAAATGGTCAGTGTGAGTAGAAAGAAAAGAACTCAGCCCAAACACAAAGACTGCCTTTCCTTCTTCAATGAGCAAAGATGGCAGAGGCAATCTGCTCATTTGGGGGGCTGAGTGCTTATGTGGTTTCTGGACCTGGGGTTTTATTTGGGTTGGCTGCTGGCTTCCTCGTTTTTCTGCATCTTCCTATATAAATCCACCCAGAGGATAAATTCCCAGCTAGGGGAGGAAAGAATCAAGAGGCGTGTACTCTTGTGCATGCTGTTGTCACATGCCAGGCCCCCAAAAATGCTGCCCTGTGCGTTGCGCCATCTGGGTTGCAGACACCCATTTCTGCTCAGCTGGACCACATGATTCTGACCAAACCTTTCACTGTGTGACCATCTGCTAGGTGAGAAATAGGATCTCATTTTGTAATAACTGGAGTAAAATTGAGTATGTTGATGAGATTTTGGGCCTTGAATGTTTACTTTTTCCATATTTTCATGACTTTAAGAGAAGATATAATGCTCCCAAACTTAAAACTTCAAAAAGTCACCACCTCCTCAACCACTCCACAGCTCTGATTCTATGTATTAAGCTGGACCTCTCACCTTTGCTCTTGGCTTCCCGGCCACTTCCCTGTCCTCTGAGCCCCAGGACCATTAGAACTGAAAGGCTGTCCAAGCCTGAATGAGGCTCAGAAGCCTGGCTGAATGAGGGTAGGGAAGCATGGATGAGGTGAGGGGGCACTTACCCAGCTCGTTCATAGCACGGCGGTATTCCTCGTCAAAAGATAGCTTCATCACTGCACAGGTAGCCTGGCAGATCTGTGGCTCAATGGGGACCGGGGCTGTGGGCCAGCGGACCAGGTCAGAGCCCTCCCCAAAACAGCTTCCTCACCCCTACCACCAGTCTGGGAAATGTTCCATGGTGGGTCCCACCCCTCCCTGCCTTCTCTACCCCAAATGCCAGCATAGACCCCAGGGCTCTGCAAACTGCTTCATGCTTGACACCTGAGGGGTCACTCCCTGAAATGAATAATAAGGTGTCTGCCTCACCCAGTGCTGGAATGGGAGATGAGGTCATGCTGGGCGCTCAGGACCTCTTGCAGTGCTTTTGTCATAGATTAACTTTGTGATCAGCTGCCAAAACTAGGAATCTCAAAGTCTGCACCCATGTTACTAGTTACCCACAATCCATCCACACATTCAGTGACTGTTACCTTAGCTACTCTGCAACCAGAACAGCAGTTGCTTGTGGCCGTACCTTTGCCATTCTGTTATGACAAGGTCGCCATAAGACCTCAGCCAGCATGTGGCACAGAGAAGTTTCGCAGAAAAGGCCACTGTTATTGCTAACAATGTTGCCTGTCACCCAGGAAGCCCAAGCTCTGCATCCATTGCCTCACTCACCGCCACCGGTACCACCTCCCTCTGGCTCGCCATCCTGGGCCTGTAGCCAATCCCAGGAGGTCTCGCAGTAGGCGCGGATCTGCTCCAGCACATGCAGGACGCGCATCTCCTTGCGCGCCAGGCCCTGGTCTGGCTGGGAGAAGATGATGTTGTGCAGTGCCGCATTGGCGCGCATGCGCGCGTCCTTGGCTCCTGGCGCTCTGGGGGTCCCATTGAGGCTCCCAGCCCCAGCCTCTGTGCCATGCAAGATCTGCAGCAGCAGCGGCAGGCAGCCTGAACGGCGCATGGCCACGCAGCTCTCAGGAGAACTGGACATGGCGAGAAGTGTGCGGGCCGTGTCCTCCTGGTCGCGCGTTGCCAGCATGGACAGCAGCCAGAAGACTACCTCCACCTGTGGGGGAGCGGTGGCGATGGAGTCAGGGTGGGGAGGCCCACCTGGCTCACCTGGCCCCAGCCAGCCCACCCACCCTCCCCAGCCAGGGGCGGCTTCCACACTCTGGGTCACTTGCCCTAAACATGGTGGGAGTCCTGTGACCCCAGCCCAGGAGAATGGCTTTTTCACCCCTACCATCCTCACCCTGTATCCACACACTCCTGGGGAGATGGATAGGGGGCCTCAGTCACTGTGGAGATGTTACCAGCCCATGAGGGCCAAATGCCCACTCCACTGGCCTCACCAGGCACTCCTAGGAGTGGCCCTACATCTACGTCTAGAGTATCCCCCCAAACACTCAAGAAAGGTATCCCCACCCACGTGGCCAGGCCCCAGACCACATGTTGGCCTCACCAGCCTCACTGTACCCCAATCCAACTGGCTGTCACCTCCCCAGCCTGCCTTTGGGGTGGGGCTCACCTTGCTGTTGCCCGGCTGAGGGGCACCATCCTCAGGGCGTGTGGGGACCTCAGTCTCAGGGTCCTCATCCACAGGCACCGACTTCACTGCCAGCAGGGCCTGTGGAGGAAACACTAGCCCTGGGGGTTCCGGGAACACCCCACAAAGCATCCAGGCTGCAGATTCCAGCAGAAATTCCCATGACGATGTGTTGGGGGCTCTACCTATTCCTGTACTCTGGGATGGGCCCTCAAGGTTCTCCTCGCTGCCTGGGGCCATCGCCACCCCCTAAGGCCCTGACTCCGCCCTTCTCAGTACCTGGGGCTCTGTCTGCTGCACCCGGTCCTGCGCTGACAGCAGTTCCTTGTCTATCTGCTCCAGGCGTGAAGCGCGGATCTGAGTGGGAGAAAGATGCATAGCACACTACAGCTGACCCTCCCCCACTTTGACCCCGCCCATTCCCTGTTATAGCACTACCAACTGTCCAAACTCCCTACCCCGC
>NW_017731625.1:874259-880021 GCF_001890085.2 Hipposideros armiger | reverse complement strand
CCCCGGCTCTGACCACACCCACTCGCGGATAGGGCCCTCCGCACTCTTCTAACCCCACCCCCAGATCTGACTCTACCTACTTTATGGTATGGCCATACCCACTTGTCCAAATCCCACCCTTGGCTTTGGCTCTGCCTACTCCTTGATGTGGCTGACCAATTCTAAACCACACCCTGATATCTGACTCCACCCACATCCTGGCACTGCCCATGGTCCAACCCACCCTTCCAGGCTCTAGCTCCACCTACTCCGATTTGGCCCTACCAACCGTTTAGACCCCGCTCCATCTTTCCAGCGCTGCCCGCTACTTAGGACCTACTCTAGACCCGCCCACTCCCTTATTTGGCCCCACCCATCCTTCCAGACCCACCCACTCCCTGGTATGGCCCCGATCAAGTCAACGCCCTTGTATTCTTCAGACTCAGTTAATCCCACTGTTCGCCCTGGCCTCCACTATTCTCGAACTCTGTCTTCTGATCCCCGCTCGGCCCTTAGCTCCCTCTGGCTCCATCCACAAACAGCTCTAGCTTCTGGCTCCGCCTCCTGAACTAGACACCGCTCGCAGTAGTATCTCCTGATTCGCTCAGTGGCATATAACTCCGCCCATTAATCAAGACACCCCTCCCCCGCCCCCCGCCCCGCCCACGCACAACTATCTCTGCGCTCCGATTAGCCCACTGGCGTATGGCCCTGCCCGCCTCGGCCCGCCCACTGCCGCACCTGCGCCCGCTGCACCATCTCATCCGAGGTGCCAAAGCGCTCTTCCATCAGCGAGCGGATGTGCTGGGCCTCGAACTCCAGCTGCTGTCGGATGAGGTCCATCTGCATAGAGAACTGCTGGGAAGAGCGGGTGGGCCACGATGAGAGTGCACCCAGGCCCGGGGCTTCCCCGCCGCTCTCCTCTCCCGGGGCAGGACCGACCTACAGCACCCCGTACACTCACTGTCTCCACGTGTGGGAGCTCGTCCAGGCGCTTGGACAGGCCCTGCAGCTGCGAGTAGTACCAGAGCTTCTCCTTTTCCTCTTTTTCAATCTCATTCAACAAAAAACACCTGGGAAAGGGCAGGTACGTGGGCCAGGGCTCACAGAGAGGGAGCCATTAATAAATGTGATTTATTTTTAGTTTTGTAATCGCTTGTTGGGTGCTTAGTGTGTGCCAAGCTTAACAGGTAACATGGCAAAATCTTGCTCTTGGTGCTCCCCAAAACTAGGGGTGGATGGGTGGGGCACAAAAAATTAATTAAAAAGAAAAGGTAGTTCCTTTGTAAATTCTGGTCCTAGAAGGACGACTCTGAGGGGGCTGTTCTGACTCTAACACCTCTCCGACACTTGCTAATCTCCCTCCAGCCTACACAGAGGAGGCTTCAGGCTCAGACTGCTCCAGGTGCAACAGTCTTCCTTTTGACACCCTGTGGGGAGACACTGCTATTCCCTCCCATTTTACAGAGCAGAAGTTTGAGGCTGAGAGAGGCTAGGGGACTTGCTTGAGGTCACACAGTAGCAGAGCATGGACTTAACTCTGGGCCTCTCTGGAACTGTCCCGTCTGACCCCACACAATCCAGCCAAGCTGAGCCAAGCACCCAGACCTTGCCTCCCTCTCTGGCCCTTGGCCCAGGTTTCTTGGGCTGCAGTCCTCTCCCCACAAAGGCTGCCTTCAGGCCTTCTGGCTCCAGGCCTAACTCTGAGTCTTGGCACTGGACACAGCCCTGCCCTGGTGACGCCTGAGTGTCTAGGACCCCTGGGGATGTCCCCTAGGAGTCCTTCCCTCTGTCAGGAACCCCCCTTCCTCTTTGTCCTCTACTTGAGGTCAGCTATGCCAGGAAAGGGAGTGAAGGAGCCACAGAAAATGGGGGGCAGGCAGAGGCAACTGGCCAGGTGGGTGGGGCTGACTCAGTGGGTGGAGCCAACCAAAGGGCAGAGACTGCTGGGGTTGGAGTGTGGCTAGGGGAGGGGCTACAAGACAGCTGCCAGTGGCCTCACCGTTCCCTGTCCAGTTCCTCCAGCAGCCGGATTGTGGCCCAGCTCAACTCCCCAAAGCTGTCCTTGGAGGGCCCGGAGCCATGTACGGGACTTCCCTCAGGGGTCCGGGTAGAGGGCTCAGGGCCCAGGGCTGGGGGCTGGAACTTCAGGTTATATAGGCTGGTGATGTCCATCTGCAGGGCTGGATGGTCACGGAGGGAGAGAGCTGGTCAGCACCCCTTCCTGCCCCTCCTCCTCCCAGCTCCCTCTGGGGGTGGACAGGGTTTGCCCCCTTGTGCAGTGGGGGCCCCCAGGCTGGCCCCTCACCTTTCAGCTGCTCCAGCACCTCAATCTGCCCCGAGGACACCAGCACTCGGGCCTCCTGCTCCAGCTTGCCCTGTAAGTGCTTCAGGACCTCCTAGAGGTGGGGGCAGGAGAGAGTGCTGGCTGGCATGGCCGCTGCCCTGGACTGCCCCAGGTCCAACCCCTGTGAGATGCCCCCGCCCCTGCCTGCCCATCTGGGATCCAGCACCCTGGTGTTTGTCCCTGTGACCTGGGCCCACGTCCTCTGCCCAGCCTCCCACTCCACCTTCATGCCGGATGTCTCTGTCTCCAGCTTGGACAGGTGACTTGAGTTGTCTCGAAGCTCCTGCCTCAGGTGACTGTTCTCAGCCTTTAAGGCTTCCACCTGCCGCACCAGCTGCTCGTAAGGTGCCACAGAGCTCGTCATCTTCAGCTCCTGCAGTGTCTGAGACCACAGGTCAAAGGGTTTACGGAGGCTCTGAGGAGGGGGCAACCCTGGACATACGCCCCAGCCTTCCCACCCAACCCTAGGACTGGATCCCAGGCAGAAGATGGCGTGGACTGCTGCAGGCAGGATGGTGCTGGTCCAGGGAATCTGGGAGACAGACAACATGGGAGATGGAGTGACAGATACTGGCAGGGACAATGGGAGACAGAGACAGAGCTGTCAGACAGGTGTTCTAGCCCAAATGCCACACTGACCGACAGACAGACACAGGCAGACTTCCACTCTCACAGCTGGGCTCCAGGACACATTATGTTTACAGCTGGCCAGAGAGTCAGAGAAATGGACAGCTGAAGACCCTGACAGTCTAACCCAGCAGGTGGACTGGCTAGCCCAGTGTCACCAGGCTCACAAACACACTCACAGCCAGAGAGAGAGACAGACAGCCAAGGCCCTTCCCTGAGCAATGCAGCTGCCCAGAGGCTGGGTGGACAGACCACCAGCTGGCCCAACCGATGGACAATAAGAAAGTCATGAAGATTCTAAGAAACCAATGGGCAGGCTGACGGTGGAGCCCCAGACAGACCCAAGCCGACACCAGGAGTCCCCTGGGAGTCGGGAACCTGGTCACTCTCTAACCCCAACAACCCCTCCATCAGCGGCTGGATCCAGGTAGCTACCTGTGTGAACCTGCAGCTCTGCAGTCAGCCCTCTGCCAGCCCCTGTAGCCCCGGGTGCCCCATGCCCCCTCCCCTGGGCTCTGTCATCTCCGTCTGCTTCTTTGTGTGTCTGGCTGTCCTTTCTCCCTCCGGCCCAACCTCCTCCCTCTGTCCAGCTGGCCAACGCCTCCTCCCACAGCTTGGCACTCCTGCCAGAGCTGCCCCCCACACACACACACACCAGCCCCCCCTACCCTCTTTGTTCCCTTCCCATCAGCGCTCCCCCTCCCTCCGTCTTTGTCTGAGGCGCACCAATGGCAGCCCATCCCCTCCCTGGGAGCCACCTCCCCCTACCTGCCTGAGCCCCCTAATTAGCCAGCCCTCCCCTTCTCACAAGGGGGCACCTATTCCTACCCCTCCTTCCCCAACCTGGTCACATTCTTTCACTTGCCTATTCATTTTCCTCTCCTCCTACTCCCAGAAGGTCCCCTGCCCACCCTGGGGTCACCAAGGGCACAGCTGGGCCTGGAGTAGGGGTGGGGGGCTTGGCCCCAGGTGGGGGAATGGGTCAAGCCATCCTAACCAGCTCCGAGGGCCTACTACATGCCTGGCTCTATCATTCTGACTTCCGTGTCACAGTCCTGGGTCTTTGGGGCCACAATTAAACTGTTCCCAGAGAAAGGAACTGAGGCTGGGGGTCAGACAAAGCATGACTGGAACCCAGAGACTGGACGTGCTCAAAAGTCCAGGCAGTGCTGGAGGCACACCGGACCCACCCCCTCTGCAGGCCTCAGTTTGCCGATCTGAAGGGTGGAGGGAACTCAGTCTGCCAGGCCCATCTTGTGGGCTGATGTGAAGGTCAGGAGGGAGGGTGTCCACCAAGCAAACAGAAGTCACAGGGCAAAGGAGATAGTCAAAATGGGAGACAGCGTATTAGCTGCTTGGGGACCACAGCCTTTGCCTACCCCCCCCCCATTTATCATGTCCAAGGCTCAGTTGGGAGTCCCAGCTGGGGATCAGGCCCAGGATTGTGGTAAGTTCCCTGGGATCTGGCTGCAGCCCTATGTCCTGGCTCAGGCCACCACGCTGTGCCCAGCCAAGGGGAAGCACTGAGTGAAAAGCACAAAACCCTGCACATCTCTCCCACTCCCCAAGCCCAGATTCTCTTCTCAAGCCCCTCCAACTTCCCCCAGCAGGCTGCCTTCGCAGGAGCAGCTTGAGATACCTTTACTCCCCACCACCCCTGACATCCAGCAGTCACTCCTGTGTCCTCATGAGATGGAGTTTGGCAGCAGGGCCACCCCCCAGGCTCCCTCTCATTCCAGCCTGGATCCCCAACTCCACACTCTCACCAGCCCCTCAAGCTCTGCCCAGATGGACCCTCTTTCCCCCAGTTCCCCACACTCCTTTGGTCAGTGCAGCCTCGCGGACCTCATGCACAGACAGAAGGAAGCTTTGAAAGTCACTGGTCAGATTTCATTCTTCCCCTGCTCCAGTAGCTGGCATGGCTCCCCAGTACCCTCAACATAAGATCTAACTCTTCCACATACACCCTACTCTCTTCCCTCAGGCCTTTGCACATGCCGTTCTCCTGCCTAGAGCACCTTTCCTGACTCCTGCCATTCTTCACCCTTGCTTGCAGCTTTCTCCAGGAAGCCTTCCTTCCATCCCTCACCCCCAGGCTGTGTCAGAGGCCTCCTGGAGGCCTCCCAGTGATAGCTCCATCACCAAAGGAAAAACACCAATAGTGGAAGGTTTGTCTAATTGAGGAGTGAATGGCCTAATTTCAGGGGAGGGGCCCTTCTCATTCCTTCAGTCCAAACCCCCACTTTATAGAGAAGGAAACTGACACCCAGAAAGGTTGCAGCACCATCCCCCAAGGCACACAGCAGGCCTGCCCACAGACTCTGGGAGGTTTGGGTGTTGAAGACTCTGGCTGGGTGTGTGCGTGGGACAGGCTGCAGCGAGACAGGTGCCCACCTCCCTGGGACTCAGTTTCCCCTCCAGTCCACCCTGGAGAAATATAGGCTCCAGACTGTGCAGCAGAGAGAAGGGGAGCGGGGTGGAGAAGCCCTTAAATGTGGAGGCCATGCCCCCCTGCCCTCCACCCAGGGAAGCGCGCCGCTTACTTTTTCTCACTCAGGCTAGGCTGGGCTGGGCTGGGCTGGGGAGAGCACCACAGGCCTGGGTCTTCCTCCCTTTGCGCAGCTTCGGGGCCCCGCCCTAGATCCCCGGCCCTCCTGGGCCAGGGCAGCCGCGGGGTGCGGGCTCCGGGACTCCGGGGTCTCGGCGGCGCGGGCAAGGGGCTCTAAAGCGGACAAAGCCCTGTGCGGGCCTGGCTGGCAGCGCTGCCGCTCAGGATGCTGGGCGAGACCACCGCGAGGGGGGGGCGGGG
>NW_017731625.1:858829-874189 GCF_001890085.2 Hipposideros armiger | reverse complement strand
TGCGAGGATGCGGGATGCAGGTGCAGCGGCCAATGACGGCTCGAGAAGACGGGCTGGTGCCATGGCAACAACCAATGGCGGCCTGGGGCGGGGACCGGCGGAGGCTGCGGGGCGTCGGGCCTCCACGCAGGTTCAGGTTCTGCGTGTGTTGGGGGGAGGAGGGATGGGGGCTGGTGGTGGTGGTGAAGCCCTCAGGGGAAGGGGGTGCCCTGAGAACCAGGACCCCGTGTCCCCTACCCCATTTCTGGGTGAAATGCCTCTTAGAACCTCCCGCGGCTGGATCCGCAGACTTTGAGAGTAAAACATCCAGTCTTGGGTGTTACATCAGAATCTTGGAGGTCTGCGGGGAACAAGCTTCTGTGCCAGGGGCAAGGGCTGGGTCAGCTCCCTCCCACTGGGTCGGGCCCAGCCTTGTGTGGATGGGTCAGGGTGGGACACAGTGTGGGATCCAAGCTGGACGCTTCCTCCTCCAGGGTCCTGGCTTGAGAGGGGGCAGCATGGGGGATGGGCAGATACCTGGGGAGCTCCTGAGACCCTACATTTCTCCTCATTTCTCCTGTCTCCCTGGCAGAGGTCAGTTCCTCCATGGGCATCTGCTGAACTTCTGTGTATTTTCCCACATCCCTGGTTTCTCAATCTCTGTCTCCCTGTGTCTCTGTCCCTTGTCGTACCCCTAATTCATCCTCAGAGGATGAGAGGAGGGAGGGGCCTGGAGTCCCAGAAGTACCCATCCCCAGCTGCCAGATCCTCAATGGGTCCCCGGAGGCTACTTGGGAGTTTAACACCCAGGACGGGAACCTTCAGCTGTGGTCCAGTTCTTCCTGCTGTTGACACATGCACACCCCATAGGACAGAGAAGGAGGTGCTGGAGCCAGGAGACATGGGTTTAGGGCTTACTTCTGTCCTTTCCCAGCTTGGAGGGCTGGGGAAAATTGTTCACCTTGCAACCCTCACTTTCCCCTTCTGTCAAATAGGGAGGCAGCTGCAGCCTTTGTAAGGACTAGTGCCAGGGACGACAGGAGGGGCAGCCAAGAGCACAGGACCACTGTGCTTCCTGCTGGGTTGACTGCAGGAGGCTCCATGTGCCCGTCCTGGGCCAACAATGCTGGGGGCCCCAGAGGACCCAGGCCTAACCATCCCAGAGCCTCCAGAGCAGGATACAGCTGTTCTCAGCCTGTGGGGTCAGGGAAGTGCTGCAGTGGGAAGGAGCTTTTATTGGAGGCTGGGAAGTCTGCACTAAGAAGGGGGCACCAATGCTGGGCCTCTTCATGATGAATAGGAGTTGGCCACAAGATCAGGGAGAGAAAAGTCATTCCAGGCTGGGCACACAGCATGAGCAATGCCTGGAGCTGTGAAAGATTAGTGCCTGCTCAGGAATATGGGCTTCTGGTGGGACCAAGGAGTACAGCAGGTGGTGGGACTGGACTCGGCGAGTTATGAGGGGTTTAGAGCAGGGCAAACTGGGCAACGCTGGAATGGGGGTGGGGAAAGGCAGAGCCTAGGGGTCTGCCTTAACATCCCTGTGTGACCTTGGACATGTCTCTCTGGCTTCAGTTTCCCATTTTGTTCACTGGGAAGTGGTTTGGAGAATCTCTGTCCGCACATCCCATGGAAGTAAGTCTCACGTCCCCCACCCAGTCTCAGGTGTCAGTCAGAACTTTAGAGCTGGCAGGGAGGGGCTTGGGGGAGGTGTTCAATGTCCAGTTCTGTCCTCATACATATGGAGAAACGAGTTCAGGCCAGGGAACACATTGCTTGAGTTCACTCAGGAGTCCCACCAGGGCCTTGGCCTCCCTCCCTCACCCATTTGGGTGTGGCTGGGGCCTGGAAGGCTGAGGGCACATGGGGGCTAAGAACCCAAGGCTTGCAGACCCCTTGTCTGGAAGATCACATCCCTGACAATCCCCCAAATCCTTGACGCTGTAAATCTTTGAGCCACAGTCAGGCATCACTGGAAATTCTAGAACCACAAGAGCATCAGGAACCCCACAACCTCCCAAGACCCCAGGCCCTATCTGAAGGGGCTGAGAGATGCCCCCCATTGCACAGTGCCCAGGCCTAACTAGGGGGCCTCTTCCCAGCCCCCCCCCCCAACATCTGCTGTGTTCTTGCAAAGAAAGTTTAATCACGGGGCTTGCTTCTTCCCATCCCAAGACCTCCCATCCCAGGATGTCGCCTGCCACACAACAGGGTCACTCATGGAATGTCTTTGGACCTTCTGAGCCCGACCTCGGGCATCTCTGCCCCCTTGATGCCCTATCCTTCCTCACCGAGCCTCCCCGCTGTGCCAGGGGCTGGGGACAGAACCAGGGGCGTCCTCCACTCAACTCGGAGCTGGGCAGGGGAGGAGGGAAGCAAGAAGGCATCAGGTCATCATGCGACCACAGATGGAGCAAGGGCTGGGTGACCAGGCAAGGCCCTGACAGGTGAGGAAAGACTGCTGCTGGAGGTGGGGGTAGAGTGGAGCCGGCTGGTCCAGACCACGCCCCGGAATCCTGACCCGAGGTGGGTTGCCTGACCAGGGTCTGGGCCTCACTTCCCCAGGCGGGGAGGGGGTGGGAGCACAACCCCGTCAGCACCGCGGACAGCTCCCTCCGGCCTCCAAACCTCGTACTCTGAAGTCGCGTCCTCCCCAGAGCACTCAGGCATCGGCCCCTGCTCAGGGTGTGACCTTGGGCTCCCTGCTGCACCTCCAGCCTCAGTTGCTTCTTAAACAGGGGATGTTATAGCTCCAGGATTCAGAGCGACTATAGAGGCCGGGAAAGTGCTCTGGCCTGATGAGAAGGATATTATGAAGAACATCAGCGTCATCAACGTCAGAGTCGGCCCTACGTTCAGTGCCCACAAGGGGAAACTAAGGCCCGGAGAGGCACAGGGCGTGGCCCGGACCACCGCCTCAAGCCTGTGCGGGGCGGAGCCTCGGCACAGCGCGTCCGCGTTGCAGCCCCCACCGCCCCAGCCAGCCTCCGCGTGGGCACAATGGGTCGGGGCCAACGGCTGGGCACCGCGAGGCCGCGCTTGCGCAGACCCGGGGAAGGGGGTCACTGTGGTGTCGGTGAGGGGCTTCCAGCCCTGCCAACAGCCTGAGGCAATTTCCCTAGCAACGGTCTCCACGGCGACTGCGTGAGACCCCCAAACCCCTGAAGCCTGCGTGCGCGTGCCTGTACGCCCCCTGCCGCCTGGACCACAATCCCCACAGTCTGAACTCCCCAGCCGCGCCCAGGGCCGGACCCTTTCCCCCGCGGCAGGGCCCCCAGTGCCCTACCTGATCCCCGAAAAAGGCTGAGTGCAGCAGGCTCAGCAGCCCCAGGAGCCCCATGGAGCCGCGGCCGCCTCGGACCAGCCCGCGCCCAGCCTTCGGCCGTGGGGGTGGGGAGGCGGGGGTGGGGGCGCCCGGGACACCCTGCGCCTGCGCGGAGGGGGGCGGGGAGGGTCACTCAGCAGGCCAGAGCTGAGACTCCTTCCGGAAGGGGACGAATGAGGAGGTCTGGGGACTTCCTAGGGGCTAAAGGAGGGAGTCTCGCGGGACTGATGACCCAGGAAGGGTGGCGCGAGGAGACAGAAGAAGATGGGGGGATGGGGGGGGAGCGTGTGAGCAGAGAAGAGGGTCAGGAGTCCGATGGGGTTGAACTCTAGAGAGGTGGGAGGGGGTCCTGTGGGTGCGGAGGAAGAGCTGCTGAAGGGTTCGAGGTGGGGAAGTGGGATCTCGGGGAGGAGGGGTCCGGCGGGGAATTTTAGCTCTCGGAGGACGAAGGGAGGCGCCGCCCTGCGGCAGCAGTCAGCTTCCCGCTTGTACAGTGTCTTGCAGAAGCCCGGGCACCTCTTCCTAGCCCGCCCAGGCCTGGGCTGCGCGCTCAGTTCATTAGTCATTCAGCAAACGTTGGCTGCACGCCTGCTGTTTTCTGGTGCTTGGTATGGAGGGGCCTGATAGGGCGACAACACACCTAAACACTTATTCAGTCATTCATTTAATAAATATTTATTAAGCACCGTCTGTGTGCTGGGCCCTGTGTAATGAACAAAACAGTCAAAATCCCGTGCTCGCGGGAAACTGACATTGAGGGACCAACAGTCAACAGCGGACAACGTGTTCACTATCGGTGAGGGCAGAGGAAACAGCAGGGAGGTGGGGACATGGTGGATGCCTGGAAGGGCACTTGAATAGAGACCGGGGTGGGGACCGAGTGGGAAGAGCGTCCCGTCAGAAGGAACATCCAGCGCAAAGAGAAGGGGGCAGGTCGTGCAGCGTCCCGTGCGCGCGGGAGGACTTGGGCTTTTACCCAAAGGGGCGTGGGAGCCATGGAGGGCGGTGGGCAGAGCAGGGACGTGCCCCGTGATGGATTTAGGGAGGACAGGCTGGGGGGTCCGAGAGCCAAATCTGACTCAGGTGCTCATCTGCGCCCTCTAGTGGCTGTGGGGGAAAAACAGACCGTGGGCGGTGCCGGGAAACCGAGGCGGAGGGGACTGCACTGGTGGAGGAAGGATAGTGGGGATCATGGAGTGGGCGTTATTATGAACTGTGCTAAATACTGGGAAGGCAAAGAATAAGCGGCAAGAAGAAAAAAGGGCGTTACTTTTGTGAGGGCAGGCCTCAGCGAGCAGGTGCCATGCATCCGTGGAAAGAACATCCGGGCGGGGGCACAGCCCTTGTAAAGGCTGGGAGGTGGGACAAGCCAGGAGAGTCTGGAGAGCAGCGGGGAGGCGTGCGAGGTGCGAGAGGGAAGGAGAGGTGGGTAGGCAAGGTTTCATGGGCCATGCGAGGACCCTGAGCTCTATTTCGGGGCCTGGGGAAGTCAGGAGAGGATGACTGTATTTATTTCAAATTGACATTCAGGTGGGAGATGACGGAGGTTTGGCCAGAGTGGTAGCAGTGGGGGCGGTGGGAAGTGGCCGGATGTAGAACAGGTTCTGATAGCAGCTGACAACTGAAAGGAGTGACCCACAGAGAAAGGGAGCTGCCTGACTGAGATGGGGAGGGGCAGGTTTGGGGAAAGTGGGCTGGAGCCCAGGGGATTGAGGAGGGGCAGGACACAAAGGTGGGAATATAGTTGGTAGGTCTGAAGGCAGAGCCTGGGCCATGGGAGAGGAGAGGCCCGAGACATCGCGAGGTGAGACATCGCGGTTACAAAGGCTCCTCCCAGCCTTCTGGACTCTCCTAAAGTGCTCCTGGACTAGAGCGCCACCTGGAGGCTGGGGCATGTGCCCCAGCCGCCTCACTTATAATACTAATGTTCATTTCCCCCTAATCACACGTAGTGGGTTGTGATATAAATTCAAATTGCAGAAGATTAAAGAAAGCAATGATCACTGGCCACCCCTACCAGGTGACCCGTGGTGGCTAGGCTAGAAGCTTGCTATGAAGGCATAAAAGGTAACACATGCTGTGTGGGACCTGACAGGGGCTATTATCCCAGGAAGAGTCCTACTCATTTTTTTTTTTAAGATTTTTTATTGGGGAACTGGGGGGATGGGAACAATGCTGGGGAATTGGGGTAAGGGGAACAGACAATTGCTGTACTTTTGTTCTTCAATCTAGTTGTGGAGGATGTTGCTTCACTGGCCCAAGCTGGCACCATCATTGCGCTCTTCCCGGGCAAGGCAGATCAGTCGTTGGCCTCTGGACGGCCGCTCACACTGGCTGCGGACTACACATGGTAGCTTATGGCAGCCCACTGCAGCAGGGGACTGCAGCCTATGCCACCCACGGCAGCCCAGCTCCAGGTCAAGCTGTTGTTCAGCAGTGTCACTGGCCCTCATATGTGGGATCTGAACCGGGGCCCTCTGGCATCCCAAGCCAGTTCTTAACCAACGCGCCACTCGGCCGGCCCTTAAACAAATTTTTATTAGAGTTTGAAAGATCTCAACTGTTCCTAGGGCTCATTATGTTTTCATAATCATTGAATTTTCAGCCAACTGTTGGATTTGAGTCCAGTTCTTCCGGAGTGAGTGACTGGGCAGATGGCTCAGCCCTCTCTGACCCTCGGTATCTTCTGTGAGATGGGGACAGCAGGAGCAATCAAAGCGCAGGAGCAGGACGTGGCTCTGACGCCTCGTGTGGCTCCGTGGGGTGAGGGCGTAGTCTCTGCTCATAGCTGACCCCAAAGGCCTCTACCGCTTCCCAAACGAGATTAAAGAAGGAACTGCATCCGCGCTTGCGCCGTAGTGCCTAGCCGGGAGCGCGGCCGCGCACGCACACACGCACGCGCGCGCACGCGCACGCACGTGGGTCGGCCCGCGCGCTCCCCTCCGAGAGGCGGGGCCGAAGCCTGCGCGCGGGACTCCACTTCCCAGCGTGCCTCGCGTCGAGGAGGCCGAGGAGACATCCCTACCCGTAGCGGCCGAGAGCGACGGCGCGGACCCCACTGCATGCACGCACGCCGGCACGCTCGCGGGCGCACCCGTGACCCCTCCCCTGGAGGCTCCGTGCGGGAGCGCGCCCGGGCGTGCGCAGGGCGGCGGCGTGGGCGCGGGGGCGCGCGGTGACCGTTGGCGCTGAGGGGAGGAGGCAGCTCTGCCGCCGCCGTTGCGCAGATCCGGGCCACGGCTGTGGGGAGGGCGCCGGGGCTAGTGACCTTCCGGAGGCGGGAGCAAGCCAGGGGGCCCGGGACGCCAAGCGCCGCCGCCGCCGCCATGAACAACTCGGGCGCCGACGAGATCGGGTGAGGACGCGCCGGGCCGCGCCGCCGCTTCGGCCGGCCCCCGCCCAGATGCCGCTCTCTCGTCAAGGTCACGCCGTGGGGCCGCAGCCTGGGGTCCCGCCGCTTACTGGCCCGGGGAGACCCCGAGCGGGAACCTGGGGGACCCCGCTATTTTTTGGCCGGGGGAGACTCGAATAGAAGCTCAGGGGATGGGGGGGCACCCGCCGCTCCCGAGCTTCCTGTTGGGGGACCCCAGACGGGAGCCCAAAGGTTCCAGAGGGGGTCCCCGCCGCCGGAGCGCCTAAATTTCCCTTCTGGGGATCCCGACTTGGAAACTGGAGGGTCTGTGGCGCCCTGTCCGCCTCCACACCTGGGTTTTCTGCTGGGAGACCTCCTCCTCAAAGGGGAGCTCAGAGGGTCCCGGACGCCCTCTCTGTCCCCGTGCTTAGGTTTCCCGTTGGGGAACCCCGAACAGGAACATGGGGGATCTGGGGCTCCGCGGCACCCCCAGCCCGCGCACAAACTTGGCGGGTCGGCGCACGTGGCGGGCTCGTCGCGGGGGTTCCGGTTCTGCCGTCGCCCAACTTCTCCCATCCGGAATTTTGGGCGGCGTCGCCCCCTTTCTCCTCTGTCCCCCAAAGTGCTAAGAACAATGAAGGGTTGCAAACCAGAGAGCCCTCGGGCCAAGGTCACGGGGGACCGGTCTGCTCACCCCGCGTTGTCCACCATTTCAGTGCGCCCGCTCCACCCGATGGGGCGTCTGCAACTGTTTTTATGTTGATGGGATCCCCTTCCCGCTCAGCCGCCACCTAATCGTTACCCAGGGCTGTATTTAAAATAAAGAAAAAGGGAAACTCCGGTCGATGGACAGAAAGCCTTACTCCCGAGGTCTCTCTCCTTGGCGTAGCTATTAGAGATTGGTTATAGCTAAGTTTCCCCTTTAATTATAGCCTTGCCGAATGCTGAACTAACCGGAGATCCCAGAAGCGATCCCAACAGAGCTAGAAAAGGCAGTTCTTTCAGGGGGAGGGCTTTGTTTTAGTTTTCCTTGCAGAGATGGCTCCTACTGCACCAGCGTGATTTTACCGTTAAATTCTCTGAAGATGGCAAAACAGACCCGGTTGCATTTATGTGGCTTTGTGTACATTTCTCAGTGCCCTTAGCTTTGAACAGACATGTGTTTATAAAGTAATTGATTTGGTGAGTCAGTCATTGTTTGCTGGTGGGAGGCTGGCCTCACCGGGCCCTGTCTGGCTCCAGTCACCGGTTGCACCTGTGTAGGTAAAATGCATTTTGTGGGCTCCCCTCCCCCAAATCCCATGCCTTTTAGAGGACCCGGAAGAAAGCACTTCCTTCCCAAGGCATTCTGGGTTAGGCAAATGAAAAGTTGCAGCACTTGTGAGGGAAACTGGGAGGCTAAGTCTGAAGGAGAGTTAGCACGCTTCCCACATCCACACCCACATGTGTCTTTGCAGAGCGCAGTCTTCTAAGGCCAGGAGGCAGGGGGGCCAGGAGGCAGGGGTCGTCTGGCCTGGGCTGCCCTCCGTTCTCACCATGAGAGCAGAGAAGAAGGTTAGGGAAGGAAGGGAATCTGGAGAACCATGAGGCCTGCCCTTCAGGTATGCTCACAAGGAGCCGGCCAGACAGGGATACCTGGCATTTCATTCCAACAACTTGTCCCAAATTTTGGATCCCAGCCAGGACCCAAGCCCAGGTCTGGAGGGTCCAGACCCATGGGCAATTTGGGGAGGCCAGAGTGAATAGCAGAACCAGGATCGGGATCAGGGACCCTGCCTGGCTATCTTTTCCCTCCCTGGTGAATCCATGTAGATCACCCGAGTTTTAAAGTTGTGAATCACAGATGTCACGGAAACCTTTTATGGTTTTGCAAGTAAAAACCTGTTGCCAGAAAGTATTGACAAGTTTCTATTTTATGTAGGAACCTTGTTTGCGTTGGATGTGGAGTCCAGGGTCCACTTTGATCACCTTGCTGTGTGTGGCTGTTTAGTTGGGCTCCCTTATGA
The DNA here is from genome assembly GCF_001890085.2 of Hipposideros armiger. Lineage (NCBI taxonomy): Eukaryota > Metazoa > Chordata > Mammalia > Chiroptera > Hipposideridae > Hipposideros > Hipposideros armiger. Next base: position 865,527 of record NW_017731625.1, on the reverse strand, counting down.
TGGGCCCCCTCTGGCAGTTTCCTGTGAGGGAACCATGGTTGAGACTTTGGAGTGGTTGCTATGTGGGAGGTGTGTTGTGCTCAGATCCGAGTGATGGCAGACATTATTACCAGGAGGTGGCAGGTCTGAAGGATCTGTGGTGACAGGCACCCTCAGCTTTGCTTTGGTCTGTCAGCCCTGCCCAGGTAGCTCTTAGGAAGTGCTTGACAGGTGGGAGGGACCTCTCTCCTTTCCTTTTGGACTCATGTGTGGATACCAGTGCAGGCCTTAGGAAGTGTGTGGATGCCGGGGTGCCATGCTGTCCTGGTCTGCACTTCTGAGGTTGAGTCGTTAAAGGAAGAGCTGACTGTACCTGAGCTGGCTCAGAAATCAGCGTGAAGTCTGATGGGAGACTGGAAATTGGGTGAGACCACTGGCTTAAGTCACTGTTTTCAGTGTCCTGATTGTCACAGTCAGCTAGAGCACAGCGAGGGCCAGTTCTTGCGGGCAGAGAGACGATGGGAGCAGTGGGTGTCATGTGGTCACATGTAGCCAATGTGCAGATGGGCAGATGGCCGTCCTTCTGAGGCAGGTCCGGCAGGGTCAGGCACTCACCTTGGGGGGGGAGTGGGGCGGAAGGGTCTGCTAAGCAGACAGGGCTGAGTCCTCTTTCCCCTGCCATGTCCTTGAAAAGTCAACTTAAAGAAAAGTCCCTTGATTCAGATTGTCTGCCGGGGCTGCCTGGCATCTTGTTGGTGCTTCCAGGTGCTGGGGGAGGTCTCATTCCCATTCCAGATGGAGAGAGGCATCTAGGGGCACTTAGTTCTACGCACCTCTGGGTCAGCTGGCCTGTGTCATGGAACTGGAAAGAAGTGGGGAAGATTTTATCTGGCATGCGTGGTTCTATGTGCGTCACCGGGGACTGGTAAGACAGGGGCACCTGTACATCATCGAAGGGAGTCTCAGGGAGAAAGGAAAGACTTAGAGGGAAGCAAAGCAGCATTTGGGTCACTCTCAGGAAAGATGTGGGAATATGGGCGGAGTCCACAGTTGCTCAGCCAAGAGAAACTAAGTGGGTGACCTCAGGGGCTTGCAGCTCGAGTGCTGGCTAAGTGGTGGGTGAAGGATGGAGGGTACCTTCAGCACATAGAATGGTCCCAAGGCAGAGTGCTTGAGTCCTTCCTGGTCTTTCAGGAATGGTTTGTTGGAGAGTCTGTGGAAGCAGACCCCCCCTGAGTTGAGCTCTGGCTGGGCCTGGGAGGGTAGGGATCAGGAGCTGAGAGGACTGCACTTGTTAAGTGCCTGTTTGTGCTGAGCCCAATGAGGTGGGAGGTCGTGATTGGGGGGAACACTGGTTCTTTCTCGGGGGTGGTGGGAGGGCTCCTCCCACCACTCGACACAGTGGGTCCTGTGGTTTTCTCTTGTGTCATGCGACTCCCACAGTCATCTGGGAGGGGTTGGTCTGCTGGTAGAAGGGAAGCCCAAGTGCCGAGGGCAGGGGCTGGAACGGGTGGCCTTTGGAGTGAGACCCGTACACCAGGGCTGTGTGTCCACTCCCAGGGCTATCTCCCTTCCTGTAGGGAGATGAGGACAGCCTGGGGGAACCAGGTCCCAGTGTGTCCCCACTGAAGACCAGGAAGGTGCAACATAGGCTTTGGGCTGGATGTTCTCTAAGAAGAAAGGGCCATTTGCTCAACAACTCTGACTGGTCTGGGCCCTCTGCCCTGCTGCTGCCTTTGGGTTGCCTCCTTGCCAGACAGGATGGCACTTCCTGAAGCCTGCCAGCGTGCTGCTGGGGCAGAGCCCACAGTGGTCGGCCTGAGCCAGGAAAAGCTAGTGCAGGCTGACTTTCTGGCATTAATACCACGTGGCTGCCCTAAAGTCCACTGAGTAGGAGCAGGGTAGTCATCCAGAAACAGGTTTTGGTTTCAGCAGGCAGAAGAGGATGAATGCTAACCAGAGCCTGGTACCTGGTCAATTTTGCAGAGTCCTTCACAGGAGGAAGTCACCTACACCCTCTCGAGGTACAGGCCCTGGAAGCCAGCATGCTAATCACAGACGACCTCTCCAGGTCCCCCAGCTGTTGGCATTGCCTGTTTTCCACTTAGGAATCTGACTCTGGGTCACCTGGATGGGCTGACAGAGCCGACGTCCCTGCACCGGTTTGCAGGACACATGGTCTATGTGACCCTGATGTCTAGCTTTAGCTGAGCAATGACACCCTTCCCTTCAGAGCAAGGAAGAGCTGAAAGGGTTAGCCAGTGTGGTTAGCTAATCCCTTAATCTGCAGAGTTCCATGTGTACACACCCATCAATGCCTAAGATCCACACTGTGCCAAGTAAGTGTCTGGGCCACCCCCTGGATGTCTGGCGGGGTGAGCAGGCCTCACACTCGTGCCATAGCTGCATATCCATGTTGGCCAGTGATGGTCTTGCTGCCTGGGCAGCGAGGAACCGTGTCTGGCTTGTCCTGCGGTGGCCTTAGTCTCTGGGGTGCTGGGGCACCTGTGTCTCACTCACCCTGGTGAGGTTGGCTCCCAGGGCCCTTATTTTATTGATTACAAAACTTAAGGCTCAGAGGTTGGGACTTTGGAGAGGTCTCTGCCACCATGGGTCAGTGGGGTCTCCTGGGACCTTCCTGAACCTTCCATGTGCAGACCGGGAGAGTGTGTCCTTGGAGAAAGAGGAACGGAAGTGGAAACACAAAGCACCCAGCACAGCACCACCCCCACAGAGGCACGGCGCGTTCTTCCCTCTGCGTAAACTGGTGGTCATGTAAGAAGCATGTCTTACTGTGTCTCAGATATCCTACGTGATGAGACTGTTGTTTCAGAAGAAACGTAAATCGTGGTATTTCCTCAGTAATGAACATTCTATAAGTTGTGATCTTCTATAACTTAAGACTTACAAGACAGTTACAGAATAGTAACAAAGTCCCTAATACTCATTACCCAGCCAGACTCACCAGTGGCTGACATTTTGCCCCGTTTGTGCACATCTTTCATGAAGTATTCAAAGGGGCACCCAGTGCCCCATTGTGTGGACTTGTACATGTGTCCCATTTTCTTAGAAACATTCTCTCAGATGAACACAGCACAGTGATAAAATTGGGACTCGCAGTATTGATGCCATGTTGTCATCCATCTACGGGCAGATGCCAGTTCTGTCAGTTGTGCGGATGATGGCATTTTTTTTTTAAAGATTTTTATTGGGGAATTGGGGGGATGGGAACAGTGCTGGGGAATTGGGGGAAGGGGAACAGACAAGTTGCCATCGTTTTGTTCTTCAGTCTAGTTGTGGAGGACGTTGCTTCACTGGCCCAAGTTGGCACCATCATTGTGCTCTTCCCGGGCGAGGCAGATCAGTTGCTGGGCTTCTGGACGGCCGTTCACTGCGGCTGCTAGCCGCTCACGCTGGCTGCTGGCTACACATGGTAGCCCATGGCAACCCACTGCCACAGGGGCTGCAGCCTACGTCGTCGCCGGCAACTCACGGCAGCCCAGCTCCAGGTTGAGCTGTTGTTCAGCATCTTAGCTGTGGAGGGCAGCGTCACTGGCCCTCATATATGGGATTCGAACTGGGGCCCTCTGGCGTCCCAAGCCAGTTCCCAACCATCGCGCCACTCGGCTGGCCCGGATGATGGCATTTTTAATCTTTTCCACTGGATGCCTGATTTTGAAATTTAAATGAGAGCTGGAATCTAGACTGGTCTGGTGGGTTCCTCCACTGGTGGGCGGCGGAGGTTAGGCTTCTTAGAGGGACACTGGCTTATTACCTTACTGTTCTGGTTGGATGCAGTGCTAAACAGAGGCTGGTGTTTCTCTAAGCAAATTGGGTTTTGTATCGATTTTGGTTTTTGAGAATGCTTGAGATCTCTGTCTTGCACGAAGCTGCTTTTCTATAGCAAACCCTTGATTGTTCCTGTGCCGAAGGACTGGGCAAACGGGCGGTTCCTCAATGGTGCCAGCCAGCCTCTGGCCCTTGTCATTTGAGGCCCTGAGTCACAACTTGCTCTGGGCAGCGCCCAGCCGGCCTTTAGATGGAGGCTCCACCCCCTGATTGTTGAGAGGCTGGAGGCCTGCATAGGAGACAAGGTTTTAAGTTAATGAGGCCTAAATGTGAGCCTCTTTGCTGCTTGGTCAGCATGTTCCCTGAAAGCTGTCCTCGCTGAGCTCCCTTCTGAGGCACTAGAAGCACAGCCACAGCCAAATGCCTGTCCTGAGCCCCCTTCCATCCCTACCCAACCAGGAACTGGTGGTGGCTTGTTTGTTGGCATTTTGAGGATGGCAAGTGTTTCTCACACTAAATTCAAATTGCCCTTTCGTAGAAAAAAGGTAGATTGGAATGAGCCCCTGACAATCCTGCTGTTGTAGGCATTTTGCCAGTGGCTGGCATACTAAGGTCACCCGATGGAACAGTGGTGACGAGTGTGCCTGCTACCTTGAGGGATTTGTCCTTGGGTGGAGGGCAAGGTGCCCTATCTGGCAGTTCTCTTGATTTCTCAGGAGGCAGGAGTGTGATAAGCCTTACAGGGTCCTTGTGTCTGGGTGTCTCAGGCTGCGACTGAGCCAGCCCATGCGCCGGCATCCGGAGAACCTCCAGTTAGCCCCTGGTCCAGCTTTGAGGGTGACAGTGTTAGTGTCCTCTTTTCCTGGGTGAAGCAGGCAGGATGGAGAGCTGCCGCCACTGCTGCTGAAGCCCTCCTGCCTCTTGTGTTGTTGTGCCTGCCTCCAGGGCTTCTGGAGGCTGGAATGATGCAGGGGGTGGGGTAGGTGGGGTGAGTGTGAAGGTGACACAGGTAAGCATGGTCCCAAGGCACCTCTGTGCACTCCAGGTTCAGCCAGCCTGAGGGCAGTGTGAGAGTTGGGAAAGGTAGGCACTGCCTGGCCCTCCGTTGTTGGGCCCTGGCAGTGTGGAGCCCTCCCCAGGGGCAGTAGGAGGGCTCTGGGCTCTGGACCTGCCCGAGGACTGTGCAGACACCAGGCAGGTGGGCTGCAGGGATGGCGTGCGATTCCTCCCAAAAGTTCTAGTGTGTTGCCTGAAAGGACAGCCCAAGCTGCCCTGGGGTGGGTGTGGGTGGGTGGGGCTGCAGTGCTGGGTCAGGAGCCCTGGGGACCTTCCTGGTAATTTGTGAGTCCTAGCTCATGTCTGTGCGGTGGGTGTCTGAGGCTTTGCCCTACAGCTTCTGCCAGTGCTGTTATTCTGGTTTGTGGTGTGTGTTCTCAGATCTCCATTGTAGATGTACAGTAGAGTGGCAGGGAATCCTGCCCCATGGTCTACTCTGCAGCATCATGGGGGTCCTGTTGTCTCGCAGAAGCACATTTTCTGGCGGAGGTTGTGGTCTGTGTGCTCGTGCAATTCTGGACACATCGTCTTCGCTCGTGTTACAACGTTCAGTTCCCACCGTGTTGGCAAGTCTCATGTCTGCAACCGACGAGGCCAAGTGATAGCTGTGGCTGTTGTGCACACAGCCATGACAGTGACACATGTCAGCATGTTTGCGTGAACTTGGGAGAGGTCGGGTAGGCATCATCTTTAAGGCAAGAATCATCTTGACCCTAAATATTTTCTTTTTGAATTTCAGGAAGCTCTTTGTGGGCGGCCTTGACTGGAGCACCACCCAAGGTAGGTGCTGCTTGCTAGGCACTGAAGGCGGGCCCTGACCTTGGTCTTTAGGTCGTGTGAATTCATCTCTTGCTACTACCTCAGGTTTCTTTAATTCTTGATGGTTTATTGTCTTTATTTCGGGGGGGGGCATTTGATCAGGTGTTGGCTAGGGGAAGAGGGCTCAACATTGGCTTGAAAGGGTTGATTTCGTCCTGATGCTTCACAGCAATTAGGGCATCCTTGGCAGGAAGAGGCTGGTCTGCAAGCTGCCTTTGGAGTCGTGGTTCCTCATCCTCTTACACATCACTTTCCTGGGTGCCTGTGCCACTGCCACACTCAGTGCAGCCTTTCTTGTTTGTTTGTTTGTATATAAAAGATTTTATTGGGGAAGGGGAACAGAGTTGGGGAATTGGGGATAGGGAACAGCCAAGTTGTTGTCCTTCAGTCTTAGTTGTGGAGGATGCAGCTAGCTCAGCTCCAAGTCCAGTCACCATCCGGCTGCCTATCAACAGCTCGTGGCCGCTAAGCTCAAGGTGCTGTGTTCAATCTTAGTTGCGGGTGGGTATAGCCCACCATCCCATGCAGGAGTCGAACCAGCAACCTTGTTGTTAGGAGTGCATGCTCTATCCACTGAGCCATCCGGGTGGCCGTTAAGCTCAAGGTGCCAAGTTTAGTCTTAGTTGCGGGCGGGCATAGCCCACCATGAACAGACAGTCTTGTTGTTAGGAGCATGTGCTCTTACCAGCTGAGCCATTCTGCCACCTGTTGGCAGCTCAGCTCGGGCGCAGCTCACTGGCCCATGTGGGAATCGAACCGGCAGCCCTGTTGCTCAGAGCTCATGCTCTTTAACAAACTGAGCCGGCCCTAGCCTTTCTAGTTTATGTGCAGATGTGACGCATCCATCTTTTAGAGTCCCCATCCTTCTCCACGTGTCTCCTGTCTTTTACACCCTCCGTTCCCCAAAATAGTTGATTAGTGAGTTTAAAAATGGCTAATTTCATACTTTCCAGGTCAGGCTGGAGAAGCAGGAGAGCAGTGTGTGTGTGTGTGTGTGTGTGTGTGTGTGTGTGTGTGTGTGTGTGCATGCCAGCTGCGACACTGTGCCTAACACT
>NW_017731625.1:839923-858499 GCF_001890085.2 Hipposideros armiger | reverse complement strand
GTGTGTGTGTGTGTGTGTGTGTGTGTGTGTGTGTGTGTGTGTGCATGCCAGCTGCGACACTGTGCCTAACACTCTGGTGTGTGTGTTTGTGTTTTTGTCCCAATCTCTGAGCAGAGACTCTACGCAGCTACTTCTCCCAGTATGGAGAGGTCGTCGACTGCGTGATTATGAAAGATAAGACGACCAACCAGTCTCGAGGCTTCGGCTTTGTCAAATTTAAAGATCCCAACTGTGTGGGCACAGTGCTGGCCAGCAGACCACACACACTGGACGGCCGAAATGTAAGAGTCCTCCTCCAATCGAGCTCCCTTGCTATTTCCCACTTGCCCTTCAGTCTGCTGTCCCTGAGCACTGATGGGTGTTGGTGGTAAAGAGGGTCTTCTATGCATCGATTTGAAAGGATTAAGGCTCTGTGTTTAACTGCATGTTGGAGTTGCATACGGAGACGGGGTGAATTGACTGGGGCCTGTGTGCGTGTGCTGTGCTACTGTCACTGACACCTTTTCTAGAGAAAATAGCCTCGTAGTCACAACTGGCTCATTTGAAACTTCCTACAGATCGACCCAAAGCCATGCACACCTCGGGGGATGCAGCCGGAGAGGACGCGGCCAAAGGAAGGCTGGGTAAGGGGCCGGCCTGGGCAACCTTGTTTGTTCCATAGCCAGTTAAAGGACACACGTGCCTTTGACCTGGTGTTTTGCTTATTAACATTGAGAGTGACAAAAAGTGGTTCCCTTTCATGCTTGAGCAGCCAAGAATTGCTCAGATTTATCCAATGCTGTAAGTTTTTTATCTTGTGGCCAAGGAGAATATTTTTGTTTGTCGATCTTAAAAACAATGATACCTCATACCTGTTTGTCATTGGAGCCTTCCGTTTTGTCCGCCCCAACTGCTCCCAGCCTGCCTGAGAGAGAGGGCAAGAGAGCAGCTTCTCCCTTTACTCCCCACTGCTTGGTGGTCTGGTTGTCCTGACTCCCAGGCATCTGCTCGTGCAGCTCTGCGGGCCACCCCCATCCAGGCGCCAGGGCACACAGGCACGGCCAAGTCCAAGAGCCTGGTTGCTTGAACAACATACTGGGCCAGTGTGGTGACTCCTGGAGATTCCCTCTGAGCCATGTATGGCCCCAGGTGCTAGGCAGCTGGAGCAAGCCTGTCCTCTCATCTACCGCCCACACCTCCCCTTCCTCCACCCAGCAGTTCTCAGAAGACTGTCACCTGGAATGCTCCTGTCCTCGCAGAAAGTCCTACTGGACAGAGGTGGGCTTGAAGCAGTTCAGATGCTGAGTGCGGGCCCCACCACGCATGTCTGAACTGCAAGTCTGGGCTGGGGCCTAAGAACCTGCGTTTCTAGCAGGATCCCACCTGCTGCAGACAGACAGGCCTCAGGCCCTTGAAACCGGTTTGTTTGTTTGTTTTAAGATTTTATTGGGGAGTTGGGGAAGGGGAACAGCCAAGTTGTTGTCCTTCAATCTTAGTTATGGAGGGCGCAGCTAGCTCAGCTCCAAGTCCAGTCGCCATCTAGCTGCCCGTCGGCAGCTCAGAGCTGCTCAGCTCAAGGTGCCGTGTTCAATCTTAGTTGCGGGGCGGCGGGGGGCATAGCCCCCGATCGCATGCTGGAGTTGAACCAGCAACCTTGTTAGGAGCACATGCTCTCACCAGCTGAGGCATCCTGTTGGCAGCTCAGTGGCAACGCAGCTCACTGGCCCATGTGGGAATCAAACTGGTGACCCTGTTGCTGAGAGCTCGCGCTCTTAACCAGCTGAGCCACTCAGCCGGCCCTTAAAACCGTTTTTATTTTTCCAACTTTCTATTAGGGGAATTTTCGAATTATAGGAAAATAGAGGAGTAGTACAATGAACGCTTAAATGCACCACCTAGATCCATCATTTGTTACTATTTTGCCAAAGTTATCTATCTTGATTTCCATCTCTGTTGCGTATATCACCACTCCTAAATTCTAGAGCATACTTCTAAAAGTCCAATCTCCTGTGGAACCCTCATCCCCACAGCTATGACGCCTGCAGTAACGCCCAATGTCACCTGTGTCAGCCATGCTCACGTCCCAGGATTGTCTCACAGGCAACCTTCACAGCCTTTCAGACTGGACTCCAAACAGGGCTCAGATTCTGTTTGGTTAATGTCCTGTAGTCTCTCAGCAGCTTTATTAAGACAGAATAGACACACCTGGGAACCCCTTGCCTACCCCCAGAAGTTTAGTCTTTGCTAATCCAGGATAGTTGGGGTGACTTAATTCATGAGCTCCTTGGGTAGAAAGAAGAAGGGGTGTTAGAAGTGGAGGGGGCAGCAGGGGCGGGAGCCGAGTTTCAGGTCCACCTGACAAGGCCAGGTGGACGCGTTCACCCCGGGTCTGGTCTCCAAGTGCCGAACTGTAGGCAAGCGTTTCCCTCCAAGGTGTGAGGTTGTCCCACAGAGAGTGTGATTGGGGTTGGCGAAGGCGAGAGATGAGGCCAATAGTGGTGTGACTCTTCTTTTACTGAACTTTCCATTATCGTCATTGGTCACCAGCTTGAAAGCCAGCACCTGAAAATCAGCCTCGTCTCTGCTAGTCTTAACTTTGGAATCCGCCTTGTTGTGTCTTCCTCACTCTGCTAAAACCCTTAGTTTCACAATGGAGAGAGCTTTTTTAAGTTCTGGAGCTGTTGGGATTCAGAGTAATTAAGCGCAGGACTGCGGCCTGCTGAGTAAGCGCTTCAGCAATGCTCTTCCCGGTCTCCTTGGGTCTCTGGGAACACGACTGGCTGGTTTGGGTTCTCTTTGGAATCACTGTACTTTTGTTGGAGTGTTTGGTGGCTTTAGCTGGCACCGAGCCCGTGCTGAGACGCATACTCTGAGGAGCGTGCTGAGGGCTCCCCACGTGGACTAACCAGCTTTTCCTTTCAAAACAGCAGAAAGGACCCAGGAGCGATAACAGTAAATCAAATAAGATATTTGTCGGTGGAATTCCTCACAATTGTGGTGAGACAGAGCTCAGGGAATACTTCAAGAAATTCGGAGTGGTAAGTTCTTCCCACACCAGCAGCTTTGGGCAGCAGCTGCTCAGCTTGGCCTAGTTGGGGCGGGAGTGGCAAGCCACGTGTCCACAGGGAAGCTCAGTTTGGCAGCTCTGTCCTCTTGGCCTGTATCCCCGCCCCCCTCCAAACAGAACAAACCAGAGCCCCATCCTTCCCTTTCATGGTCACATACCACCCAGGAGTGTAGTCACAGTTTTTCCAGGCAGAGGAAACTCACCAGGCCAGCCACCGGGAGGCCTTCCGGTTGGTTGTGACTACCGTGGTCTAAAGCACTGGACAGTGTTTGGGGGAAGTCAGCCATCTGTCCTTGATCACAGGAGGGAACATTCCAGATCAGGTCCACCTGCCCTGGGACCCTAGACGAAGTGCCCATCACAGGTAGGGCGGGCCTGGTCTGGTGGAGGAGCTCTAGAGCAGGGACCATTCCCAGGTCCTTAGACCAGCAGTGCGGACCCCACTGTCTGGAGGGGGGGGTCCCTGGGTCTGGCTCTGTGTCCTGCTCAGCATTTCCTCTGTGACACAGACTTTTTCCTAAGGGTGCTTCTGTTTTCTGGGAGAGGCTACAATCCTTTAGAATCTCATGGAGGTTAGAGTTCATCAAGGTCATACAGGGAACTTGGTTCTAGTGAGGCCAGCAGAGGAAAAGATGGGGCTTGGGAGCCAGAGTGCATGGGGCTGTCGCATGGGCCACCCCAGGCTCCTGCTGCTCACAGTGTCCTGTTAGTGGTGTGGCCCTGTGTGCTGCTACAGCCAGTTTTTTGGATGGCACCTGAGTGGGCCAGGGTTTAGGAGTGTCAAAGTATACAGTGAGAGATGTGCTTAGTGAGCCAGGGACAACAGGCAGGGAGGGCTGGGGCATGTGCCAGGTCAGTAGGACAATGGGGATGCTGACCAAGGGAGCACTAGCGCTCTGAGTCATTCCGTCCTGGCATCTGAATGGGACAGCACCCTTTGGGTCTCCCGTTCTCACCTACCCTGTGGAGTGGTGGCCTGGGTCCCTGGTGTCCAGCCGCCTGCCCTGTGAGCTCAGGGGACAGAGGGAGCATTTGGCCAGCTCCTGACCCCGTGTGTCTCGGACATCACCCCAGGAGGGCTGGCCTTTTGCCTCAGGACTCCCTAGGCTGGAGACATTCCCAGCAGGCGTTGGGCTAGGGTGTTTTGTTATAGCCAGAGATGCTCGTGGCACCTGGGTCCTCAAACGGCCATCTCTCTTGCAGGTCACAGAAGTGGTCATGATCTACGATGCAGAGAAGCAGAGGCCTCGAGGTAAAAGAGATGGAGTTTGTCCTTGACCGTTCCCCCCATCAGATGGCAAACTATCTCACAAATAGGTGGTGGTTGTAGCAAGCATTTCCTCAGAAAAGTGTGATTTGGAGACAGACAAATGATTAAAATGTAGGCTCTTCCTGTGCAGCCCCAGCTTGTCTGTGCTTCCCAAGGTCAGATGTTACTGGCTTTTTTTTTTTTTTTTGGCTCATTCTTTTGAAGTTTTTACAACCTCACATGTATTTGAACATGGTTTCTGGTTTTCGGTGTGCACTGAAAGACTTGTGGTTCTTTTGTGCCATGACCTTTCTCAGTTGCAACCATGTGCTGTTTTCAGCTCACACCACTGCAGTCAGATGTCTCATTCCATGTCATCAGGCCAGGTCTACCCCAGCTCAGCTCAAACGTGGAGCTTCCTTTATCCATCCCATCCTTTTTTCCTGTTTTTCTTTTTTCTCCTCAGTCAATGGGGCCGGTGGGAGGAGGGGCAAGGCCTCCTCCATGGTCCCTACCAGGATCCCCTGAGCTGACCCCACCTTGCACGCCTGGGGCTGGAGCTGGGACAGCGGGTGCTGATATCCGTGCCTTTTTTTCTTTTCTTTTCTTTTCTTTTTTTTGTGGCTGTTGCTGTTTGTTCCTGCCCATCTGTTTTGGTTCATCAGCCGCTTTGGGCCCAGTCTGGGCTCTGCAGCCCCTGCCCTGCAGAGAGGCCCCTAGAGTGCGGGGCTGGCTGCCCGCAGCATGCGCCCGCCATGCTGGAGAATAGTTTGCCATTTGAACTTCCACCCTTTACTCCATGATTAAGTAATGTCTCCTCACTTCATGTTGATTAAGCTGTTAAGTGTTAGTCTTAATTTTAACGTAGCCGTACATGCTTAGTAACATACTTAAGTGTTTTGTAGTAAATACAGTAACGTTAAGTAAGTTAGTTGTTTTTCCTTTCTGTGGTTTTTTGTGATTAACGATCTCTCTTTAGATTTCTTTTCTCCAGGTGCTAAATTATATCACACAGGTACAGGCCATCCTGCAGTCAGAGGAGGGAGCGGGCTTTGCTCCAGTGGGGTGTAAACGAAGTTTCAGTGTGTTTCTGTGCCGCTTCCTCAGTGGTGATGTCGTCTCTTGACACAGATGCGTCCCTAGGCGCCCCGCCCCGGGCTCCTTAATCACGAGTCACCGCCTCTTGTGCCCTAACGGACTGCGCGAACCCTGTGGTTTCAGACACTCCTGCACACTGAGAAAATGTTAACTTGTAATATGCATTCATCACTCATGCTGTGTTTCACCATTGCCTCCGATCTTGTGAAGCCTCAGGACACGGGACCCCAAGGGCTGCTTAGATTCCCTGGGTCACTCCCTAGACTGCCTGTTATCCTTGCCTGGGCCCGGGGCCGTGGGTGCAGGCAGGACGGGCTGGTGGGGAGAGCACTTTGGGCTTGGCCCTTGGGCTGTGTTCCTGTGTGGCGCACACCGTCTTCAGCCATCGGACTCTGCGTGTCCCAAGTCCTCTGGAGTGTTAGGCAAGCAGAGGGTGGGAGCGACGCCCAGAGCAGCGGTTGGTCAGCGGGCACCCTAGAGCTCACTCCTACTTTACTTTCCGGAAACCTCTCACGAGAGCTCTGAACTCACTCGCTCCTTTCTTTCTCCCTCCCTCTCTCACTCCCTCCTTCCCTCCCTCAGTTTAAGGCAGTGTCCCTGCTTCAGGTTCTGCGTGTCTGCCAGCCAGGGAGCCCCTGACCTCCAGCCCTCTTCGCCTGCTGCTACCCTTACTTCGCCCCTTTCTCCTCTGTCCCTTCTGCTCCAGCTTTGTCTCCTCTCCTGTTTTGCCATCATGGTTCTGTTTCTTCTCTCACGCCATGCGTAGATTCTGTGTGCGTGCGTGTGTAGAGAGAACTCGGCTGAAGGCTCCTTAATCCCAGCTGTCTTCCCTGCCAGTCTGTCACCCAACTTTCTGAGCTGCCTTCTCCCCGTTTCCATACTTTTTCCACCACTGTTTTGCCTACAATATTCCCACATGGCTCTGGGCATGGCTGCTCCTGCCCTTCCAGCACAGATGTGCCCCTGGCTCTGCACCTCTGCCATGTGGCACTATCCTTCTCCCCCCACACCCATCTTTAGCCCCTTCTCGGCCCTCATCCCTTCCCCATCTTTTGTTCTTCGGGGACTTCTGGGAGCTGTCTGCCGTGTGCATCCTTTTGTGCTCACAGCAGATGGGCCCGGGAGCCAGTGCAATGGGCTGAGGACCAGACACGCCACGTTAGCCGGGCCTTCACGCTCACCCAGACCAACCAAACTTCGTTTATACTGCCACTTGTGTTTGGGAAATGCTAAATTTTTTTCCCTTTAAAATTCTCTTTTTGATGACATGGTGTCTCTTGCTCTTGCTGCTCACAGCAGAGTTGACCTGCTGGAACCCGCTGTGGCCTGTATCTTTGTGTATTTTATTACGTAGATACGTATAGATAGATACCTGTATACATACGTATGTGACCTTGACAGGACTCCTTGGGCTTACCCAACAGTGTTGGATAAGCCTAGCGAGGCACTAACTGCGGTAGACGTATGTTAACGCGCTAGGACAGTATATGGCTGCTGTCAGCACTGGCTGTGAAGCAAATTGCAAGCCGAGGGGGAGAATCCTGGGTTTCAGCGGAGCAGCAGCACACCCACAGCACACTTGTGACCGAGGCGGAGCTCTTGACCCGCTCCTTGCCTGCCCTTGTCTTCCACAGAATGTTCTAGCACCGGTGCGGCACGGTGTCCTGCCGTGTTTGATGGCCCTTGCCGCTGTGCTTTTCGGGTTGCCACTTTCTAAGAGATGCCCCAGTTGTTCCCAAGTGTCTCCATGTGGAACCCCAGCCCGAGCTGTGGCTCAGGCATCCTGCAGAGCTCTCCCTGCCTCAGTGGGTCACCCTGGTGGCCCCACAGCCTCCTCCCTCACTCGCTTCGCTGAAGCCCTGGGTCGATCCCTCGGTCCGTCCCTAATACTGTTCATCATCCTGTTTTGTGTCACAACACCCTGCTACCTTGATTCACTCTTCGTCGTTGGCTAGGTTTTGGATTTATTACTTTCGAGGACGAACAATCAGTGGACCAGGCTGTCAACATGCATTTTCACGACATCATGGGCAAAAAAGTGTGTAGTGGTAGTTTTATTTTACCTTCAGACCAAACCAAGTCTCAGGCAACTAAGGGATTTCACTGGAAACAAAAATTCCTTCACAGACAAGCGCCCGGCGAATGGCTGCTGTGGGGTGGGACCTGGGCCTACAGTGGCAGGGCAGCTCTGTAGGGAAGCGGGGGTGGGGCGGGCCTCCAAGTGAAATCGTGGGTTGCCTCAGGCTTGGTTCCACTGACCACTCCTTCAGATGTCTGTCCTGTATTTTGATTGTTTCATCTGACCCATGGTGGGCAGTGAACCTTTGAGAAGAGGTTCTGTGTAAAACTGAAAGAAATGTAAACATCCTGAAGGATTGGTGGTTTTAACTTGGGTCACTTACTGTGAAACTCCGGTACCAACCACATGCTCTCAGTAGTACTTAACTCCATGCAGTCAAGTGACCTCTGGTTGTTTCATCTTCATACTGTGTTGCTGCCACGGAGGTAACTGTCAGAAAGCGGCTCCTAACTCATTGTCCCAGGCCCTTTGAGCTGTTGGCGAAGTTAACTGTAAAATGAATAATTGATAGAAATTCTGCAGTGTGGGATTTCTTATGGCTAGTGAAGCCTTTGGGGTCCACATTTTTGCAGGATTCCCATCTGGGCCCTTATAAAACCTGCCCAGTGGCAGTCCCTGGTGGTGCATGCCACCAGCTCCACATCCGGCTCAGCACGCCCAGCCCTTCTGATTGAGACATTGGAGGGAGTATCGCACCAGGGCTGTCCCACCACCCAGCCAGCCTGCAGCCTTGCTCTCCCCTTAGGGGGCTCAGGTTTTGTTGCAGGTGTAATGAATTCCATTTGAACCTGACTAAGCAGGAGACATGCATCTCACTCTGACGTTGAAGCCTCTAGTTTAAAATCAGCGTGCAGATTTTAAGGATGCATGCCAGTTATGAGCACAAGGTGCAAGGAGCCTGCATTCAATAATTTAAAGTCCTGTGATGGTTAAAACTTGAAGAAGCGTGGTTCTGCTTCAGGGGCAGAAAGGTCTGCTAAGTGAACAGATTGGCACCCACTCTGGGCGGCTGCCCCCAGTCCCATTTTGTGGGATGCAGGCTGTCTGAGTCTGGGCTGCTCAGAGTGGACACTGAGGTGGCTTCTCATGTCTGCAGGACTCTGGCTCCTGTTGCCCAACCTTCACTGGACCCCGCCAGCTCTTCAGTGGGGATTTCCATGTGTAATGGGCTCAGGTCCCATTTGTAATTAAAATCAGAGTAGAATGACTATCCGTGTTCCCATAAGAAGAAGGTAAAGGAATTTTTTTAATTACAAGGTCTGCTTTGCTTTGTAAGCAGGAGCCAAATTCCCTTAAGGAGAGTGTGTGAAGACTCCTTAATCCGAGGACTTGGTTCCCATCCGTGGAACGTCCTTGGGGCATCAGAAAGGTGGGGGTCTTTGTGCCTCTGCCCTACTTCCTGTTTATTTCCTAAGAGGAAGGAATTTTAAGGAATTCTGATATATAATGCTTAACTCACCAGACAGATCCCAAGGGTGACTCCCAGTGGGTTCATTGTCTCCTCATTAAAATTTATGAAAACAAGAAAAAGTCAGGATTATCAAATGCTGAGGCAACCCTGGAATTGGGGCATCTTTTTGTCCTTAGGCTGCATGAAGGAGGCAGTGTATGGCATAAGTAGGACAAGCCACTCCCCACTGTCCGGGCACTTCCCCTTGCTGTAGCTCCTGCCAGGTCCAAAGAGGAAGGGTCCTGGGCTGCTGACCTAACACAGTATGAAGATTGCTTACTGATTCAAATGTCCATTTTATTGCATGTTTGTTTACCTTTTTGTTAGATGTAATGTAAGACTATCACATCCATTCCCTCTGACATTATTTTGAGTTAATTGAGATTCTTTAAGCGTTAGCCTGGGGAAGGTAAGTCTTTATCTTCCTTTAGACATTTTAAATAAACCTAAGTAAACCAACTGTGTTTCTCAGGTATGAGCTGAAGGCGCAGGCAGGGTGGGTGGGCTCTGTAGAGGTCTTGGGTGGCTCCCAGTGGAAGTCCCCTTACACCTGGGTGTGAACGGTGGCTGGCTCCTGCCACTTGGGAGTCCCGGGGAGCCTTGTGACTAGGGCTGCAATTTTTGGAACGGCCCTGATCTCTGTCCCCAGGTTTACAAGGCCATTGAAGGAGGACACTGCCATTTTAACTCAACTGAGAGACCCTTGTCACACACAAAACGCTCAAGGGTTCTTGGCCCTTGGTCCCTGCTCTGCAGCGCATAGGGCTTAGCATGTCACGGTTGCATCTGTTGTACCTGAGAAACATTTTTTAGATAAAATAATTATAAACAACAAAAAAATTTTTAAAGGAAAACAGCTACTAGCCTAAATACGGTTTATAGTTAAGTATTTAGTTTTAAGTCGTAATAAGATGCTAAGTGTAGTAGTAAGTTACCTGAGGGTGTGTCTAAAGGGAAGGGGCCCGGGACCCTCGCGGCCCCCTGAACCAGAGTTCGGTTTGTCTAGGTTGAAGTTAAACGGGCCGAGCCTCGGGACAGCAAAAGCCAAGCACCCGGCCAGCCAGGGGCCAGCCAGTGGGGGAGCCGTGTCGTTCCTAGTGCTGCCAATGGCTGGGCAGGCCAGCCCCCACCCACGTGGCAGCAAGGATATGGCCCGCAAGGTAAGGCCACCGGCACCCCTTCCTCCAGACTTAGTGCAGAGGTGAGGCTCCTGACCCACCACCTAGTGATGGGTTTCTGGGTTCCATGTTGTCACCTGGTCCTTCTTGAGGGTTGTGTGTCCTTTGATGTGCTTGGGGCCCCAGCTGAGTCCCCATCTAAAGTTTGGGCAAATAGGGGCCAGCAGAGCTGCAGTGGGCATCCTCACACACGTGGGTCTGAGTGAACAATTAGACGCCTCACGTTGTCATGCAGTCCTTTCCCTTTTCTGGGGCAGGTTGGGCATCCATCACTTTGACCTATGTCTTTGATGGCGAGCGTGTGGTAGACAGCCCACAGTGAGGGTGGATGTGGCCTTCCTGGCTGGAAGACTGACCATAGCCTTCTAGGAGGAGTGGGGTTTACGCCCGGTTGGAAGGAGAGTTCTGCCTCTTCGGTTCTTTGGGTCTGTCCCTGCTTCCCGGGCTGTGGGCTGGTGCCAGCTTGGCTGTCAGCTCTGTGATCCACAGCCTGGCAGGAGGGTTGGGGGCCCTGGGCAGGATCTGCAAGCCTCCACCAGCATTGGAAACCCAATGAAGTGGCAGCATCCAAGAAGGGGCAAAAGGAGGAGGGGTGGGGCTCTTGGCATCCAGGGCACTCATTACCCCCAAGCCTGCAGAGCCATCTACCGAGCTTGAAGCTTTATCCCTGGTTTCTCCAGAGTTGTCTTTTTTAAAACCTGAATTTTATTGCAAAATAAAACACAGATGCAGGAAAACCTTCACTGAGATCAGATGCTCATCCAACAACAGGAGAAGGACCTGTGCTTGGCCTGTAGCCATCCGGGCCTGAGGCCCCACACATGTACCCAAGTTCTTGGTCTGTCTTCATCCCCTCTATCCAGTCTGCTGGTTCTGTTGAAGAGCTGGGGCCATGTGACACGAAGGCTTTTCTTGGGAGCCACCTCTGTGGAAGGATAGGGACAGCAAGCCCTGTGCTGATATCCAGTGTTCTTGAGATATTACAGGGGCACCTCTGGCAGGTCCCTTGGGGCTGGGACATCCTCCCTGTGTCCACCAGTGAGACTCTGGGAGTACTCCGCCATGTGCTACGAGGGCATGGCTTAGCCCCCAGTCCTGATGCTGAGCTGACATAGCACCACCCCCCTCTTTGTTTTCCGGTTTAGGAATGTGGGTGCCAGCAGGACAGGCAATTGGTAAGGAAATGGAATCCAGAGTGTGGGGGCCTGGGTCTGGGTGGGTGGGGCTGTGTGTGCCATGCTGTCCTGTACCCTGTGCCCTGCTTTTCAGGTGGCTACGGACCACCCCCTGCGGGAAGAGGAGCCCCACCACCGCCCCCGCCATTCACATCTTACATCGTGTCCACCCCTCCTGGAGGGTTTCCCCCTCCACAGGGCTTTCCACAGGGCTACGGCGCACCCCCGCAGTTCAGTAAGTCTAGGGGCTGTGGCAGGGCCTTTGTTGCACACCTTGACCTGCATTTTTGCAGCCTCTGCCTGGCGCTCACTTGTGTGTGTGGTGAGGCTCTGTGCTGGATGCTACCTGTCTCCGTCCCTCTGACTGGAGGAAAAAGATGGGCTAGCTCTGTGGCCTGCACAGCTGTTGGCCTTGGCCCCCTTGTCAAACAGAAGTGCACTCCATCTGTGGGGTGGCTTCATGAGTTGACACAACACAAAGACCCCGTTTTTCTCACGGTCATCCCTCAGGACAGGCATCTGGACCTAATATCTGAGATTAGAATTGAGGGGGCTTAACGTCTTGATTTACTTTAGTCTGTGCTTTGATTGTATTTGGAGATCTGGGCGTCAAGCAGCCAGCTCACCCGGAAGGTTAGGGTGTTCCTCGGAACAAAAGGGAGCGGCCACACACTGGGAGCTGGGTTTCTGACAGTGAAGAGGGACCCCTCACCTAACCCAGCATGGCCACATACTATTCCTACAACCTTTTTCCTACTATGTCTTTGGGATCCCTGCGTGTCACTCTCAGGGAGGGCCACAGTGTGAACTAGCCACATTTGCAGGCTCAGTGGTCACTGGCTGAGGCCTGGCCAGTTCTGTGGCCTGGACCATAGCCACATGAGGACTGTGTGGCCCTTCACAGAAAATGTGTGTCCGCTCCTGGCCTAGATCACATCTCATTTTCTTCCTGGCAAGATGAGAGCTAGAAATGGGGTGTCTCAAGCCAGAGGACAGCACAGGTAGCCGTGATCTTTGTCTTCCCAGAGCATGCAGATTGTGCTGTGTTGGACAGTCACCTCCTATCTTGTTAAGGAGCCTTCCAGAGCACTGACCACTTCGTCAGTTTCTAGCCAACACCACTGCAGGCAGCTCCCGGGGCCTGCATAGCTTCCCGCTGCCATACTGTGCCCAGTTTGCATGTTGGTCATTGCCTTGGGCAGGCTAGCGTGTGGCTCCAGATCGTCCTGTGGGAAATCCCCAGGCAGCTCCTGGTGGCTAGGCTGCAGGCGAGAATGGTGTCTGTTCTTTCTGTCCTGTTTGCAGGTTTTGGCTATGGGCCTCCTCCTCCACCGCCAGATCAGTTTGCCCCTCCAGGAGTCCCCCCGCCACCGGCCACCCCAGGGGCAGCACCTCTGGCCTTCCCGCCGCCTCCATCTCAGGCTGCCCCTGACATGAGCAAGCCCCCGACGGCACAGCCAGACTTCCCCTATAGTCAGTACGGTGAGTGGCCGCGCCTCTACTTACCAGCAGCCTTTATGGGCCAGGTGGCTGGCCTGCCCCCCATGCCCCTTCCCGTGGTGTGGGGCTGTTGGAGTGTTCACATGACCTGGGGTCAAGCAGGATCTTGGTTGCTGGGGTCTTTGCCAGTGTGTTAGTTGTAGGAAAGCATGGGTTGCATAGCAGGTGTCCCTGGGTCTGTGGGTTTGGGACCCCAAGGCCGGGACTGGGCCCCCAGGCAGATGGTGGCCCAAGGGCTGCGACCACTGTCAGGCCTTGGGGGCCCTGGCAGGCCTGTCCATCAGGTGCCTCGGTTTTCCAAGGGCAGAGCATGAGCAGGCTTGTCGACCATGGCTCTGGTCTATGGCAGGTGCTGGCTTGGGCATTGGCTTTGGGCTTTAGCCAAGCAGCTGGCTGTGGGGTAGGTGCTTCTGAGCCAGGATCTGCAAGGTGGTGGCCGAGTGGGGATGCTTATGTAAGGATGGAGTATGGCCCAGGGTCTCACCACACTGGGGTTCCTCCTCTGCCGACTGCGCAGGTGGCAGCTGCAAGGGGCCAGGGCCTCCAGGGCTCTTGTGAGAGCTTCAGCCTCCCTTTCCCGCATCATAGCTTGAATTGTGTTTCACTTAAGATGGCTGTGTCTGCACATTGAGCCACTCTTGCCGTCAAATGTGGTCCCCACTGGCTGACCAGGTGCCCCACACAGCACCCCTATATTGCATACTCCTATTTCCCTTGGGGACTCACGGGGTTGTGTGGGTTCTCGATCCCACCTGAAACAGGATGTGTTGGCCGCCCTGGGTGGGAGTATACTTGAGTGTGAGCGTGTCCCCTTTTTGCCCCATGCCCACCAGGGCCACCCTGGGGTAGTCACCCTGGTCTCGTCTCTCGCCAGGCCTGGGTACCTATTCTCAAGACCCGGCGGGCTTCGGGCCCATACTTTGTTTACAATCTTATGGTCAGGCTGAGCAGTGATGTGGCCTAGGTAGGTGGCGCCTCCTCGTCCACGGTCCCCACCTGCCTGCACCCGGGCCATGGACATCGTGTCCTCTGCCGTCCCGGGCGGGGGTGGGCCCATGGTGCCCTCTGGGACAGGGCCAAGAGCTCTGTCTCCTCAGGGGGCCCTGGGACGGCCTTCATGCAAATGTGTGGTCCGGGTGGGCTGGGAGCGAGGACGGTGCCACTCCCCTTTCCAGAGCACCTCCATACCCTCCAAGGTCAGCAGTGCAGGGTCCTGTTTAGAGGAGGGATTGCCAGGTCCAGAAGGCTCTGCAGGTACATCACTTGAGCCATCAAAGCCCAGCGCTCCTAGCATGCAGTCACTGCCCAGCCCCAAGCTACTTGGTTTTATGGAAGCTGCCAGGGTGGGTCACCTTTGGAGGGAGGACTGCCTGGGGTCTGGGGAGGCATCCTGGAGGGAAGCCAGGGCTGGTGAGATGTTTCCTTAAACCCTGAATTGCTGTGCCTGAGCCCACTCTGCATTGCCTACTAGAGAACAGACTTTCTAGGAGCCTGAGGTCCACCGAGCCAGGTCATGTGATGTGCATCCCCAAGCTCGAAGGCCTCTCTAGGCCTTGACTCTGCCACCAGGGCCCCACCCTGAATCCACAGAAATGTGTGGGGAATGGCCGAGATCAGACAGGATAGACTGGGCATACCAAGGGTCTTCAAGGTCTTGGACCCTCTTTTCTTAACTTGTGGAGACAGGGTCCTGCCGGGGTTTCAGGGCAGGCTTTCCAGGAGACAAATGCTTCTGGGAGCCCCGTCCGTGACTCCAGGCGGGAGCGGAACCCTGGGTCCTGTAGGCGGTGGTACGTGCAGTCACTCTCCAGCCTGCTCACCACACTCTCTCCCTGTAGGTTATGGACAGGACTTGTCCAGCTTTGGCCAGGGATTCTCAGACCCCAGCCAGCAGCCCCCCTCCTACGGGGGCCCCTCAGTGCCGGGCTCGGGGGGGCCCCCTGCCGGCGGAAGTGGCTTTGGAAGAGGGCAGAACCACAACGTGCAAGGATTCCACCCCTACCGACGCTAGCCGGCCAGCTCCAGACGCTATAGCCGGCCAGCGCCAGGCGGACGGCGAGACAGCCAAGACCCAGGATTCGAAACTTGTGAACTCGTGACAATCACAAACTTGGCAGAAAAATTCGCAATTCAACCTTGGGGGGAGGGGCGGGCACGAGGCTTTTGGAGACGGCTGTGGGTGTCTGGACTGAAGTTTTTAAATATATTTCTTTCTCTAACCCATCAGCACAATAAAAAAAAAAAGTCACTGGTTCAACAACAGGGTTTAAAAAAAAATGTCTTCAGCTTTAATTCAAAACTTCAGGTTTCTTTTTTTTTCTCTTTTTTTTTGAAATTATTTTCCTGAGCCTTTTGTTTTACCGTATATTGTAAACTTTTATGTTAAAGAAAAAATATACATTTACAAATTGTGAGATTTTTAAGAGAAATTTTCTACGATGTATACTGGCTTATTTTTTAATTTAAAACAGGGTTTCCGTCTGCACTGGTGGAAGTGAGGGGCGTTTTTGGTCCCCGCACTCCTGGCTCTGAGGGTTGGGACTCTTCGGTCCAGAAATTCTGGAGCTTAAAGAAGCGATCTACTGAGTGTGTTTGTTTTTGTTTATTCCTTGCTTTTGTCGACTGACCTGCCTGGCGGTGCCAGGCCTGCCACGCCGTGGGCTCGTGGGAGTCCACCTACATCTAACCGGCATCAAGGGTGAGGAGGCCTTGTCAGCCGACCTCCTGCGTACGTGGCTTCAGGGCATCCCCACTGACCAGTTTGACCCTGGTTTGAATAAAGAGAAGTGCGTTTGGATTAGAACTCATGTCCTGTCATTTGTTCCCTCCCTGCCAGGGAAAGGGCCCCTGCCTACCTGTGGCCCGCTGGAGTCGGGGAGCCGGCTCCAACTCAGCCGGTCTAGTGGTCTTGTGGTTTTTGCGGATGTGGGTTTAGGTTGGTGTGGGGTGGGGTCCTGGTGAGAGCTGCAGAGCCAGTGTGAGGGGCCCTGGGCTCTGGGGTTTTCGACCCCTCACTAGGCACCCAGGAAAAGGCATCCAGACATATCTGGCTGGCAATTGGCCAGGTCTCCCCAGTCCCTGCAGGAGTGACACCTGGACTGTGGCCTTGGACAGGTCGCTCACCTTTGCACAAACTGAGCTGTTGACATAGGTGGTATGGGCATCAGGACAATCAGGGCTGTAGGACGCAGCATGGCAATTGGGGCACTTAGTGGGGCACAAGAGGTAGGGCTTGGCCAGGGAGTGAAGCAGCTTGCTTTTGGCCTTTGGGCTCCAGTCCTCCAGGGTGGATCCTAAAGGTGAGTGAGGAGTGGGAGATAGGAGCGGCCTGTAGAGCCCTGGGAGTCACACACCCCATAGGGGCCACGCTTTCCTGCTTAACACGTGGGCCCGGCCCGCAGAGTCAAACCTTGGATGTTTTGGTCTCATACCATGTGGTTTTTGTCCATTTTCTTAATTGTCCCCCAACCCCAGATGCATGGGGCTTTGACATTCAATGCAGCCCGAGAAGAGAGGGGAGTCAGTGGGCTTGCACACAGGACTGCCTCTGCTGTGGCTAGACTGGCCTCTCCACAAGGTGAGGAAGGACTCCTGGGCCCTTGAGATACTGGCCCTGGGAAACAACTCTGGGTAAAATGGGTTCTAGTGTGTATGGGTCTCCTGTGGCCACTGGGACCACTCACCACAAACTGTCTTGAGTACATTCTCGGGCCTGCCAAGAGGCTCAGTTGGTTAAGAGTTGGCTTAAGAGCACGAGCTCTGAGCAACAGGGCCGCTGGTTTGATTCCACATGGGCCAGTGACGCTGTGCCCTAGCTGAACTGTCGCTGAGCTGCCAACAAGTGGCAGGATGGCTCAGCTGGTGTAACAAGATTGCCTGTTCCATGGTGGGCTACGCCCACCCACAACTAAGACTGAACTTGGCACCTTGAGTTGAGCTGCTGCCCAGTTGGCTCAGTGGATAGAGCGTGCGCTCTTAACAAGGCTGCTGGTTCGACTCCCGCATGGGATGGTGGCTACGCCCACCTGCAACTAAAATTTAACACAGCATCTTGAGCTGAGTGGCCGCAAGCTGCCGACGGGCAGCCAGATGGCAACTGGACTTGGAGCTGAGCTAGCTGCGCCCTCCACAACTAAGATTGAAGAGCAGCAACTTGGCTGTTCCCCTTCCCCAATTCCCCAACACTGTTCCTCTCCCCCAATTCCCCAATAAAACCTTTTAAAAAAACTAATACATTCTCAGTTTTAGAGGTCAGGAACCTGATATGGTCTCATGGAGCTAAAAGTCCCATAACGGTCATTGGGGGTCTTTATTTTGTCATTCTAAATACCATAAGATTTAAAACAAAAAACTAATTCGTCCAAAATCAACTGGACACCTCCAGTGTGCCAGGCTTGAGATAAACTAATCAACAAAACATCCAGAAAACGCAGCCCAGCTCACATTCCAGGGGCTCAGTTCAGCCACCTACCTCGCAATCCCTCCAAAGTTGCCGAAGTTGCTGTGGCCAAGGTTCACAGAAGGAGCAGAACCACTGCATTAAATGGTAGCTCTTTCATTAGTGACATTTATTTGCAAAATCCAGGGTCCTGGCAAAGGACATTTTGCAAGTAATGAAGGGATTTCCAGCCAGCCACCCATCACATCCTGAAGGACCCATCCACAGTGTGTACTCCCTTGGGGACAGGGAGGGACATCTTTGGGTGGAGTTTAATTTGCTCCTCCCTCAGGATTGTGGAGATGGCTGAGGAGGTTCTCAGCTTCCTTGGAGACCTGTTCCCTCCAGGCCAGCCCAGCTCCCCACAGCCACTGATGTAAGACAAGCCCTACCCAACAAGCTGGACCGAAGGCCAGGAGGGGACTGGAGGCTCAACCTTTTTCATTTAGCAGCACCCAGCTCCTTTTAGCAGCACCCAGCTCATTCCTACCCCAGGACCTTTGCACACCTGCTCCTTCTTCCAGGAAGGCGCCCTCCCAGCAGGGCTGGTTGCCTCCTCAATCCATTCATATTATTACTGATATGCTCGGGTTGTCCTCTGCCGTTTCACAATATGTAATATGTCTTTTTCCTTTATCACCCTGTTAATCGTTTCTTTTGCATTAAATTAGTATTTTCTAGAGTAGCAGTTCAGTACCTTTAATACTTTTTTTACCTTAAATTTTTTGAGTGATTTTCTTAGAGGATACTCTAAGAGCTTACTATATACATCTGTTTGGTTATGTTTTATTGTGGCAAAATACACTGAGGTTTGCCATTTTTAACCTTTTCTTTCTTTTTTTTAAGATTTTATTGGGGAATTGGGGACGGGGAAGTTGTTGTCCTTCAGTCTTAGTTGTGGAGGGCGCAGCTAGCTCAGCTCCAAGTCCAGTTGCCATCTGGCTGCCCGTCGGCAGCTTGCGGCCACTCAGCTCAAGGTGCTGTGTTCAATCTTAGTTGCGGGTGGGCATAGCCCACCATCCCATGCGGGAGTTGAACCAGAAACCAACCTTGTTGCTAAGAGCACACACTCTCACCACTGAGTCACCTGGCTGCCCATCGGCAGCTCAGTGGCACCTCAGCTTGGGCGCAACTCATTGGCTAATGTGGGAATCGAACCGGTGACCCTGTTGCTCAGAGCTCACGCTCTTAACCAGCTGAGCCACTCAGCTGACCCTAGCCTTTTTTTTTTTAAAGATTTTTATTGGGGAATTGGGGGATGGGAACCGCGCTGGGGAATTGGGGAAGAGGAACAGACAAGTTGCTGTTGTTTTGTTCTTCAGTCTAGTTGTGGAGGACGTTGCTTCACTGGCCCAAGTTGGC
>NW_017731625.1:838057-839044 GCF_001890085.2 Hipposideros armiger | reverse complement strand
TATCATTGCGCTCTTCCCTGGTGAGGCAGTCACTCACGAGCCACTGGATGGACGCTCATGGCAGCTCACACCAGCTGCCAGCCACTCACGCTGGCTGTCAGCCACTCACAGCTCACAACAACCCACTGCAGCAGGGGCTGCAGTCTACGCTGTTGCTGGCGACTCACAGCAGCTCAGCTTCAGGTCGAGCCATTGTTCACCATGTTAGCTGTAGAGGGCGCAGCATCACTGGCCCTCATGTGGAATCCGAACCAAGGCCCTGCTGCTCAGAGCTGGCGTCCGAAGCCAGCTCTTAACCAATGTGCCACTCAGCCGGCGCCCAAGTTGCTGTCCTTTTTTCTTCAGTCTAGTTGTGGAGGACACTGCTTCACTGGCCCATATTGCTATTATGATCATTTCACTCTTCCCTGCTGAGGCAGTTGATCGCCGGCCATCGGACGGCTGCTCATGGCAGCGCACTGCAGCCCCACTGCAGCCTATACCGCCCACTCATGGCAGCCCAGCTCCAGGTTGAACTGTTGTTCACCATCTTACCTGTAGAGGGCACAGTGTCACTGGCCAATGTGAGAACTGAACTGGCAGCCCTGCTGCTCAGAGCTCGCATTCCCAAGCTAACTCTTAACCAACTGAGTCACTCAGCTGGTCCCCATTTTTAACCTTTTTTTTTTTAAAGATTTTATGGGGAATTGGGGGAGGAGAACAGTGTTGGGGAATTGGGGAAGGGGAGCAGACAAGTTGTTGTTCTTCAGTCTTCGTTTTTCGGAGGGCGCCAGTCGTCATCTGGCTGCCTATTGGCAGCTTGTGGCCTCTAAGCTCAAGGTGCTGTGTTCAGTTTTAGTTGTAGGTTGGCATGACCCACCATCGAACAGGCAGTCTTGTTATTACACCAGCTGAGCCATCCTGCCACCTGTTGGCAGCTCAGCGACAGCTCAGCTCGGGCACAGCGTCACCGCTGTTGCTCAGAGCTCAAACTCTTGAGCGAGCTCT
>NW_017731625.1:831150-836975 GCF_001890085.2 Hipposideros armiger | reverse complement strand
TTTAAGATTTTATTGGGGAATTGGGGGAGGGGAACAGACAAGTTGCTGTCCTTTCGTTCTTCAGTCTAGTTGTAGAGGACGTCGCTTCACTGGCCCATGTTGGTATTGTGATCATTGCACACTTCCCGGGTGAAGCAGATCGGTTGCCGGCCACTGGACGCCTGCTCACGGCGTCTCTTGGCAGCTCACTCTGGCTGCCGGCCGTTCACACTAGCTGCCGGCCACTCACAGCTGCTTTACAGCAGCCCACTGCATCTCCACTGCAGCCTACGCGGTCACCGGCGACTAACAGCAGTCCAGCTCCAGGTCAAGCTGTTGTTCACCATCTTAGTTGTAGAAGGCGCAGCGTTACTGGCTCTAATGTGGGATCTGAACAGGGGCCCTGCTGCTCAGAGCTGACATCCCAAGCCAGCTCTTAACCAACGCGCCACTCGGCCTGTGGGGTTGGGAGTTTTGTTGTTTTTTGCTGTTTTTGTTTGTTCTCTGATAATAGTCATTCTAATGGGTGTGAGGTGGTAGACCTACCTTTATGACAGAATTTCAAACATAGGAAGAGGAAGTGGAACCGTGTACCTACCCTCAGCCATGATCAACTGCCAGCCAATCTTGCTTCATCTCCACCCCTCCCGCCTTTGAATTATTTTTTTTCCCAACATTTAATTATGAACATTTCAAATACAGGGAAGGTTTGAAGGTAAAAACTTGGTGTTTAGTTCCTGCGATTACCGCTTTGCTATGTTTGTGATGTATTTGAAAATCTATCCTGCAACCAGCAGTGTGTTTGTGCACGCATGTGTTGCCCCATTTAAAAATTCCATACATTTGAGTGGGGAAAAATTAACAAAAAAGGACTCAACTGGAAACAAACATTGGTGGGGTATGTGCAGCCACTTTGGAAAACAGTTTGGCAGTTTCTCAAAAGGTTGAACTGCCATCTGACCCAACCACTCTATTCTGGGTATTATCCAACTGGAAACCATGCAAACCTGCACATGTGTGTTCACTAGAGCACGAATCAGTCTCCAGAACAACCATCCAAGCATCCCTTGACTGGTGAGTGGATGGAAAGGCTAATATTTGTATGATGGAATATTATGGGAACACTACAAGGAGCCCACCTCTAGTGTCACAGGAACAAGGGCATCTCAAGTGACCTATGCTGAGTAGTATCTGGACAAGACCAACTGATAGGGACAAAACTTGACCCCTGCTTTGGAAGGGCTGATGTGGGTGTGGGTGGAAAGGGGTGGAGACAGGGTGATGGAAATAATTTATGGTGATTACCCTCTATATTTTTGTTAAAATTTGTAGAACTTCACCTAAAGTATATCTGTCCTGAATTAAGTCTCAGTAACATGTTAGTCTCCTGGGGCAACTGGAGCAAATAATAGCACACTGGGTGGCTTAGAACAATAGGAATTGATCCTTGCCCATTCTGGAGGCCAGATATCCAAGATCCAAGTTGTCAAAGGGCCATGGGGCAGGGCCTTCCCGCCTCTCTTAGCTCCTGGGAGATCCAGTTTCCCTGAGCTTGTGGCTGCCTCCCCCTCCCCCCATCTGCCTCCCTTATTGTGGCTTGTCACATCTCCAGTGTGTTGTGTTTTTTTTTTAAAGATTGTGTTGGGGAATTGGAGGGAACAGTNCTCTTGAGCGAGCTCTTAACCAACTGAGCCACTCAGCCGGCCCAAATACAGAGCTCATGCTCTTAAGCCAACTCTTAACCAACTGAGTCACTCGGCCAGCCCCTTTAACCATTTCTAAGTGTACAGCTCAGTGGCATTAAGTCCATTCATTGTGCAGCCATCACCACCACCATGTTCAGAAAGAACTTTCTTATCTTCCCAAACTGAAACTCTGTTCCCATTAAACACTCACTCCCCTCCCCTCCCCAAGGCCCTGGCTCCTACCATCTGCTCTCTGTCTCTATGAATCTGACTCCTCTGGAGACCTCCTGTGCAATCACAGTCTTTGTCCTTCTGTGTCTGGCTTATTTCACTGAGCATAATGTCCTCCAGATTTATCCATGTTATAGCAGGCGTCAGAATGTCGTCCATTTTTAAGGCTGAATACTATTCCACTGTATTAATAGACCACGTTATGCTTATCCATTCATCTGTCTACGGACACTTGGTTTGCTTCCATCTCTTGGCCATGTGAATCCTGCTGCTGTGGACATGTGTGTGCAAATCTAGTGAAGTCACTGCTTTCAATCTTTGGGGAACACATTCAGGAGTGGGACTGCTGGGTCACATGGTACCATATATACCTTAATGTACCAGAATCACCTTCAGATGGACACTAACTTCATCCCAGTAAATATAGAAACAGGACTCCTATATAGCTCTAGTCCAGCAGTTCTCAACCTTCCTAATGCCGCAACCCCTTAATACAGTTCCTCATGTTGTGGTGACCCCCCAATCATAAAATTATTTTCGTTGCTACCCTATAACTGTAATTTTGCTACTGTTATGAATCATAATGTAAGTATCTTTTTGTTTTCTGATGGTCTTAGGTGACCCCTGTGAGAGGGTCGTTCGACCCCCAAAGGGGTCGCAACCCACAGGTTGAGAACAGCTGCTCTAGTCCCTTGTCCCTTTTTGGCTATTACTGTTATACTTATTATATCTATTTGTCTATTAAAGGCTGGCTGGTCTTTATCAGGGACGCCTTTTCTGACCATCTGTTAGAAGCCAGCATCCCACCCCTCCTGGCTTTTCCTCTTGTCTCCGATATCTGTATAACTTGCCCCTTACTGTCTGCCTCCCATTCTGGAATACCAGCTCCCTCGTGGAGCGCTGGACCCGAACCCCCAGATAGCACCTACTGCTAACAGTTGTTAGATGGGTTCCATTAACGGAGATTACAGAGCACGAATATGAGGCTCGAAAGGGGCACCGATGTTGAGGAAGGGGACACAAACCCTAGGCGGTCGGCTCCAACTTCGGGGCAGTCCAAGGCCCTAAGAAAAGCGGTTACATCTTCTTGTCCACCGCTTTTGTCCTCGCAGGCTGCGCTACGCCCTCCGGGCGGCAGACGGCGCGTTCCCTCGGTCGGGAAAGCAGAAGCGCATGCGCATGCACAGCCAAGGGGCGGGACACGTGGGCGAGCTCGCGATAACTACGCAATCGCAGAGTGGGTGGTCCTTTCTGAAGAACCCGCAAGATGGTAAGTGTTGCACCTTGGTGCTTTGTGCGACCCTATCCGGCGCCATCCGAGCTCCGGCCGCGCGATGGAGGCCTTGGTCAGGCCGCGGGGCAGGGGCAGCCGCCTCCAGGCCTCCGGGGCCGTAGAAAACGGCGCGGGGCGGGCCTGGTGGGTGTCGGAACGACCCGGGGCGGAGAAGGCCTGTACTGTTCGCATGTCCCAGGCGACCTCCCCTAGCCCGGATCCGCGCGTGTCTCCCTTGGACGGGCCTGAGGTGGCGTGTCCCCGCGGGCTTTCGTACACGGGAGCGTCGCCCGTTTCTCGACGGGAACCTCCGGTCTGGTGATTACACCGCGGACGCGGGGTAAGAACTGGTCTCAGGCTCCCTTTCACCCCATCCCGGGCTCGCGCAGGCGGAAGTGGAGCAGAAGAAGAAGCGGACCTTTCGCAAGTTCACCTACCGCGGCGTGGACCTCGACCAGCTGCTGGACATGTCCTAGTAAGGAGCAGCCGGGCCCCGGGCAGGGTGGCGTCGGGAGGGAGACCCGAAGGCTGGGGGCTGCAGCCTAACTGGCCCACGCGGCCTTAGACCGAGTGCAGACAAATGACGGGGCTCCGTGCAGATAAAACTTAATTTGGAGACGCTGAGGGTTGACTTTAGTATAGTTTCACGTGTCCTGTTTGACATCTCTTTATCCAGTTGAAAACGTGTCTGTAGCTCGTGAGCCTTACAAGGTCGGGTTGGGCCGCGGGCTGGGGTTTGTTGGCTCGAGGTCTAAGATTTGTCCGGAGCTAGAAACTTCTAAGCAGGTGGTGGTGGTCTGACTTGGCCTTTTTTTTTTTTTTAATTTAGCTTAGGATTCTGCCACCTGTTGGCAGCTCACTTTGGGCCAGGCATTGAACTGCTGTTGCTCAGAGCTCGCACACTTGAGCGAGCTCTTAATCAACTGAGCCACTCGGCCAGCCCTGACTTGTGCTTCTTAAAACTGCCCTCAAGCAGGGTGGGTGCGGATTGGGCCCCTAGATAGGGAGGGAGACTTGCTGACAACTAGGGACCATATCTCCTGTAGGTGTGCTTGGGTCTAGGCCTTCCTGGGGACACAACACAGGCTTCTCAGGGTCCGCCCCTCTCCTGGGTTCTTGAGGCCTTAGGAGCACAGTGGTTTGCTCACGTTTCCCAGCGGGGCCACTTAACCTGAGCTGCCTGTCCTTCTGCCTCGGTTTCCTCATTTGTAGACAGTGACGTGGATATTGTTGGATTTGTGGGGCTTATCTTGAATATTTAGCTTGTCCATTCCTTTGGAGGGGACTATGCGATGCAGAAGTGTTAGTGGGTGATTGTTAGGGTTCTGCCATGCCTAGGCCACCCTTACCATCCCACCTGTCCTCAGTGAGCAACTGATGCAGCTGTACAGTGCCCGGCAGCGGCGGCGGTTAAACAGGGGCCTGCGGAGGAAGCAGCACTCGCTGCTGAAGCGCCTGCGAAAGGCCAAGAAGGAGGCCCCGCCCATGGAGAAGCCCGAGGTGGTGAAGACGCACCTGCGGGACATGATCATCCTTCCCGAGATGGTGGGTAGCATGGTGGGTGTCTACAACGGCAAGACCTTCAATCAGGTGGAGATCAAGGTGTGTTGGGTGTTACTGCCTGGGTGGGTCAGGACCTGTCCATTCTCCATCACCTAATGCCAATCACCTCTTTGCCTCCTGCAGCCTGAGATGATCGGCCACTACCTGGGCGAGTTCTCCATAACCTACAAGCCTGTGAAGCACGGCCGACCTGGTATCGGGGCCACCCACTCCTCCCGTTTCATTCCTCTCAAGTAGCCTGCCCGGCAATAAAGGCACCGACTCCTCTAATCCGAGTTCGACCCATTCTTCTAAGGTCCAGGGCTCTGGGACCGGTATCGACCCCCCAACCACCATCAGGAAGGAAGGGGGCTGGGCCTGGCCTGGAAACTCAGGTCAGGCATGACTTGTGCTGTGTGTCCCTTGGGTTTCACTATAGACACTGTGACAGTCGCACACTTGCCCGTGACTATTTGCAGGGAGGGTGGGTAGGTTGGGAGCTCTGAGTGACTTTAGTTCTGTGACAGGGTTCTATGCTGTCTTCTCTGTGCCCTTGCCCCTCCAAACCCTGACCAACAGGTGCAGTCAGCTTTTCCCAGGACAGATCAAAATTTCCTGTGAGGGGGGGGGTCACATGCCACCCCCATAGGGTGTGATGCTGAAGGGCCCTAATTCCTCACCCTAAAGCATCCTGATCAGATACCTATCCTTCATGAAGGGCAGATGTGCAGATGATGCAGGAGAGATGACAGGTTTCTGTCCAGGCAGCGGTGAGGCTCTAAGGTCTGCGTACGTGGGAGAAAATCAAGGCCATGCCTGGGTTTTGGCCTCAGCAAGTGGAAGGTTGGAGTCGCCACAGAGGACACTTTGTTATGAATCATGCTGCTTTGTACACATGTGTACATGTATCTCCAGAATCCCACCACTAGGTATATTCAGAATTGAAAGCAGGATCTGGGAGGTACCTGTACACACGTGTGCAAATCACACGTGGAATGTAATTCTACATTTAATTCTTCGAGGAGCCACTGGCCATGCATCAGTTTCCGTTTTCTCCATGTCCTTGTCAACACTTGTTAGTGTTTGTTTTTTGGTGTGGTTTTTTTTTTTTTTTT
>NW_017731625.1:789741-828850 GCF_001890085.2 Hipposideros armiger | reverse complement strand
CGTCCCAAGCCAGCTCTTAACCAACGCACCACTCGGCCAGACGTGTGTGTGTGTTTTAGAGCTCACCTAAGTAATCCATGATCTCAAGATCCTTGACAACTACAAAGTTCCTATTTCCAAGTGAGCTATTTCCAAGTGAGGTCACATTCACAGGTTCTGGGTATTTGGACAACATCTTTTGGGGGCCCTCATTCAACTTTTACTTAAAAACCCTACTGGCCATGTCAGGACACTTTAATTCCAAACATAATACCCTAAATGTCATTCATCCATAAATCTCGTGTGTATGTAAACCAATGGTTTCCAGCCACAGGTGATCAGGTGATCCTTCAGGGGATTGACATGATGTCTAGGATATCTATGGTTGTCATAACTGGTGTGCTTCTGGCACCAAGGAGCCAGGGATTCTGCTCGGCACCCAACAGGTCTCAGGACCTTCACAGACAATGACCTAGTTGGATGTCCACAGTGCTGAGGGGAAGACCTGGTCTAGAATGAATGGTGGATGACCATCAGTATGGGAGTTGGCATCCCTGCCTTACCTGTGACAAGGTCTAACAAGGGATGACAGTCTGGGTGTCACTTCCCTGAGTGGGTTTTAAACCCTGGGGCAAGCATCCCACACATAACACGTGAGTATACCCAGGGTGCCTGGGACACCATCCCTTGCTTGCCCCCTGGCGGCCACAGACCTGGCCCCTCCCTCACTGCACCCTAACATGCAGCCAGGGTTGGATTCTGGAGGGGGCTGACCTCATTTTGGAAGGACCCCCTCTGGTTCCTGCGACCCCACTCCTGGGAGCAAGGCCTGGGCCCATGGTGAGCTGGGCCTCGGGTCAGGAAGTAGACTTTTAAGAGACCCACTGAGTAGGAGGAGATCCAGTATGGAGGCAGCCAGCCAGGAGACTGGACAGGAGAACTGTTGGCTTCCTCTGTCCTCAGTGGGGAAGGGGTGAAGGGGTCTTGGCACCAGAGCTGTGGGAGTCAAGAGGGTCAGCAATGGGGCAAGTGGATCTAGGGGCTGGTTGGCTGTGGAGTTCTCCATTTATAATCTGAAGCCACCCACCTGTAACCTGGGGCCTTCCACCTATAAGCTGGGGCTACAACCTGTGACCCGGGATCCTTAACAAAACCTGCAGGTTGGTGACAAGAGAATGCAAGAAAGGATTTTTCCCAGGGCTATCACAAATATTCATAACTGCTATCTATCCCTGTGATTATTCCCATTTGTCACAGTTTGCCTTCCCAGAGACCAGGTTCTTTCAACCCAATGTTGTTGCTGGCTGCTTAGTCTTTGCTTTTCATGGTGGTTCATGAAGTAATAGTAGACCTTACTACCAATGACCTCATAGTTGATGACATATGGTATTGTTAATCCCCTTTTCCGAGAAATAGCAAAGTGAAGCCAAGACCCCCCAACTGAGGATTTACTCTGGGAAGAGGGCTGGGGCCAGTGAGAGTCCCTGGAGAGGCTGAGAACAGCCCTCACGGGGATCTCAGGCCCCATGATGCTGGGAAGGGCTCTCCAAATCTGGTTCAAGCTGGCATGGCCTGGGTGTGATGCTTGCTACGAACCCTACGTTGGCAGGACAGACATCTGGGCAGCCCCAAAGCCCGCATCACCTTGAGCAGATGGTGCTGGAATCCTTACAGGGCTCTTGGGGGCTCCTAGGCTGGGCACTCAGGTATGAGTACCTGTGTCACCAAGGATGTGGGCAGGTGGTTTCCCCTCTGCATGTCTCAGTCTGCTCACCTATGGTGGGAGCACAGGAAGGGGGACTTTAGAACATTACATCACCCCAAAAAGCAGCCTGTCCCCATCAGCAGTCACTCTCGACCCTCTCTCCCAGCTCTTGGCAACCACTAACCCACTTATGGTCTCTGGATGTGCTTGTTGTGGATGTTTCACATAAATGGAATCACACTGAGCTCTGCATGTTCAGGGTGCATCCACATTGTGGCAAGTCCCGGTGCCTCACTCTTTTTCATGGACAAGTGACACTCCAGTGTGTGGGCCACACTGTGTGTGTCCATCACCTGTGAATGGACACGCACATTGTTTTTACTTTTTGGCTGCTGTGAATCCTGCTTCTGTGAGTCTCTGCAGACAAGTTTTTGTGTGGATGTGAAATTGCTGGGCCATATGGAGACACTGTGTTTAACTTTTTGACTGTTTAACAACATAGCCGCATCTTTTCTACACAGGTTCTGGTGTCTCCACATTCTTGTCAATACTTGTTATTGTCTATTTTTATTTTATTTTATTGGGGAACAGCCATGGTCATTGGTTACACATTGCTTTCATGCTACAATGGCATAGTAGACTATTTTAAGGAGGGCGCAGCTTACAGTGGCCCATGCAGGGATCGAACTGGCAACCTTGGTGTTAGCAGCATCACGCTTTAACCAACTGAGTTAACTGGTCACCCCTCCATTTTATTTCATTTTTTATTTTATTTTTGATCATAGCTATCCTAGTGGGTATGAAGTTAAATAACATTTCTTTTAATCTAATATATCTAAATTATGTCATTTCAAC
Organism: Hipposideros armiger; assembly: GCF_001890085.2. NCBI lineage: Eukaryota > Metazoa > Chordata > Mammalia > Chiroptera > Hipposideridae > Hipposideros > Hipposideros armiger. The sequence continues at coordinate 826,311 of NW_017731625.1, read as the reverse complement.
ATGAAATCAGTGTAAGTTACTGTGTTTTCTCATAGTCATTAATGATATATTGATATATCTATATCTATATATATGTATATATATATATATATATATTTAAGATAAGCCTTTGAAACACAGTGTATAGTTTATAGCACATCTCAGTTTCGGCAGCCACATTACAAGAGCTGAATAAACACATGTGGCTAGTGGCTGCGGTACTGGACAGCACAACTCTCATTGATGAGGGTACAGCAGTGATTAAGACCCAGCCCCAGCCCCAGCCCCAGAGAACTCCCAGTCTAGTGCCAGAGACAGAAGAAAAATGGGTAAAAAAAATATATATATATATATATATAGGGCTGGCTGTGTGGCGCATTGATTAAGAGCTGGCTTGGGACACCAGCTCTGAGCAGCAGAGCCCAGGTTTGGATCCCACATGAGGGGCAGTGACACTGCCCTCTACAGCTAAGATGGTGAACAATAGCTCAACCTGGAGCTGGGCTGCCATGAGTCATCGGCTACGGCGTAGGCTGCAGCCCCTGCTGCTGTGGGGTGCCATAAGCTACCGTGTGTGGCTGGCAGCCAGCGTGAGCGGCCGGCAGCTGGTGTGAGCTGCCAAGAGCCGCTGTGAGTGGCCGTCCAGAGGCCGGTGACCAATCTGCCTCACCCGGGAAGAGCACAATGATGGTGCCAAGATGGGCCAGTAAAGCAACGACCTCCACAACTAGACTGAAGAACAAAAGGACAGCAACTTGTCTGTTCCCCTTCCCCAATTCCCCAATAAAATCTAAAAACAAAAAATTATATATATATATATTTTATATATATATATGACACAACTTATGATGGTGACAATGATTAAGAAGAAAATCAACCTGGAAAGGGACTATGTTCAAGGGGATGACCAGGTTTGCTTCTTGGAAGAAGTGACATCTGAGCAGAGATTTCACCTTCAAGGACTTTCTGCAAGCCACCTGATATTTCCCAAGTCCCTTCCATATGTTCTACATATCAGGAGAGGAGTGTGGGCTCTGTGAAGGAGAGTGGGGCGCCCAGCTGCCAAGAAGTTTGGGCATAAGCCAGCAATAAAAAAAAAAAAACACCAAAAAACCAACTACCAAAAGGAATTTGGGTTGGGCAGGGTTCCCTCATTTACTGTCTTCTCGGAGAAATTGTTTAGAACTGATGTTACTTCTTCCTGAAATGTTTGGTGGAAATTCCCCAGTGAAACCATCTGAGCCTTATTTGTGTTGACTCCAAGAAGAATACCTGCCAAGAAGGACACCTTGTGGTTAACTTGGGCCAGATTCATAACCAGTCAAGCAGCCATTGTTTACAGGGGCCTCTCACCCAAGCTGCATGTTTGCATGCTGGAGAAATTCCACAGACTGGGCTGCCAGTCTCCTGCACTGTGCTCCTGTTGCCTGAGTCAACCCTTAGAGAGCTTCTAGGGTGGAAATACAACCATTAGGACTCAGATTTTTCTTGTCTAACCAGAGCTGCACAGTTATATCTCTTTTTGCATCTTAACTGACCAATCAGAATGGTGCTATTTGGATCAACCGGTGAGGATTTGAAGTTTTAATTTGCATAGAAATGGACCAATCGATGATCAGGGGTGGGAACTTCTCACTATATAAGGCAGACTCTTGTGCTTCCGGGGAGAGCGAGTTCAGTTCAGTTTCTATTAAGGGTAGGACTCATTGTTGGCTGGGAGACCCTTTATTGAGGGTTGTCTTTGTTGAGAGGTTTTTCACTACAGATTTAATTTCTTCGATAGATATAACACTATGCAGGTAATTTATTCTTCTTGAGTTTTCATTTTAGTGTCTTTCAAGGTGTTGGTCGATTTCAAGTAGGATGTTGAATTTATGGGTGTAGAGTCGTCCCTAGTATTTAATCCTTTTAATATCTGCAGGGTCTGTGGCATCATTCCTGGCATTAGTCATCATCTTTTTTGTTTGGCCAACCTAGCTAGAGTTTTGTAAAATTTTTTGGATCTTCTCAAAGAACAATTTTTGGTTTCATTGATTTTCCCTGTTCTTTTTCTAGTTCCTTGGTTTCTGTTATTATCTTTGATTTCCTTCTCTAAAGGAGTTTTGGGCTGATCCACGTGTTTTGATTAGGGCTTGCTGATAAGTTGGTGCAGCTTGTGCCTCTACTATTCCAAAGCCACACCAGTCCCCCTTATATGCGTCATTCCAGAGTCTGATGAAACTCAAGGATTGACCCGTCCCCAACAACATGTACATGGGACAACTCAAGTTTTAGGGAGTTCACAGCTCATGGACTCAGAACCCCCTGCCTGGAACTCAAATCCGATGTGTCCGCTTCCAATGTTTTTCACTTTTTGACTGCTGTGAATCAGGAACTTCACACAAGACAGTTTGTTCTGGCAAAAAAATCTATTGCTAAAAAGCAGAAAAGGTAGAAAATACGGGCCTGGTACAAGGGAGATATTTTCAATTTCATCAAGCTGTATTCTATGAACTTTTTTGTTTTTCACCCACAGCACTTTGCTGGGACAATCCCAGTTCTGTTCTGTGTTTTCACCCGAGTTCCTCTAGGGCAGAGACTGTCACACGCACCTCTCTTCCACTCCTGCCTCCCAGATGCTCAAGGCTTTTCGCCTTGAATTCGCCACTTTTTGACCCTTGACCTCGCCTCAAGGTGGGTCCAGGGAGAGGGAGCCCGAGCAAGCGCCCGGCTGGGTCCACCGAGGACTGCGCCCATGCTCACAGCTCTTCTGAGGAGGCCGTTGACGCTCGCGACCTCCGACCCCAGCCCCAAACCCCTCCGAGGTCAACGCCACAGACCCACCTCCCGACGCCCGTTTCCCGCCCCGTCCCATGACGGGCGTCTCCGCGGGCTAATGGACGAACCGTATCCACCCCTGCGGCGGGGCCGAGCAGGAGCGCCCGCCTTGGTCCAAACGGACCAATCGATGGCGGCGGTGGGACGGCCCGTGGGGGCGGGGCCTGTCCACTCGGCCAACGGGTGGGCACGTCGGCACCGCGAGAGGTGGGACCGCGGTAGCGTGCGGCGGCGCGGCAGCTCAGGGCGGGGGCGGGAGGTAAACAAGATGGCGGTGGCGTGTTGGGCGCGGGACGGGGGGGCGGCCCGGGGCGTTCGCGAGTGAGGCGGGGGCGCGGGCGGCGGGGCCGGCAGCGGCGGCGGGGCCAGGCGGCACCGCAGCCGCCTTGCATGGGCTGGGCCCCCACGCCGCCCCGCCTGCTCCACACGCGCGGCGGCCGCGGCGGGGGACGCGCCGTCTGGGCCCCGGCGGCCTCGGGAACCCCCGGCCCGGGGCCTACGGCCTGCGCCTCCTCGGCCGCCCGGAGCCCTGTGTGGTCCCGCGCCCCGAGGGCCGCTGCCGACTGCGTTCGGGGCGGAGAACGAGCGCGAGCTGCCGTTTGGGGCGGGGAGTGCTCGCCGGGCCCGCGCGGCCGCTTGGGGGTCCCAGGCCGGTTCCGACGGAAGTTGCTTGCTGTACCGGGAGGGCCCCGGGCGGCCGCCAGACCACCGAACGCGCACCCGGGGCTAGCGGTAGCGGTCCGAGCCTATACGGCTCCTGCCGCTTCTCGGGACGTCCAGGACGACCGGGCCGCCGGTAGACGTCCAGATCCCCAGCGAGCTCGTCTGCCCAACTTTGGGGGCCCCGGGGCCGGCCGGCTGCCGCGGGGCTCCGGGCGCGCACCGTGGCCCCACCGGTAATGGACGGCTCGGAGAAGACTTTGCTCGGCCGCGTCCGTGTTTGTCCGAGGGTCTAAAGTTCCTGGAGGATGACCTAGCACTTCGCAGCCCCACCGGCCTCTCCAGGGCCCCCGTGGACGCGCCGGCCCGACCCGGAGCTGCCAGGCCGGGTGGCACCCAAACTTGTGACGCTCCTTACCGTCGGCTGCCTGGGGCCCAGACCAGACACGCCTCTTGAACTTACGTTTAGTACAATCGTTTCTTTTTGAAGAAGGGTTTTTTTCTTCTCTTTTTTTTTTCTTTTGCGTTTTTGTTGACTTTCTTTTTAGCGAAGGGAATTTTTTTGGAGGGGAGAGGGCGGGGTACAAAAAGAAGAACCGCTCGCGGGGAATCCGTAAAGGTGATAAAGGACAGCCGGCAGTGGGAGTCGGAGGCCTTGGGTCCACGATGGATGTGGCGGACCCGCAGCAGCTGGGCATGTTTACAGAGGGCGAGCTGATGTCGGTGGGGATGGACACGTTCATCCACCGCATAGACTCCACCGAGGTCATCTATCAGCCCCGTCGCAAGCGGGCCAAGCTCATTGGCAAGTACCTGATGGGGGACCTGCTGGGAGAGGGGTCCTATGGCAAAGTGAAGGAGGTGCTGGACTCAGAGACGCTGTGTAGGAGAGCAGTCAAAATCCTCAAGAAGAAGAAGTTGCGGAGGATCCCCAATGGGGAGGCTAACGTGAAGAAGTAAGTGTTGGTTTCCTGGGTTGGACAGCCAGGGTTATCCTACTTCTCCCTCCTTCTTTCTATCCTTCTTCCTTCCTTCCCTCTTTTCCTCCCTTCTCCATTCCTTTTTCCTTAAAAACCTGAGCTGGCCAGCCGGCTCTTGTGTTCTCCTTGCCCGGGAAGGTGTCGTCGGAAACTTGCTTAAGTAGTTTCACAAAGTCAGCTAGCTTGTTGCAGGTGGGCTTTAGTACTTTGGGCCTCTTGGGCGCCAGTGTCAAAGCCCTCCTCAACAGGAGTGCGCCCCTCACCCCCCTCAACCTTCCAGCTTGCCAAAGCACTTAGGTGTCCAGTGGAACCAGCCAGTGCTTGTTTGGCTCTGAGTTTTTGCACGGAAATGGCCCTGGCAGCCAGTAGGTTTTCCGCGCAGCGAGCAGCCGGTACTGGCGCCAGGCAAAATGCGATTTGTTTATCCTGTTGGAGGGGAACCCTGTGGTTGCCAAAAATAATTGTTTGCACCAGCTTATCAGTCAGCAGGGGGTACATAGCTCATTCCGTCAGCCTGGGATATGACAGTAGACGTTCCTGACTCTAGGTCCGTTGACTCCCAGAGGGGAATTGCTTGTGTCCTGGTGAACTTTTTACACAATTTTCTTCATGAACCATCTGCTCCTAGGCATCCCGGACGTCCCAGGATGTGCGCATAAGAATCCCTCAAGAGAAGTGGGGGTCCCTGCCTCCTTCCTCTTGCTGTTCTCAGGACAGGGGCACCGTTGCTTATCGCGGCGGGATGGGGGGACCCCACCCTGCCCACACCCAGACTCCCCCCAGCCTCCAAATTCACAGAAGGGGTTTATTTAACGGGCCAGGCAGCAGAACTGACTGTGACCTTGGATGGTTCCCACATCTGCCAGGCCCGTCCTGTAAGTGCTGCTCACCGGCTCTGCTTTCACCCACCTCCTTCTCACCCTGTAGGCCAACCCAGGCAAGTGGAGCTGTTTTAACTTGCTCTGGGACATCTTGGGGGAGATGAAATGGGGGATGGAGCAGAGAACTGGGGCCAAACTGACCTGGTTTCTGGTCATTGTCTGTAGTCAGAGCAGCCGGCAGGTGGGCTGGGCAGTGGGCAAGGTGGGCCCCTAATTTGGTGAGGCCTTTTTATAGCCCAGCCTGTGGACACTGGGAGGTGTGGCCTGCGCCTTAGGACCAATTGGCCACTTCTCTCGCTCTGCACCAGTTTGTTATCTGTGAGGTAGGGGGTGGGCAGCGTCCTGGGGGAGATTGAGGCCTTGAAAGACAGAGCCCTCCTAACAGCCAACTGAGCCTCACTTCCAAGTTAGAAACCCCCACTGGACTGCTGGCCTCTGAGTCAGGTTTTCTCGTTAAGCCAGAAGCACATGGGGACAATGTGGCCCTTGAGCTGCCAGGTTGCCGCAACTGTGGGTTGAGGGCAGTGAGCGCCTACATCCAGAATGCTGCCCTCCCTCTGGAAATGGATACCCCCCCACACACACACTCTCTAGGGCAGTCCTTGTCCTCCTGGCTCATCTTAGGTCTCATCCCCCATCTTTCTTGGAATGGACACTGGTCCATCGACATGTTCTGGTGCAGACCACTGATGCCGTGCACCCCAGGCCCCAGCCCCTCAGGAGCAGCACCCCGAGGTAGGAGGGATTCCAGCACCAATTGATCTGTCTAATTAGTCACCCAAGCCCACCCTGCTGGCCATTGCAGGGGGTCCTTAGGGTGTAGACCCGACCAGGGAACTGACTGGTGACAGCAGGGTTGAGGAGGTCCCAGAAGGTCCGCAGGCCCCCGCTGCCATGAGGGCAATGTTGGGGTGGGCGAGGACCCCCCTTTGTTAAGATGTAACATTCCTGTGATAAAGGTACCCGTTCACAGGCAGTTTGCACATGCCAAGGTCAAGTTAGAGGGCGTTGCACCACTCAAGAACTTCCCTCATGCTCTATTGGAGACACACATGACCAGAACCCGGCTGGAGGGCAAGAGTGCTGGCGTCCAGCCTCTGGCTTCCTCAAGGGTCAGCCGAGGTCCCAAGAGCCCTCAGGAGACGTGTGGGTGTGTTGTGTAAGGGCTGCGTGAAGCTGGGTCCCTCAGTGTTCATGGGAAGAACTGGAGGGGAAACTAAGGCCAGGGAGGCCAGTGGTTTGTGGTCCGCAGCCAACCAGACGGTTAGCATAAGGTGTCAGCCACAGTGCACTGTGCTGGCACCCAGTTTCATCAGTGCAGGGCTGGCCCCGAACTGTCCTGTCCACTTGGTTGTAGCTGGGATCTTCTTCCTTGATCCCCTGCTCCTTTGTCCCAAGTCTCCACTTGGAGATGCAGTGGGCCTGCCTCCTGCATGTGGGACTGTGGTGCCAAGGGGAAGGGGTGTTCCGGCTGCAGGGGAAGAAGGCTCCTTTGTTTGCCAGAGGTTGAATAGACGCCACTCCAGTTATCTTTCATAGTGGAATGTCTGGAACCTTCTAGACAAGCCTCAGTTGGCCTCCAGTTTGGGTCAGAGCTTTTTCTGAAATAACACTTGCTGAGGTGGTTGGCCAGGTTGGAATGCCCCTCCCTTCATGGGGCTTCCTCCAAAAAGGCATCTGTCCCTTCTTGCTTGTTCTTCCAAAAAGGATTTGGAAGTTTAAAAAAAAATCCTCATAATTTTAATATTAACACATCTTTTTTATTTGTGTTTTTTTTACCCTGTCCAAGGACTTTTTTTTTTTGTATTGGGGAACAGCCATGGTCGTTGGATACACATTGTTTTCATACTACAATGGCATAGTTCAGGGGTCTGCAAACTTTTGAGACAAAAGAGCCAATTCTGCCCCTCACAAGAATTTAAAAATTATTCGAGAGCCATAAAACAAATGAAATCTCCATTATGTGAATAATATCCTTTAAAAATTTTATAAATGAAACTGTGATAGTTTTATTTTCATTTTCAATTTTACTTCAGAGCCATAGTACATACCCAAAGAGCCACATATGGCTCGCAAGTTTGCCGACCCCTCGCATAGTTGATTCTTTTTTTTTTTTGCATGTGGATATTCAGTTTTTTTAGCACCATTTGTTGAAAGGCTATCTTTTTTTTTTTAAGATTTTATTGGGGAATTGGGGGAGGGGAACAGCATTGGGGAATCTAGGAAGGAGAACAAACAAGTTGCTGTCCTTTTGTTCTTCAATCTAGTTATGGAGGATGTTGTTTCACTGGCCCATATTGGTATTATTGCGCTCTTCCTGGGTGAGGCAGATCGGTTGCCGGCCACTGGACGGCCGCTCACGGCAGCTCTTGGCCGCTCACGCCGGCTATCAGCTACTATCGGTAACTTATGGCAGCCCACTGCAGTTCCACTGCAGCCTGCACTTGGTTGTAGCTGGGATCTTCTTCCTTGATCCCCTGCTCCTTTGTCCCAAGTTTCCACTTGGAGATGCAGTGGGCCTGCCTCCTGCATGTGGGACTGTGGTGCCAAGGGGAAGGGGTGTTCCGGCTGCAGGGGAAGAAGGCTCCTTTGTTTGCCAGAGGTTGAATAGACCTGTGGCGCACTGCAGCCCAGCTCTAGGTCGAGCTGTTGTTCACTATCTTAGCTGTAGCGGGCGCAGCGTCACTGGCCCTAATGTGGGATCGGAACCGGGGCCCTGCTACTCAGAGCTGGCGTCCCAAGCCAACTCTTAACCAACACGCCACTCCGCTGGCCCCATAGTTGATTCTTTTAGAGGGCACCGCTCACAGTAGCCCATGCGAGGATCAAACCCTCAACCTTGGTGTTATCAGCACCACGCTCTAACACTAAGTGAGTTAACCGGTCACCCCCTCTAAGGACTTATTAACGAAAAGTAAAACTCCCCTAAGGACCACTTTATAAAAATAAGTTGTATTTCCTTCTTTTTCCAATAGGCATTAGAGCTGCACAGATCAAGATCGTAAAAGGCGTCCTTAGACTCACCCCCTGCTCCCTCTTATCTGGGGGCAGCAGGCTTTCCTGCTGGTTTAATCCTGGTAGGCTCACTCTGGGGGGCAGGCAGTGAGTGGGTCCAGCCCTGCAGGCTGCAGGAAAGCCCCCAGGACAGCTGCACAAATGCTACAGCTCGATTCATAAAATCTTGACTTGTCACCAAATAGTGGTCTTTGTGGTTTTTTTTTCTCTTTTTCATTAACTGTTTAGAAACCTGAAACAGTTTCACTCTGCTCAGGGCCTACCCTGCAGCCCGAGCCGGTCCACCTTTCTGCCCCACAGCTGGTGTGACCCCACCCTGTGCCATAGACATGTTTGCTGTGTCAGTGGGTTACTTTGTGCTGTGTTGAGTGACAAGCTTGAGGGTATTTGAAGGGTAAGTCGCCAGAAGTGGAGTTTTTGGGTCAGAGGGAGCGTGCGTGTATTTGATAAGCTTCTCCAGACTGCTGGTCCCCCAGCCTGTCTAGCCCAGCGTCCATGGCATCTCAGTGTCAAGTCATTACCTCTTCTCTATTAAGTATGGTTTCTGCTGAGTGTCCTCCGTCCATGTTTGGGAAATGACATAATGTGACGTGCGTGGCCACCTGGGCTGTCCCTTCTCCTTGGCTGGTCTGCCCTCTGTGTGGTCAGGTCCTTGGCGAGGGATGGTGGCTCTGCGAATGGACACACCATGTCCAGGCTGGATCAGGCAAGGCCCGCACTGCCTTGCGCTGATTGGCGGGTATTTGGATCTGGATGGTGAGTGGTTGGGATTTTAGCACGTCAAGAACCAGAGCCCTGGACTTTGTCGGCTCTTATTCCCATTGGCACCTGCTGGGGCGCCTGCCCTCCTCAGTATTGGGTAGGATTCTGCTGTGAGGCCAGACTGGCCGGCTGCCAGAGGTGACAGCAAGATAGCTCACCCTCACTGAGTGTCCTGGAGGCCTCCCTGTTTGCCAGGTCCTTCCCTGGCAGAGGAGGGAGTCTGCAACGTGGTGGGAGCGCGGGGTGCTGGGCCAGGGTGCGTGTGCCATGTGGCTCCTCACCTGTGAGTGTCGGGTCACAGCTGAAGCTTCCCTTTACCCCACATCCACCCTGTGGCTGAATTGTAGTTTAACAGCTTTACTGAGATATAATTTATGTAATACAAAATTCACCCTAGATATGATTTACGTAATATAAAATTCACCCTATTAACGTGTAATTCAGTGGCATTTAGTACTTTCACAGATTGTGAAACCCTCACCACTACCCAACTCCAGAACATTCCATCACCCAAAAGAAAACCTGTCCCCATAAGCAGTCACTCCCCACAACCTCCCCCAGCCCCTGGCAACCATGAACTCACTTCCTGTCTGTGGATGTGCCTGTTCTGGACATTACATAAATGGAATCACACACTATGTGGCCTTGTGTGTCTGGCTTCTCTCGTGAGCACCGTTTTCAAGGTCTGTCCACATTATGGCGAGTGTCAGTGCCTCATCCTTTTTCACAGTTGAGTAATACTCCCGTGTGTGGGTGGGCCATGTGTTTGTCACCTGTCAAAGGGTTGTTTGGGATGTTCCCACTTGTTGCCAATTAGGACTCCTGGTGCTGCAAACGTTTGTGTGCAAGTGTTTGTGTTTAACTTCATTTTTATTGCATTTCCCCGCTTTAGTCGCCCTCCCCGCTCTGAGGACCCCTTGCTGTGTGTTTAGAAGCCTTAGCAGAGGGGCCAAGCAAGGGGTGAAGGGATCTTGCTCAGTGTCCCTCTGCCATCGTCCCTCCCTGCCCATCGAGAAGGAAGCAGGGTGGGGTGTTTCCCTGGCAGTGACTGTGGCCTGCCCTATGTCTTCTAGCCGTCCCCAGGTGTTTCTGGCTGACCATCGAGGTGGCCACTTTCCATGCCTCTGCGGGCGTGAATGGCCTTATGATCTGGCTCTTCAGTTCCTCTTGGACTGAACATCGAGGCACTGAACTTGGGCAGTGCCTGTGGGCAGGTCCCAAGAAGCAGAAGCAGCCTCCCTGATCTGGAAGGCCCCGCTTTCTCCTGTGCTTCCTGTATCCTGGCTGGGCGCTTGGCTTTTGCTTTCTCTTTAAACATTGTTCTCATTTTCTGGCCAGAGAGGCACGGTGATAGAAGCCCTTCTGTGCCCTCTGGGGCTACTGCAGCAACAGTTTTGGTGGCCGTCTCTTACGCTCTCTCTTGGCTCAGGTGGTGTTGATCGATCGCACGTCTGGCCTGCGTTGTCTGCACACAGGATCCTGCTGTGAGCAGCGACACATGGTTTTTGCTATACGTCTCCGAGAGGTTGATAGTGTATCTGCTCTTTCCTTGTATAAGTGCTGGGACGCATGTGTTTACACAGAATGCTCTGATCCAGTTACTAGATAAATGAATACCACCCTCCCAGTGCATCATCCTTGTTAAGCTCATGGGGCTGGTTTGTCTCACTGCTGAGGACAGGCTGTCATCATCTACTTTGCGTCGGAATTTGTCCCCACGGTGACCGTGGGCAGAGGGAGGGCATGGCCTGGGGGATGGGTCTGGGCCTAGGTTATCCCTATACATGGAATGTAGAACCATGGGTCTCACCCTCTTACCAGTAACGACCTGAAGTGCCCACTCTTGCTGCAGCCACGTGGCCTTGTGGGTAGTCTGTGCTGTGTTTAGGAAGGTGCTTCTGGACTTGGACAGTCATCTCTACCAATTGCTCCCCAATCCTGCTACCTCTGCGCCCAAGGGGCCCGTGTCCTTGGTGGGTGGCTTCTACCCAGGGGCTTCTGCATGGTGCTGCCGAGAGCATGTTTGAGCAGGTTTCTGTGGGAACATGGCTTCAGTTCTCCTGGGCGTACCCCTGGAACGGAATTGCTGGGTTCGCTAGTAACTGCTTAGCCTTCTGAGGAGCTGCCAACCACTCCTCTCCCTCCCCTCCCAGCTGTGCAGACCCCTCTCCTGCTCAAACTCTTGGAGAGGTAACATGTGGAAGGCCGTCTGCAGAGTGGGTAGCGCTGTGCCCTTGTCACAGGCTGGCAGACGTGGTCGGTGCTAGGTGGGCAGGGCGGCCCTGGTGTCCATTCTGGCAGGGCTGATGGGGCCGCCTTCTCCCCATGCCCATTCCTGGAGCAGCTGAGGTCTCCAGGCCCCTTCTGGGGAGGCCCGGCTTTGCCCTGTGACAGCCCCATCTCTGGGGCCGTGCTGTGAACCCAGCTCCGCACATAGTAGGCGCTTATGCCACCCTCACTCTGCTGCCCCTGTGTGTGGTCTCTTGAGAAACAAATTGTGCGTCTTCAGTTGAAGTGCATAACATGTCCTAATTGCAGGTCCCTGTCCAGGCCCATTCAGCTGTCCGTGTGCAGACTGGCACGGCGGAGAGGCAGTGCCAGTGCCTCCTGGTTCTCTTGGCGCCTCAGAACTGGCGTGTCCTCTGCATGGCGTCTGAGTGCGAGCTCCATGTGCCACCATGCAGAGGGCTCGGCTGACACTGTCCTCTCTCCAGGGAAATTCAGCTACTGCGGAGGCTGCGGCACAAAAACGTCATCCAGCTGGTGGATGTGCTGTACAATGAGGAGAAACAGAAGATATATCCTTTGGGGCCGGGGTGGGGGGACACGGGCCATGACACTCGTATGTCTGTTTTCCCAGTTATTCTGAAGCTAGCTAGGGTCCCCTGTCACTCCACAGCCCAAGTGGGAGTCCTGGGTCTGGAGAGAAGATGCTTTCCGGCCTCAGTCTGGGAGACCCCATGTTTGGGGGTGCCCCATGGCAAGCACTTCCCTGCTTCTGGCATTTGGGTCTCGCCTGCAGGGGTGGGAGGTGTGTCACTCTGCAGAAACACTGGCGTGTCCTTGGCCTTTGCCCTTTATTGAGGGGGACAGCTCTCTCTAGGACATGTGGCCCTGGCCGGCTCCAGCTCCCAGAAGCAGGTACATGGGGGCCCCAGGTCCCTCTGAGAGGCCCGTGTCCTTCCACAAAGATGCTCACTGGCTCAGTGATGGGGTTCCCAGCACGCAGTTTCTTTCTGTGCATGTCTCAAGGCTGCCCCTGGTGGACATGCAGCTGCCCGTACCAGCCCTGCAGCCTCTCCCCTGCAGCCCCTCTCCCACTGGCCTGAGACACACAGCCACTTTGGCTCTCCTGGCTTGGCTTCCCCTGGTCTCCCACCGCCACCACCTTCCAGGGTCTTCTTCCCAGCTGTTTCCACCAGCTGTCCATCTGTTCCCCAGGGTCAGGCACTGCTTGGGGTGGGGCTCTTGGCCGAGCTGTGGTTTCCTTAGCACCGCACGTATATGGTGATGGAGTACTGCGTGTGTGGCATGCAGGAGATGCTGGACAGTGTGCCCGAGAAGCGCTTCCCTGTGTGTCAGGCTCACGGGTGAGTGCGGCCTTCTGTCCTGCCAGGCCACCCACAGACCCCCACGGGCTTCGAGGATTCAGCCCCGTGTTCCAGCAGCTTTTTCTGATTATCAGCTAAATAAGGCTCAAGTGTGCTTTAAGTCCTATTCAGAGCTTGGGCGGACTGGTTTGTGGTACCCCTGGGTGGTACCCCACTCTCTGCGCACCTCCCTGCTCCGATATGCCTGCTTCTGAGGCTTTGGGATCCCCTGGTCCTTGGGAAGTCCCTAACAGTGGCCCGTGCTGCCACTGCTGGCTGGCTGGACCCCCTGGGGAGTCCTCTTCCCTCTGGCCACCCCATTGCTGCAGGACCAGCTGGCCTATGGTGTGAGTGTAGGGGATGCCGGTGGGGTGGTGTAAGCCTGGGTTCCTGGTTCCAGGAAGGGCTCCAGGGTGGCTACATGGATGTGTCCAAGCCGTGTGTGTGTGTGTGTGGGGGGCAGCAGCAGGGGAGAGTGTCACATGGCCCTTCAGCTGATGGGGAGCATAATGAAGTGCTGCTCGGTCAGGAGAGGCAGGTAGGGGGCCAGGGGGCCAGAAGCAGCTTAACCTTGCCCATGGCCCCTGGTTCCCTGACTGGCCTTATGTCCTGTCACTTCTGTTTGCCTGGCCCCAATGGCTCCCAAGCTGCGGCCTCCTGTCTTTGGTCCTGCTTGGTGACCCCAGGTGGCCACTGTCCCCTCAGGTACTTCTGCCAGCTGGTGGACGGCCTGGAGTATCTGCACAGCCAGGGCATCGTGCATAAGGACATCAAGCCTGGCAACCTACTGCTCACCACCGGCGGCACGCTCAAGATCTCCGACCTGGGTGTGGCCGAGGTAGGGCACTGCCTGGGCCAGGTGGGGCTGGCGCTCCCTGAGGACCGTTCCTGAGCTGCCCCCCACTTCCCACTCTGTGACAGGCCCTGCACCCATTTGCTGAGGATGACACGTGCCGTACGAGCCAGGGCTCCCCTGCATTCCAGCCGCCAGAGATTGCCAATGGCTTGGACACCTTCTCTGGCTTTAAGGTGGACATCTGGTCGGCTGGAGTCACGCTGTAAGTGCCTGTGGGCCCTGGTCCTCTCACCCCACCCCAGGGCCCCTCTTTTGCCCACCCTGCTCAGGCTCCAGGCTTCCAGAACCTGCCCCTCCTGGCGGGTACCCCAGACACCTGACTACTGTTGGGTGGCTAGAGCATGGGGCAGCTGTGGAGCCAGTTAGCAGCCCCTGTGGGTGGAATTGAGGGCTGCTGCCCTCTCAGTTGTCTAGGGTCCTACTTTTCTTCATTCCCACTGACTGACACCTGGCCACACTCATCTTGTGGGCGAGTTCTGTCTGGATGATTTATACTGAGAATTCTCAGACGTGCAAGTTGAAATCGTTGTTCGGCCAACCGCCATGTTCCCCCCACCCCATCCTGCTGTGTCCTAAGTTGGTCTGTCTGGCTATTAGGGTGCATCCCTGAGCACTGCCACATGAGCAGCACTGAGTGGGCTTCAGAGTTCTCTGGAACCCTGTTCATTCTTGAGGTTGGCACTTATGCTGCAGACTTGCGGGCACAGTCCCCAGATCCAGAACTTTCCGTCCATCCTTATACCAGGGCAGCCGCCATTGTGGGCATTCACATTCACATAGCATGTGACCCACCCTTTTAAAGTGTAAAATACCAGTGGTTTCTAGTATTTTCAGTGGTGCAGCCACCACCCTTTATTCCAGAACATTCCCCCCAAAATGAGGCCCTGTAGGTGAGGGTGGTTTGAGGCTTCTGTGCCAGGCTGATTCTGGGCCAGGGCCATAGGATGAGCCCTGACTGACTGGGCCTCTGCCTTCCCCTCGGGGCGAAGCTACAACATCACGACAGGCCTGTACCCATTCGAGGGGGACAACATCTACAAGTTATTCGAGAACATTGGGAAGGGGGACTACACGATCCCAGGCGACTGTGGCCCCCCGCTCTCGGACCTGCTTAGAGGTGAGGACCTCAGGACGGTGACTGACCATGGGCCCTGGGGAGGGGCAGGACGTGGGTGTGTGTCAAGGGTGGGCTGCCAGTGGGTGGTGGGGGTTCTCTTTGCAGGCCTCCACCCTGCCTTTGCTGCCCATACATCCCACTGCTGGTGGGGGCGGAATTCCCACTGGGTGTGGAAAGTGGCTGGGGCCAGGGAGGGCTGACACCTCGAGGCTGAGCCTTGTGCTCCACCACCTGCTATAGTTTCCCCTGTTCTGATCACCCCCCCACCCCCACCCCCACCCCCCAAATAGCAGGGAGGACCCCAGCCCACTTGCTGGGTCATGAGCTTCTTGCTGTATTTCCTGGATGGTGCAGCAGGTGGCGCTGTCCAGCCACAGTGCTGTGGGCCAGGTGTTGACAGGTAGGTGTGAGTCCCACTGGTGTCCTGAGGTTGACTGAAGTGTCTGGATGAGACAGTTTATTAGTGTGTCACACATCCAGTGTTGGCCCAGTGTATGACTGGTGTTTAGGATTTATCAGTGCAATACCGTCTCAGTTTCTTTTCCTGCCCTTAGTCAGGCTCTGGTTTGTGACTGACCTTATACTCCGTCTGCATTGGACACCTGATCAGTGCCTAGACTTCCTACAGTGTACAGCTGGAAAGGTCGTGTCACGTTCCCAAGCCGCCCAAACACACCTTAGTTTCCTAGCAGCTAAGTCAAGCTGGCTCTTAGGTGTGAGAGCTCTCGGCCTGGAGGCTCTGCCTGTCAGCCGAGGTAGATAGGCCATGTCTCTGTGAGTCCTAGAGGCACACTGGCTCTGAGCGCTGGTGTCTCAGAACCCCCAGGCATGCTGGGAGGGGATGTTGCTTGCACCTGTGCCAGGGTGTGGATAGCTGAGGACAGGGAAAGCAGAAGCAGGCAGGGCCCCCTCCCCCCAGCCCCAGAGCAGTGAGGCCTCCACTGTGATTGTACCCCCCACACACACATACACCATACCACTCAGACTTTCAGACCTCAGCTCCCAAAATTGGTGCAATTTTCTGAGAACAAGGTCACCCTCTCGTGGGTGGTGATAAGAGCTCAGAGCTATACCCGGTCCCCTCCTGTGTGTCATGCTCACTTAGGAGGGACGACTCCGTCCTGCAGCCTAAGTGTATGCCACGGTCAGGTCTTGCCCCTTCCAAGTGAGTGTCTTGTTGTGGAACTTGACTCCGGGCATGTGAATACCCATGGTGTGGGTATTCTGTCTCGGGACACAGACTCCTGACTGGATACCATGGGTCACTGGCTTTGCTGGCTGGATACTGGAAGAAGGTAGCCATGTACTTCCTTGTCCTGGATCATGTGGACAGCAGGTCCAACTCCATGGGATGTGGCTGCATCCTGCCTGGCCTACTTTGGTCTCCTTGGGGAAGGTAGTCTTCCCGGCCTTGTCTCCCAGCCACACTGCCCGCGGTTCTGCAGTTTTCCACAGGTGGCCGCGGTGCCTGGACGGCCTTGTGTCCCGACAGGACAGTGCCCTGGGGCTGCGAGTACCATGTCCACATGGCTACAGGCCCAGCACAGGTAGACAGGCGCAGGCAGGGCCCAGGCTCGGGCCTGATGCTGACCCTCCCATTGTCTCCCCATCAGGAATGCTAGAATACGAGCCGGCTAAGAGGTTTTCCATACAGCAGATCAGGCAGCACAGGTGAGTGTCCCCAAAGGGCCTGCGTGGGGAGCTGGGTGTCACGGGCCATCCTGATGTGCCGGCTTCCACAGCTGGTTCAGGAAGAAGCATCTGCCAGCTGAGGAGCTGGTGCCCATCCCGCCAAGTGCTGACTGCAAGGACCGTTGGCGCAGCATGACTGTGGTGCCCTACCTGGAGGACCTGCATGGCTGTGCCGATGATGAAGGGGATGAGGACCTCTTTGACATTGAGGACGACATCATCTACACTCAGGACTTCACGGTGCCCGGTGAGTCTGGCAGCTGCAGTGGCTTGCAGCCTGGCCTTGATGTTCTTAATGTTCTCAAGCCCTCAGGGCAGGTCCACCCACACTGGCACACACCAATCCCAGCAGGCCAGCAGGAGCAAGTGGGGACCCAGAGGGCGGAGGCCACCTATTCCCCACCTTCGTTCCTCGGACTGCAAACTGTATCCTGCCGGGTGGTGAACGAGGGGAATGACCCCTCTGATGGTCCACTGCCCACTCTGACATGCAACCTTGCTTCCCCAGGTGGTGAGGAGGCATCAGAGGCAGGGCTTAGAGAGGAGCGAGGCGCCCGGCACAGCCAGTGCTCACACCTTTCTGCAGAGGAAGCTGAGGTCGGGGGCATGTGGGGACTTGAGGAGGCGCCCCAGGCCTTAGTGTAGCCACCCTGCCCACTAGCCTAAAGGCCAAAGCTGCACCCCTGTGGGCCTTCACTGACCCCCAGAATCTGAGGGAGGCAGGGCAGCTTCCCCGCCCCTGGATGTGTCCCTCCACAGCACCCACATCTGTTCTCTTTGGGGGCCAGTTATGCAGACCCCGTCATAAAGGTTTGCCAGATATGTGTGCCAGTGGTGTTTGCGTCTCATCCCCAGCTTGTTGGCTGGGTGCTGGGTTTTGATTATAGAGAACCAGTGTGCCATAGTGGCCTGCAGGGTGGGCGGGGCCCTTGGGAGCTGTGTCCCACTATCCTGGGGTCTGTGGTGCCCATTGCACCTGGCCGCAGGGTCAGCCTGGATTCCCAGGAGGTGACGTGTGTATGGTGCCCTGACCCTGGGGTCCCTGGCTGTAGTCCAGTCCTGGGTCCAAGGCCTCCTGGAGCTCCCATTCTCTTCACAAAACCGGGGTGAGATGTCCTGCCTCTCAGAGGCACTAGGACCTGTGACAGGTACCTAGGTGTCGCCCTCCTCAGCAGGTTTCTTATTGACCGAGCAAGGCTGAATGAGGACCCTGCCAGGCCCCCAGAGCTGCCTCCCAAGTACCCCTTAGGCCATGTGAGATCCAGGGGTGGCCTTTCCCAGGAGGGGATCCCCAGCTTTGGAATGTCCTCCGCACCAGAAGTGGGACAGTCCAGTTCCGAGGTTGGGCAGCCAGCCACTTTTCTCTGACCTGCTCATGAGTCAGCTATGGCCTGTGCTGTGGCTGAGACCCCTCCTGCTCTGGTCCTAGTCATGGGGTCACCCTAGGAGGCTCTTGGCTGCTTGGCCTTGGCCTCCCTGGACTGTCTCCACTGTGGGGGTCCTGCCACCCACCCTGAGAGCTGGGCCTTGGGCTGGGTGTGACTGGTCAGCAGCTGCTGGCACAGTGCCTTGAGGGTGAGTGAAGCAGACCCTGGACTTGTCGGCTGTCCCTGCACCACAGACACTGCTGATGGCCAGGCTCTGGGTGGTCCATGCAGAGACCCATAAGTGCTGTGTACAGCGGGGTCCTATGAGCAGGGATGAGCTCTGACCTTGGCATACGTGGATGGGCATGGCAAGATTTAGAAGCTGTCGAGTCAGGCCCTTGTTGCCTTTGGTAGAGGGGGCTACAGGCAGCTTAGAGAAGTTTTCCACCGATGTCACAGGAGGGGGCCTCATGGCTGAGCTGCGTGGGCTCTGGGTGGAGCAATGAAAGATGGGGCCCTTCCTGCACACTCTCCTCTCCCCCAACCTCAGTGAGCACAGGAGTGCAGGTGCACACGTACAGCCCCAGGCTTGTGGCCCCCAGGATGCTGGTGAGGGTGGAGGTGGGGGCACAGTAGGCCCCCAGCACTGATCCCTTTATCCTGTGCCTGGCACGAGGAGCCGGCGGGCTATTTGAGGAGTGATGGCACATCTCACACACCTGGCCGACCCCAGTCCCACAGGGCCCAGCCAGGTGTGGTTCAGAACAGGTGAGAGGGCTGAGTCTTGGGCCCCATGCCCCAGGTCCCTGGCCTTCAAGTGCCTGGGCCCTGGCCAGCGAGCTCTAAGGCCAGCTCTCCCTCTTCCTGGGTTAGAGACCCTGTAGGCAGGACCTGGGTGGGGCCATGGCTGGGGAGCGGGGCAGCCTGGGAGGTGTTGGTTTGCGCCCCCATCAGCCCACATTGCCCTCTTCTTCCTAGGACAGGTCCCAGAGGAGGAGGCCGGTCAGAACGAACAGAGCCGGGGCCTGCCCAAGGCCGTGTGCATGAATGGCACCGAGTCGGCCCAGCTGAGCACCAAATCAAGGGCGGAGCGCCGGGCCAGCACTGCCTCCAACCCTACCCGCAAGGCCTGCTCCGCCAGCAGCAAGATCCGCAGGCTGTCGGCGTGCAAGCAGCAGTGAGGGCAGCCACCCACAGGTAGGACACAGCACAGATGACAGGAGTGGGCAGGGGTGCACTGTGTGCATTACCCGTGCTTGGCCAAGCCATTGTCATGGCCACTGCTGACCACAGCCATTTCTGCCCTTCGAAGTCCTGTCATCTGCGATCACCGCCATTAGGCTTAGGGTCGAGGGCCAAGAAGGTCACTTCCTGCAGGACACTGGCTACTCGGGAGGTAGGGTGGGGCCTGTGTGCAGGAGGAGGACCTGAGGGCTCACCCTGCCTGAGATGCAGGCTGCTACCTGGAGGGATTGCTCGACTTGGAGACGGCTGTGTGGCTGGGGGCTGGGAGGGGCTGGGGTCTGGCTGAGGCTATCATCCTGGCTGTTGTTTGGTCCTCTCCCTGCTTCCCCTTCCCACCCCTGTCTGCCCTAGTCCAGAAAGTGGGAATCAGGCTCCAGAGGAGCTGGAGACCCCATCTCCTGCTCAGGATGTGGGCAGTCGGCTGTGGGCCTGGGTTAGCAGGTCCCCTGCCCAGCTGGAGCCCCACTGAGGGTCATGCTTAATCCTGCTGGGCAGTGTGCAACTCTCAGCGTAGACTTCCTGGCCTCTCAAAACTTCTGACAGCCCCATGAGACCAGGCCTGTTTTCTTGGCTGTACCAGTGGGCCCCAGGGTGGGGCCTGCCTCGCAGGATGCAGAGCATTTACTGGCCTAGGACTGACACACCTGTCCCATCTGCAGCCCATCTCCAGGAGCCTCGGGCAGGTGCCACGGTCCAGGTTCAATGGCCCAGGTCCTCCTCAGACTTCCCACCACCTACTGGCCCATCGTCGGCTGCCCAGGAAGGCTGCTGCCACACCCTCCGTGCCGACCACCCCTTGGGAAGTGGGAGGTCCTGGAAGGCTGTGGCTGGGGACAGCAGGGACTGGGATCTAGCCTCCCCACGCTCATTGTGGGCAGTGGATACGACCTCCTGTTGACTTTGCAATCCTGTGCTGAGCCCCTCTCCCCGGCCAAGGGAGGAGGGTGAGGCTGGGCATGGGCCCCGCACAGCCCTCGCCATGCACTTTACGTTTTGACTACTGGTTCTTGCCCTGACTTCTCTACTTTGCTACATGTTAGCGCCTCCCACACCTAGTGATGAGTTCAAACAAACCTCAGCTGTGCCGGGATGGACAGGCCTGCACAGAGATGCATGCCCAGCGCCCGTGGGAGCCAGGTGGCTGCCTTGTTTTTGTTTGGTTGGTTCCTTTTCCTTTTTTTTTTTAAAGAAAAAATAAAACAGGTGGATTTGAGCTGTGATTGTGAGGGGTGTTTGGGAATTGTTGGGTGGCAGGATGTGCTGTTAGGTGAGGCATCTGAGTCTGTGCCAGGGCCTGTCCACGGACTCCAACGTGCGGGGACTGGGTGTGGTCTGTCAGTCTTGGTGATGGTGCCTTGGGATGCCTGGGCCTCCGTGGTGGGTCTGCCTTTGGCCACACTGGCCCTTGGTGTTCTCCCAGTGGTGACACCGCCTCTCCAAAGCCTCTGCTCAGCCCCAGGGCCTACTGTTCCACAGTGTAGGGGCTGGGGCCTGACAGTGGGACCCTGGCCCTTTCCCCCAAGGCCTCTGTGTGCTTGAGTCCCCCGAGAAAACCCAGAGTAAGCAAGAGTGTGCAGTAAATACTTATAATCAACCAGAAAACAAAACACAAGAAACTCCATCACTGGATTGTACATAGCTCAAAGCTTGGCAGGGTGGGGCAGGGTGATGCAGCTGCCCCATCTTTTGGCAATAAATAGTTTAGGAAACTTGAAACCTTGGCCATTTGGGTTTTGTGTAAGTCTCAAACACTGATGAGTCCTGGCCACTCTTTGGACTGTGCAGCTGTGGGGCAGGTGACCCACTCACATGCGGAGGGTGGGCACAGACACAGGGAGGAGCCTGGAGTCCAGGGCTAGGGCAGTGGAGGTGGCAGCAGTGGGTGTGGTTATTGCTTGGAGGGGGTTCAGACTGCCGAGAACACACCACGGTGAGGTAAACGGCTTCGGGAATATTGGTGGCTGCGACAAGTGCACTAGTCACCAACATTCAGCACTTCTCCATCTTGCCCCAGCGGGCTCAGTGCATGCACCCTGGCATGGACTCCAGCTGGGGAAGACCACATGTAGCTTGAGGCTCAGTTGGCCCCGGAAGGGGCACTCTGCGCATTTGCCTCACACAGTTGGCCTGCATTGTCCCTCCAGAGTGTAGGCCTTGGTATGTGCCTCCCACTAACAGAAGCGCTGCCACCACCCAGAGGCCACTGTTTGAGGTAAGGGCAAGTGAACATGGTCCTGGGGAGCCTGAAGATGAGAATAGCCTTGCTCCCTCCAGATGAGCCAGGCTCCTTGAGCCTCCTGATTCCCTGCCAACCCAGCGAAGTGCCTGGAAAGGGACTATGCACCTGTGTACCAGGGGAGGGAGGCATGAGGTGTCAGGGCGGTGTGTTTGCATGTGAGGCCCTGTGGTCCCAGTGCAGGTGTGTCCAGATGTTGCGCCCCTGGTCTTTCTGGCTGTGGAGGCCCCACACGTGCTGAAGGAACTGGAGAGCAGGGCATGGGGCCTAGGCCGGGCTGTGGTCTGGGGATGTGGGTGCGGCAGCGGCTGCCAGCATGGGGACCACAGAAACAGACTGGACTAGATGTGGTGGGAAGAGTCTGTCCTCCAGGCCGGCTGCCAGCTTGTCCAGCATCTGTCCAGGGGGCCCAATGCATAGGCTTGAGCCAGGGCAGCCACTGCAGGGCTCCTCCTCGATGGCAGGGATGGCAGGCGCCGCAGGGACAGCCAGGTCATCACCTGTGTGGGTGTCGGATGTGCAGTCAACACTGTCACCACGGCGCAGGGGCGCACGCATGGGGCATGGGTCAGCCCCAGGTGGGGCAGGGGGTGCAGCATGTGCCCCGGGATCGCTGTGCTGCCGGCCCCGCTGCTGCCACTGCTTGCGCACGTGGGGATGCGGGTGTGCACGCGTGCGATGGCGTGCAGTGATGGGTGGGGCGTTGTCAAAGTGCGGATCGTGGCGCAGGAATTCATGAAAGAGCGCATCCGTCTTCTCATCCACGCTGTAGTCTCGGCGAGGGGCATGGCGGGGCCAGACGTGTGGGCCGCAAGGTCGGGTGGGTGCTTCAGCTGGGGCCCCCTCAAAACTGACCCCCATGGTGGCCATGTGGCCCGCGCTAGTGAAGGAGGAGCGCTTCTCGGGTAGGCTGGGAGGCCCATCTTCGCCTGCGCTGCGCCCCTCGATGCTGGCATAGCCACTGTCCATCTGTAGTAGCTTGCGTGACCCGCCCGCCTCACCATCCATGGACCGTGGTGTGGGTGGTGGTGAGAGAGGTGGGAAAGCTGGTGCGGTGCCCCCGGAACCCGAGCTGTCACCACTGCGTACCGAGTCACGATCGTTGCTGCTCTGGTCTGAGGCAGTGGCCGCGTGCAGCTCGAGGGAAGCACGCAGGCTCCAGATGTCATGATAGATTGTCTGGACCTGCTCAGAACCTGCATCCCGCTCACCATCTGACTCCTGCTGCTGCTGAGGCCCCCAGCCACTGCCGCCACCATTCTCTGGTGGGGACTCGGGACTCGCTCCTCCTGCTGGGCCTGCAGCCTCCTCTGCCTCTAGCCTGCAAGCCAGGCCACAGCGGTCAGAAGGCTGCACACACTCCACATCCCCTCCTTGGCCACCCTGCTGGGTCGGGGAGGATGGGCACTGATCGGGACCCTCTGGGCTTGGCCAGGTCCTGCAGAAGGAGCATTTTAAAAAATGCTACCTGTCTTGTTTGCTTTTGGGGTAAGCCCTGAGCTCTCCTGTAACCTGCTTTTCACCCAGGATGTTTCATAGTAGTGACTCAAGCACCTGTGGGCATGGGCCCTGGCTGGCTCCTCACCCAGAAAGAGTGATACTTTCCTCTGCGCTACCTTCTTCCTAACATCTTACTGTGTGAGGGGGCGGCAGGGGGGTACTAGCCAGGTAGGGTTCAACTGGGCCCCTACCCCTGCGTGACTGAATGTGTCATCTACCACCTTGGATTGATAAGGAACCAGGAGGATGACACACAATCAGAAGAAGGTCACCACCCAGACTGGGAAGTGCCCAAAAGTAGGAACCTTGCCCTCTACTGGATTCCCCATCCCATTGCTATGGGCCCAGAGCTTTAGGATAGCTACCCTTGGGGTGGGGGAGGTGTCCTGCTCCCAGAAATGGTCGACAGTTTCTGAGAAGAGGCCGTCCAGCCCTCAGAGGCATGGGCAGGGGGGAGAGGGTCCCTCAGGCTATGGACTCCACCGAGAAATGGCACTACCTGTGTGGGCATGGACCCCCAGCAGCCCTGCTTGAGTAGGTGTCCAATCCTGGGTGCCCCGGGGGCATCGTCCAGGACCCCACCCTCCACTAGCCCCTTACCTAGTTTCCCCCTGCTCCCCTCCTCCGGTCCATACTGGAGAGGTGGCCCCAGCGAGGCAGTCTCCAGGAGGGGTGGTGGTAACTGAGGGAAACTACCTCCTGTCCACAGGGCAGGGAGAGTGCTCCCTGGGCCACCTAGGGGGAACGGGGTGGGGCAGGGACCCACAGGCCCACCCCTAGCACCTCTATCTACTGAAAAATACCTGCCGAGAGTGGGGGGCGGGCTTGTGGGACTGGCCACAAAGGGGTGAGGGGGCGGGAAGGCCATGGTGGCGCCTGCGCTGGCAATGTACTGGATGAAGTCCACGTGGGGGGTGTCCCCCTCCTGCTCCATGCTCTCACTGGCTGCCCGCTGCCTCTGGAAGTGGTGCCGCTTGGGGGAGCCTGTGCAGAGGAAGGCACATCAGCCTGCCCAGGCCCCTCCCAGCCCTGAGCCCCACCCCCACCTCCAGGCCCAAGAGCACCAGCCTGGGCCAGGTGAGTGTGCACTATTGTGCAGGTGTGAATTGTGCCAAGGTGGTAGCAGTGCCCTGAGCATCCCTGGCAGAAGGGGGTGGCTGGGGCAAGAGCTTACATTGGACACCTGGTGGCAAGCACAACTACTAAAGCAGGGAGCGGGGCCGGGGGAGAGAGGTGAAGCCTTCTCTGCTGCCATTCCCACCCCTGCCTGTGGGCCCCTGGATAGGGGCCAGGACTCTCCTACGACCGAGGCCTAGGAGAGTCATCAGTGAGAAGGCCTCAGGGGTGGGGAGGACAGTCACCCAGCAAACAGGTTCTGGGTGCTTCCACACCTGCACTGACTACAATCACCTTCAGGAATCACGGCTGCCTCTCGGCTCCTGACAGGGCAGAGGAACAGGCCCTCCCCTCCTTGGCCAGGAGCACCTAGGCCAGAATTCACCCCATCTCTGGTACTGGCTGAAACCAGGCCCTAACAAGGGCCATGAACCTTCCCTCTCTCTCTTGACACTTCTTGTCCCCTCTCCCCACCTCTCCTGGCACTGGGCCCTGCCACCTCCTCCACAGGACAGCTGGCACATGTGTGGCCTGGCCTTGCCCGCTGAGCTCCCTTGAACAGGGCTGGTTACAGTTGTTGGTGCCTCTGTCAGAGCGGCCACTTCCCCATACCCCTGCATGTCCCTGCCTTGGGCTGAGAGAAAGGGGCCCCATATATGCCCAGAGGTCTGCAGGGTTGAAGGGCTGCTGTCATTCATTCAGGAGTGGCCAAATGGCCCCCCATCTGTTGTAAATAAAGTTTTATTGGTACATAGCCACACTTGTGCCCACGCTATAGTGACTGCTTGCCCATCACCACTGCACACTGCATACAGATGGTCTGACTGCAAAGCCAAAAACACTACTGTCTGGGGCCTCATAGGAGAAGCTCGGTGAATGGCCCTGGGCCCCTTGCCTGACCAGCTGAGACTTTGGGGCAGGCACCGGGAACCCTTCAGGAGCAGAACCCCCTCCCCCCGCAGGTTCCAGGCCTCTCACTCTATGGCTGCCTAGAGCGGGGTCCCTGGCGCTCACTCCCCCCAGAGGCCACAGCTCACCTCTCGTGTCTAGACTGGATGCCCGCTGGTTGGGCTCCAGCTTCCATTTCTTGACCTTGAAGTAAGGACTGGCCCCATCCAGGCTGGCATGGCGCCTCAGGCGGGTGAAGAACTGAAGGACTGGGCCCACCCCAGGGCCTGGGTCTGCCTCCCCAGGCCCCGCCGCAGCCCCCAGCCCAGGAGGCTTGGCGCTCCTGGCACCTGCATCCAGCTGGAGAGAAGAGAGATGCTCGCAGGCAGTAAAGCCTCTTCCCGACACGTCCCCTCACCCCATTGCTCAGGCCAAGTGCAGAGGGGTAGCAAGGAGCTCTCTCTTCCCCCCAGACCATGCCCTAGTGGCTCCCAAGAGCTCAGCCAGGTGATGGCCAGCTCTGCCCTCCGCAGCCCTGGACAGAGGTCCAATGGTGAGTGTCCAGGAACGGTCATCCCAGGGCTTGGGCTAGGTCCTGACCACACCCAGTCCTGCTACTCGAGTACCCTGTGCATGTGTGAGAACACGTGTGTGACATGGCTGAATGTGTCCCGTGTGCTGTGGGGACCAGGCTAGGGCAAGGAGAGACTTGGAGGGCAAGCCACGGGCTGAACTGTCCTGGAGCAGGACAGGAAGGAGCAGGGGACACATGGGGTCCTTACCGAGGTGCCTTCCCCAGAGTCGCTGGATGTGGAGGGGCTGATCTCAAAGTCAGCAGGACCTGTGGCTGGGTGGTAAGGGTCACCTGGCAGGGCGGAGCTGGGGCCCACGGAGTGGCCAGTGAGGGCCTTCCCCGGGGGCTGTGGGACAGAGCCAGGGTGGGGGAGGAAGCAGTGACAGGTCAAAGAGCATGGGTGGGTGGATGGGTGGGGGTATGCTGGGCCCAGCCACCCTCTGTGCACCCCAGCTAGCCGCCCTCCCAGTCCTGAGATGTGGGGCCAGGCCCCAGGTAGCAGGAAAGATGCCACCTGCTGGGTGAGAATGAGGGTGGGGGTCCCGCCTACCCAGCCTCGATCTGGCTGCCAGCCCCTTCACACTCACCTGGAATATGGCAAGGCTGGCCTTGGGGGTGGCAGTGGGGTGAGGCATGGTGGTTGCGCTGGCCTCGCCTGAGTCACACTCATGGATTGTGACAATCTTGAGGGGTGGCAGGTGTAGGTGGGTGAGACGGGCATTCTTCAGGTGGTGGAAGTCCCCCTCGGTCAGGGTGTACCTGTTCCCATCATGCTCACCTGTCACCACGCAGCCAGGCCCAATGCTGGGCCCCAGTCCACACTCTCAGCTGCCCTGTGGCCTGATCATCCACCCTACCAGGTCTAGGGGTAGCAGGGCACGAGCAGGCACTTGGCAGAGGTACAGCCCCACCCGGTGAGACCAGTGACGATACCTCTCAGGGGTCCCCTTACCGGCGGCCCTTGTCCTGCGCCTTCCGGCTCTGCTCAAACAGGGCTGCCTCATTGAAGGACACTCTGCGGCCAGTGGAGCTGGTGGACAGGAAGCGCTCGGTCTCGGCGTCCTGGCCCTCGGGGTCCTCCCCCCTCAATTCGGGGTCTGCGAGGAGAGCCAAGAGAGGGTGGGCCCCGGGTGGGCCGAGCCTGGTGCCAGCAGGTTGTGGGCAGGATGACAGCAGGGGAAGGAGCAAGGGGGGGGCCCCGACTGACCGCCAGGGACCACAGGGAGGTAGGCGGGCACTCGCTCATCCGCTCACACACTCACTCGCTCAGCATGCGCCTGTGAGCACCTACGCGTGGGCTTTAAGGAAACAGAGATGAGTCGGAATCGAGCTGCGCCCAGTCTGGTGGGGGAGACAGACAGACACAGCCGGTCAGGCGGCCCAGGGGTGGACGGGGCGGGGCCCGGGTGGAGGGCAGGGCCCGGGCAGCACCTCACCTTGGGCAGGGTGGGTGCCATTTTCCAGGTAGGTGGTGGTGGTCTTCTCTGCCTCCTCTGTGTCTCTGGGGTGGGACAGCAGGAGAGTAAGATGAGCCAGGGACCTTCAGGGCTTGTGCCCATGGGCGGTGTCCCAAGCTCACAGGAGCCTACCTGCTGGAACCTGGTCATGCACCCATCACCCCGAACGCCACTGTCCCTACACACCCGTGGTACACGTGTTCCTTGCAGGCACACTGAGGGCTCTGGGGAAGGCAACGGGGCAGTGGGCACGCACCTGTTGAGGCGCCGGTGGACCTCCCAACAGCGCCTGCACAGGAGCAGTACGCCAGACAGCACCACGAGCGTGCCCCCCACGAAGAGTGACATCACCACAACCACCAACACATAGTTGTCCAAGATGGGGTCGGGCTCCACCTGGGGGGCAGCAGGGGTCAGGTCCTGCCATGGACTCTAGTGGCCCTGACCCGCCGGTCCTACCTCCCCAACCCCAAAACTCACAGTTGGGTGGCCTGTGGTGTTGTCCCACGTTGTGTTCAGGGTGACCGTGGCGGTGGTGGTGGCAGCAGTGGCCATGGTGGCCGTGGGCTGCATTTTGAGGCGAGGAGGAGGGACCTGGGGGGGCGGGGCTTGCTCAGCACCAGCTCCCCAATAGTCCCTGCCCCCTCCCACATCCCCAGGAGTCACAGAGAGAGCCCACACAGGAGCAGTGACTCACAGAAACAACCCCCCCCCCAGATCAGCGCCCAGAGGGGACCTCCATCTCTCCATCTTTTAGATGGAGGTGTGTGCACATCAACAGCCTCCCCAGCCGGTGGGGCCTGACAGGCAAGGTAGCGCTGGGCCCTTGGGTGCCCTGCTCTGGAAAGGAGAAGCACCCCGAGAGGAATGGGGAAACTGAGGCTGTCAGCTCATGCCCGTGAGACCACAGGGCCTTGTGGGCCCAATCAGTGGAGAGGAAGGGGCTGCCTAAGCCCCAGGAGACTTGCTCTAGGCTACCAGGGACCGGGTAGATGGGGCGGTCCACCCGGAGAACAGGGCGGAGGAGCTGAACACTGGGACTCCAGAGTCTCTGAGGTCAAGCCCACCCCTGTCCACCAAACGCTAGTGGAAAAGGCCAAAGAAGGCGCATCTGTTCCCAGCCCTGAAAAGTCTGGTTCCCATGGTGACTGAGTGAGCAGGCCGAACTGGGGGAGTGAGGGGTGGGGAGGGTTGCCAGGGAGCACTTGGGGGGTGGGCAGAAGCGAAGAGGGGAGGGAGGCCTCCTGCAGGGGAGGCTCGAACGGGCTCTGGGCGGCAAGATGGCGGCTGCGCTCCTCACGGCGCGACGGTGCCCAGCCCGGGGCCGCACACCTCTGCCAGCAGCTTCTTACAGCTCGGGCCGGCTTGCCTTACAATGGGGGAAAACTAAGGCCGGGGAGGGGCCCGGCAATCGGGTAAGGGCCTGCCTGGACATTGCACCTGACCATCCTCCCAGCAGGTAGGACGGGGGCTCACTCTGGAACCTCAGGGAGCAGTCTGGGACCGGGATGACCAGCAGCCCGGAGTCGGCTCAGCGCGCGCCGTCTTTCCCCAGAGGAAAGGGAAAGCCGTGCACAGGCTCCAGCATCCCCAATTCTCTCGGGTTTTGACCCCACGCGATAGCAGAGGAAACTGAGGCCCAGAGAAGGGGAGGGTACTGGCGCTCGGGGTCAAAAGCTGGCCGTGGGTCCCCGGTATCCTCGCGGGGAGGGCGCCTACATGTAGTTCGGGAAATGAGTTCAGGCTGGAGGAGGGGACAGAGGCGCTTGGACATGACAGTAGACCAGTAAAGACGGCAGGAGGCGGAGAGGGAAGAGAGGTGGACGCTCGCGGGTAGGCGGGGACGGGAACCGAGTGCGGGAGTTCCCCACGAGCCAGCCCCTGAGGTCCAGACGGGCCTCGGCTCCCCGAGATCGTTGGCCACCGCGCCCAATCCTGCGCTCCCATTAGGGCCTGGGGGCGGGATGGAGAGCGAGGAGAGGCAGAAAGCCGGACTCCAGGCGTATCTCAATCTCGGGCTGAGGCAGGAGGCGGGTGTCCCTCTTCGGGCTGCAGAGCCCCGCAAGTTGGCCCCCACGCCCGCCCCGACTCCTCTGCTCCCTCCCTCGGGCCTCGCCGGGAAGGGACGGTGGTCCCGAACCAGGGCGGGCCCCGCAGCCGGCCATGATTTTGGGCTGCGCGGCCCCAGCATGCCCCCGCCCGCCCCGGTTCGGCCCCGGGCCCGCCGCGCCTACCTCAGCGCCGGGACGCGCGGCCCATGGGCGGCGGGCGGGCGGATGCGCGGCGCTCCCGGCTGGCTCCGGCGTCCGGTGGCCGCCGAGCAGGAGAATTTATGAATGGAGAGCCCGGCGCGCGGGGGAGGCAGGCGCGTGAGGAGGGGACGCACACGTGACCGCATTGGCTGCGAGCCCGCTCCCACCCGCTGGATGCTGCCAGGTCCCCGGCCGCCCACCCCCGCCGCGCTCGTCGCCGCGTCTGGCTCGGTCCGCGCTGGCCACAGCCTCCCCTTCCCTTCCGGCGGGGTCGGGAGGCGGAGCCTGCGCTCCCGGGCTCCCCCTCCTCATGCGGAGCCGCCCTCTCCCGCGACGGCTAATCTCCGCCCCCATCCCCTGCAGCGAGACTCCCCGACCCTTCCCGAGGTCCCAAAGCGGGTACTTTCTGGGATGCATGACTCCCTCCAACCTGGGGCTCTGGGGTGCATAGAGTGCCCTTCCTTCGCTTCCCCCAATCTGGGGTTCTCCAGGGTGCACAACCCAAGGAGTCGGCCACATATACCCCATTTCTTCCCATATGTGGGCGGCACTGTCAGGGCTTATCGTGCGCCCTGCCTTGTTCGGATGAGCAAAGAATAGAATACAATCTGTGCTGAATGCCACCAGAGCCTGCCAAGTGCTGGTGACATCAGGACTACCCTGAAGAACCCCTACGCCTGGCCAACCCCAAAGCTGCTACCCCTTCTCTTTATCCAACTCTTACCTCGTCTTTCTAGAGGGGGCTACCAGCCTAATCCTGGTCTCATCCCAGCTACCCACAGTGGCAGCCCTCCAGGGAAAGCCCACGCTGCTCAGTGATGCCCAAAACTCAGTTCAACCTGTTGGCCTTTGCACTTGCAGGTACCTGGCCAGGACTGCTCTTTTCCTGCTCAGCACAAAGAGTCCCTCCTTTGCCCCCTCCAACCCTTCCCAAATGCCAAAGCCTCCTTGCAGCTCCTCTTGGCTACCTCTGCTAACATGGCAAAAACCAACCCCCATTCCTGTGCCCTGCAGCGTTTTGTTTCTCTCTGTGGCCCACTCCTTTACATGCTTCTGTGTGTTGTGTCCTTGCTCACCTCTGACCTCACTACACGGTGGGCTCCAAGAGCAGCAGCTCATTCACAGCTGGGTCTCCAGGCATAGCAAAGGGGGCTGACACCCTGGAGGAAAGAGCTTGTCCAGTGGATGAAAGGCTGACACCACTAAA
Organism: Hipposideros armiger; assembly: GCF_001890085.2. Lineage (NCBI taxonomy): Eukaryota > Metazoa > Chordata > Mammalia > Chiroptera > Hipposideridae > Hipposideros > Hipposideros armiger. The sequence continues at coordinate 796,120 of NW_017731625.1, read as the reverse complement.
GGAGAGCAAGGGGCAGCCCTGTGGATAAATACCCAGGAAATGTTGGCTCCAAGCAAGTAGGAATGGCATGTGCAAAGGCCCTGAGATAGAAAGGCATGTTTGCAGATCAACGTATTGGACAGAGCAGGAGAAACCATTTTTGGTTCCCGGTATTGGAATGGCATGGTCCCTCTGGCTGTGTGTGTGGAGGCTCCCTTGGTGAAGCCTGGGGCCATACAAGAGTGATGGTGGCCACAGTGGCCAAGCTGGGTGGACAGGCCTTGTCAGTGGATCCACCAGAGAATTCCAGGATAACCACAGGTTTGGGACCTGAGTACCAAACAGGTGGTGCCCTTTACCTGTATGCCACCCTGGAGTGGGAATTGGAGAGAAGTCCAATGGATGGGTGTGAGGAACTGAAAAATTAGGACGCCATATGGGTTCCGGGGCTGTGAGATAGGTCGAGCTGCGCACAGGACACACCCTAGACACATAAGTAGGGCTTACCTCTGAGGCACACACCAACCAGAGACAGGATGCCCAGGGCACTGGGACGGATACCCTGAGTGTCCCTCACAGTCAGCCTGGAGGGAGCGCCTTAGACCTGGATGCTGAGAGGCGGGGGCGCGGGCACAGCTCCTGCCTGGACCCCTGCAGGGAGCTGGGGCTCGCACCTCTGGGACTGAGGAGCCCCCACAGCAACTGTGTCGCATACCACATACATGCCCAGTACCAGGCCCAGATATGACACACCCTCTCTTGCGCCCCCCACCCGTCCGCTCCTCGAACAAGGTCCTTCCCGTCTGACCCGGACTCTGCATTTTCCCGGTGTCCAAGGTGGGGGCCTAGGGGCCGGATTCCGACCTGTGCGCAACAATGTGGGGGCGGGGAGATGACATCAGCGCCGCCAGCGAGGCTGCGCGGGCCGCGGTGACGTTAGCGGAGCCCGGGGCCGCCATCGCACGCACCCTTGCGACAGCAGCGCGCGTGGGCGGTGGCCGGGATGAGAGCATCTCCGGGCGCAGGTCGCCCTCTGGCGGCCGTCGCGGGGATTGCAACTGAACCAGGCCCGCACCACCGGGCGTTTGTCCGCGCTGGACCCTCTGCCTGGGATGCTGTTCCCGAGACGCCTGCACCGCCTCAATTACAACCTGCCCCATCCCGTCCCCCATACTCTGCCGCTGCTTCTCTCTCTCTCTTTTTAGTATTAATCACGTCTCAACATACTACATGACTTATTACGTTGTTTGTAAAACGCCCCCACCACCCCACAACAGAAGAGGAATCTCGGTATTTCTCCGATGTCTCTCCAGTGCCTGGCATCCAATAAACGTCCTCCCAAGACGAATCGTCTAACCGACCGCGCTTCCCGACACGACCAGAGGACTGGAACCTGGGCCAGAAAGAAACTACAACTTTCAGCATGCCGCGCGCCCAGCGGCGCGACGTCATCAACGTCGCGCGCGGCCCGCCGGTAGTCGTAGTTCGCGCGTGCGCCCTCGCTTGGAATCCTTCTCCCAGACGTCCCCGCGCGTTGCCCTTCTCGCCCTCCAGGCAACCTGCGTTTGGCTGGGTTTCCACTATCGCAGTTCACCCGTCGCCGCCATGCTGTCCTCTTCGCTGCTCCGCCGCCCTGGCCTGAGTCGCCTCGTGCGCCAGGTCCGCGCCTACGCCGAGGCCGCCGCCGCCCCGGCCCCCGCCGCGGGCCCGGGACAAATGTCCTTTACCTTCGCCTCACCCACGCAGGTGAGAACGCTATTCCGGACCCCGGACTCGCGCCCCTTCCCGGTGTGGTCTGGGTCCGAGTCCTTCAACTTCCATTCCGGACCCGGGATCCGAATCCCTCAGCACCCAGGTCTCTGACACCCATTCCGGAGTCCAGACCCATGCTCTTCTTTCGTGTGGTCCGGGTCTGAGGCCCCCCAACCTCCCGAACTCTTGGGCCTTTCACGTGAATTCAGACTCCCAAGGGCCGTACCTGCTTCTCGAGTTGGCAATGCCCCTCGCTGCAGGCAGCTCTCCGAGAAAAGCGCCTCCTAAGTGCCTCTCGCGGGCAGGCACCTTCTTGTGCCCTTACAGCATCTGCTTGCCCAAGGGCTTGGATAGCTGGATTTGTTCTCACCGATGACGGTACTGAGGCCTTGTCTGAGGACAAAAATGCAAGCGTCTGCCCCAGTGCGTTTGCTTCTGGGTCCCCCATCAGCACCCAGTCCTGCCTTGGTCACTTACTGCAGGAGAGAGAGAGTTCCAAATGGCATGGTGTGGGAGTGGCCTTCAGTGACCCATTCCCCTTGTGTTTTCTCCAGGTATTCTTCAATGGTGCCAACGTCCGGCAGGTGGATGTGCCCACGCAGACCGGAGCCTTTGGTATCCTGGCTGCCCACGTGCCCACCCTGCAGGTCCTGCGGCCAGGTTTGGTTGTTGTCCACGCTGAGGATGGCACCACCTCCAAATACTTTGGTGAGTTGAGTAGGAAGGCAGAGAGTCAGGGCTGGGCAGGGCTGCCCTGAGCACACAATGAAAAGCAAACCAGGAGCACTGTGCGCCCCCTAGTTCAGGACTGGCTGTGGTTAATTGGCATGTAGTGGGTCGGGGAGGGTGACATGCTGGGAAGGGAAGTAAAACCTACCAGGGAGGGGGTCCACACATTTGTGTAGGAAGAAACCAGCTCTACACAGGCTTTCTTTCTACCAGTATCCATCTCCAATGCTGCAGCTGGGATTTGAACCTAGTCCCTGCTCACCCCTCACACTGGCTCAGCCATTGGGCTGGTGGGTGAAGGGAAGGGGCTGTGTCCCTGTGTCCTCTACAGGTGTGCATCCCCCATGCTGAACCCCAGGGCCCCCATGGGGCTGCTGTACTGGCTCTGGAGTTAACGGTTTTCCTCAAGCCTAGGTTTGGCGTTTTCATTCCCCTCCTCCCGCAGTGAGCAGTGGCTCGGTCACAGTGAACGCTGATTCATCAGTGCAGTTACTGGCGGAAGAGGCTGTGACACTGGACATGCTGGACTTGGGGGTGAGTGTCGGGAAACTCAGGCACCGAGCAGACACGAGCTGTTTTGAGAGCTCCTGCTTCAGGGTGGAGGGGCAGACTGGGGACCCTGCTTGGCCCTCACCCACCACCCACCCGCTGCAGGCGGCTAAGGCAAACTTGGAGAAGGCACAGTCGGAGCTGTCGGGGGCAGCGGACGAGGTTGCGAGGGCTGAGATCCAAATCCGTATGGAGGCCAGTGAGGCCCTGGTGAAGGCTCTGGAGTAGGCGGTGCGTGCCCCTTGCCTGCGTCCACAGGGAAACAGGCCCAGAGCTGGATGGACTGTGGGTCCAATATAACTGGGGGTGGAGCAACCCTCCTGGGGGCAGCCATCCTTGCCAAGGAGGCTGCTAGGCACAGCACAGTGCCAGCTTCTGCCCAGAGCACACCTACTAGGTCCAGGCCTGGTGGCTGGGGCTAGGGCTCAGAGACCCTGTTCTGCCCTTGGGGGCATTGTCACCGCGGGGGCTCGCCTTCTGTTTCCCAAGATCCCACCACCTGACCTGCTGCCCCACCACTCCTATCCCTGCAGACCCTGCAGCAGAGACCTGTTCCCAGCCGCCGCCTCTGCACAGCCTGCCCCCAGCCCACACCTCATTAAAGACCAGGGACCCCACTTGTGTGCACTGATTTTTGTCTCCTGCCTAGGGTGGTAGGTTTGGGATACTGTCCTCCCTGTGAGGTAGGGCCTTGGGGCCTTGGAGGTTGTTGCTTAAGAGATCCCTGGGGTCCTGCAGTAAACTGAGAAGTGGGGGTGTACAGACAGCAGAGCTAGGCTGGATGGTGGGTGGGTACTCGCCTTCACTCCAAGAGGATGGGGAGAGGCAAAGGTAATCTGCCAGGCATGGAGACAGCAGGGGAGGGGTGGCTATGGCTCCTGGGCCAGGCACAGAACTGTCAGGCTTCAGGCTGTAACATCTGCCCTGTGGGCTCCCAGGCCCTGACCCTGGCCTGGCCACACTGGGAAGGGGCGGGGCGGGGCGGGGCGGGCCCCACCCTCAGCTAGCCTGGCCTGTGGGTGGCCCTGACTGGCTTAGTGCCTGATCTCCAGTGGTGCTGGCACCTCCATGGCACCTAGGCTCTTAGACCTGCCCCAGATGGGGTGAAGCATCTGGATGGGAGCAACCCTGGCTCTGCACAGCTTCATGGCTACTCCACCTCTCTTTTGCAACCCTGGGACTATCCCAGACTCAAGCTCCAGGTGGCAGGTAGGAAGGGGATTTCAGGGCAGGGGTCTCCTTGACCCCTCCCCACCCTGAGCCTGAGCAGTGCTGGCAGAGTCCCAGGGTATGACTGCAGGAGAGCCTGAGCCTCCATGTGTGTCACTGGCAGCCAGGAGGTGACAAGGAGACCACCCCAGGGTGTGTCAGCACGAATATGCTGTGCACTTGTGCGTCACCATCTCATGCAAATGACTGTCCCATACCTATGTTTGAGGTTCGACATGGTGGGACATGTTTGTGTGGGGACCTCCAGGTGAGCTCATGGCTCTGGGGGGGATGTCATATCTGAGTCTCCCTACTCTGACTGGTGGGGCCCAAGCATCAGGCCCTCACTTCCCAGGAACCCCCATCCCAGAGAAGGCTGTCACAGCCATGAGGTCACAGGTGCAGCCCCACCCCTCCCAGTCCCTGCTCATAGCTCAGCTCTTAAAAGAGTTTCTGGCTAGCCCAGGTGCTCTAAATAAGATGGGGAGGTTGGGGGAGGAGGGAGATCGCCAAGCTGCTGGGCCAGTAGCCTCCAAACCAGGAACCGTGTGCCTGAGAGGCCTCAGCCTGTAACTGGGGGACAGCTGGATTCAAGACCCTCCAGCACAGCAAAGGCTCTGTGGGAGACATGTAAGTGAACCTTATGGACACCCCTGCCCAACATGGGCCGGAGGGAACAGCCCATGCTAGGTGGGCCAAGACTTGAGGTAGGTCACAGTGCCAGGAACAAGGGGTCACAAAGTCTTCCACAGGGCAGGCTTAGGGCCTGGTGGGGGAAGGAAGGGGGTCCCCTGGTACATCCTTACCACACCCTGGGACAGCCTTGATGAACAAGGGGATGCTCTAAACGGGAAGGAACAGAAAGTAAGTCAACTAGTAGGTTTAGTAACTTGTTACCTGCAGAGCAAGGTTAGGGTCACGGCCCCTCCTGAGAACAACCCCCACTCAAGTATGTGTGAACCAAAGGACCCGGCAGCATCAGGGACTGGCCTCAGGTCACATCCCTGCCCACCCCAGCAGCAATACTTCCAACCCTGCCCCTCCAGCGTTCAGGTGCTCTGGCCTCAGAGCTCAGCTCCCTCTGCCACCTCCATGCTCCCTCTGGAAGCAGAGCCACAACCTGAAGCCACTTGAGCCTGCAGAGCCTTGCATTGGCTATTCCCAGTTCTTGGAGCACCATCCTTTATGGCAAACTCCTATCCCTCAATCCCAGCCTCTGCAGGGCTGAGTGCCTGGGTGTGCCTGTGGGGGCGTAGGGGGACAGGAGGATTGGGTGGTAGCAGAAAGGAGACCTGCAAAGGAACAGCCCTAGGAGTGCCCAGGGCAAGGGTGGGGGTGGAGGTGGAGGGATAAAACAGTTAAGTGGACGCTGGGTGATGAGTAGAGCTTGGGGTCTTCTGGACAGGAGGACCGAGAGGACCCCACTTCTAACCAGGCTCATCCTTAGAAAGCTCCCTCCCTACCCAGGGCAATCCGCAGGGGGACGACATGTTACGTTCCTACCTGTTCAGCTTCAGTTTCCACCACCTGTAAAATGGGTGTGGGGGTTATGCCCACCCCAAAGCCTGGGCGCCAGCCTGTGACCTTGCATTAATGAATGACACCACTGGGTCTAGGTGAGGGCCCCACACCATAGACTCCAGAACGTGCCCTCTGGAGCCTCATTCCACCCCACGGCAACGGGAGAAACAGGCTCCAGAGGCCAATACCCTACCGAAGTTACACAGCGCGTGGTTTGTGGTGACTGGTTGCACAAGGCAGGCCTGGCGCTGGTTAATCGCTCCTCCATAAATGCCCTCTGAGGTCACCGTTAAGGGACGCGGGAGAACGCCTGCCTGGGCAACTGGCTCAGGCACCCCCACAACAGGCAGGTGACTACGGCCTATTTTCCTGGACCCGCGGCCGCTGACTCAGGCTCCCCTTCCCGCACCCCACGCGGGCGCCCCCAGGCGGAGGCACAAAGCCTGGGGTGGAGCGAGGAACCCGGCTGTGCACCCGAAACCGCGCGTCCCAGGAGCCCGAAGAGGGGTGCGGCCGACGATGACCTGGGGTTCAGCGGCATTCAAGGAGCGCCCACATTTATGGGGCGAGTGGTCAGGCCGGGAGGCGCCCCAGGGCCTTGGCCGGCGGGCAGGGGCGGGAGCCGGCCTGCGTCACCACC
>NW_017731625.1:721857-789621 GCF_001890085.2 Hipposideros armiger | reverse complement strand
CCCCCTCCCCCTGCCCGCCCAAACCCCACCCCAGGGAAGGCGGTGCGGATAAAGGCTCGGGGCCGCTCGTTTTGCCCCAGATCTACCCCGCCACCGCGCACTCGTGCAGAACGTGGGTACACTCGACTGTTGGGACCTCGGTGTGGCGCGCCCGGTGAGTTGTGGGCGGGACATCGCGGGCCAAGGAAAGGTTCCCTACTCTACGCTATTAAGGGTGTCTCATTTTTCTTTGTTCTTGAGGCAGGCAGGGTTCGGGTGTATACAGCTCTGGGGAACCTCCGCGGGGCGTGGAATGGGAGGGGCGAGGCGCAGCCAGAACCCCCCCCCTGACGGGACCTCAGCCTTCGCCCCGCCCCCCGGGCACTCCCCCTCCCTGGAGTGACCTTGAACTAGTTGCCGTTCCAGCCTGTTTTCCCAGCTATACGGCATCAGTCTCCTGATTTAGAGGCTTCACACTCTTAGCGAGGTTCTCCCCACGGGCCCGCAGTCGATCGTCCTCGTTCCTGCCCTGGGCAGCCTCGGCGCCCCTTCCCGAGACTTCGGGCAGCGCTTCCGGGTGTGGCCGGCAGAGGGCGCGCCGGCGCTGCTGACTCACCGCAGCCCTGAGCCGGGCGGCGCGCGCGGGCGCAGCCAGGGACACCGCGTCACGTCACGGTTCGGGAGGGTGCGACTCGGGAAGCGGGCCCGGCCCGCGGGACGGGTGTGGGACGTGAGGTGGCACCGGCGCGGGAGGGGCCCTCCCGGCACCGGCCACGTCACCGGGTTGCAGGCCTCCTCCACAGCTCCACCTCTCGCTGGATCATCAATCCCCAGGGTAGGGGCTCTCGCTAGGCCGACCCTCCCAAGCAGCCAAGCCGGGGTCGGGCCACGAGGCGCGGAGATTGCTTCTCGCTTCCGCTCGCGGTGGCTTCCCGGGCTAGCGCGGGTGGAAGGCCTTGCGGCTTCCTGTCCCTCACGACGTGGGGATAATGCTCCGCCCCCACGCCACGCCGCCCGGGGCCAGGTCCCGCACCCGCCCTGGCCACAAGCCTTTTGTTGCGGGTTCCGGGCCTTATGAATGGCTCCTGGCGCGGGTGGGGACGCGGGGGCCGGCCTCGGCGGCGCCAGCCCCGCCCCCGCCGCGCTTCCTTTGGCCACCGGGCCGGGGGCGGGGCGAGGGGCGGGCCCGGCGGCCACGTGGGGCAGCGCCGCGGCAGTTCCCATTGGCCAATGCTTGCGGCCTGCTGGGCGTTCGGCGCGCGACGATTGGCCGGCGCGGGGCCGGCGGAGTAAGTAGTGAATGGGAGGGGGCGGCGGCCCCGCCCTTGGAACGTTGATACATTATAACTTTTTTTTCTTGTTACTTTCACCCCCAGATTCTCGGAGCGGCGGCGGCGGCTGTTACTAAGGGAAGGGGACGCGCCGGGAAGCGCGGCCTGAGAGGCAGACAGCACCGAGCGCTGCCGGCCAGGGGCGCCCCTTCCTCCGGGACCCTCCCCCGGAACTGCCGCGTCTCGGTCGCCGCCCCCCGCCCTTGAAAGGAGCCGTGAGTGCTATTCTCCACCCCCGGAAGGCGCCCCGACGAGCCGACGCGACGCCGGAGAGCCCCCGGATTTTTTATTTCTGACTCTTCATCTGTTTCTGGGACCTCTCGAAGGGGACGCGCACTGTCCTCCGCCCCCAGGAGCCCCGAAGACCCCGGTTCGGGGAGCACCCGCCCTGCCCGGAGGCGCGGCGAGGATTGGTGGCGCCTCGCGAACCCCAGCCCCCCAGCGCGGGCCGGGGATGGAGCCGCAGCCCGGCGGTGCCCGGAGCTGCCGGCGCGGGGCCCCCGGTGGTGCCTGCGAACTGGGCCCCGCGGCCGAGGCGGCGCCCATGAGCCTGGCCATTCACAGCACGACGGGCACCCGCTACGAGCTGTCGGTGCCCCCAGACGAGACGGTGGAAGGGCTGCGCAAGCGGCTGTCCCAGCGCCTCAAAGTGCCCAAGGAGCGCCTGGCGCTGCTCCACAAGGACACGTAGGTACCGCGCGCCGTCCAGACTCTGGAGCCCTACCCCACCCCCGGGCACGCCGCCCCCCTCGGGCTCTGGCCCCCGGGCGGGAACAAAGAGCGCGCCGCTCCGGGAAGGAAGCGGGCGGCCAGACGGGGGGCGGGGGCGCGCCGCGCGCTCTCGGGCGCCCTCTGCTCGGCCTTGCTTGCCTCGGCCCCTTCCCCCACCCCCTCCCGGGGTCGCTGCACAAAGGCGGCGGCGAGGGCGCCCCCGGCGGGGCTTAGGCGACCCCTCTCGCAGAAAGGCAGGAGTCCCGAGGCAGCGCGGGGGTGGGGGGCGCGGCCGCTGCCTCTGCTTGCGTCCTCGCCGGCTTCCGCATCTGCTTAGCTGCCCTCTCTGCGTCTGGCTGTGTCTCCCACTTGCTTCTCTCTGCCCCCCTTTGTTCTCGCCACCGAGCGATCCCCGCAGTCTCCCCCTCCCCCTGGTATTTAAATCGCCTCCAGGCCGGGAGCCCTCCTCCTGCGGGCCTCCGGGGACGCGCTGTGTCCATCCCCAGCGGAGGGGCCTCATTGGGGGAGGGGCAGGAGGGGGAGGGTCTCCTTTGTCTGAGCAGCGGCGGCGGCGGCCTGCGCCAGGGTGGGAGGGAGGAGGGGAAGCCCGGCCAGGCAAAGCCCCTAAAGACTAAGTAAGCCCTGTAGTCCCACAAAGAGGAGCTCTGGGCTGGAATTCGTGAATGATAGGCAGAGTTGGCCCTGGGGTGGCTGGGAGAATGGCACGCTGAGTCCCGGGTGATGAAAAAGTGCCTTGCTGAGGTTCAAAGGGGCTGCCCCAGTATAGAGCTGGGGTTTCATGAGAAGGGGTCTGAACCGTCAGCATGGGGTTCCCAGGGCCAGACGGTGACCCCACACCCACTCCAGGGCCCTGAATCGGGGGACCAAAGAGGTGGGGGTGGAAGGACTCCTGTTTCCCCAGCCATCACAGAGCACCGCCCTCCCCCACGGCCTCCGCTTCCGCGTCCTTGCCTTGTCTCTGTAGCCTCACCTTCTTCCTTCCTCCCCCTCCCCCCCCAGCCGGCTCAGTTCGGGGAAGCTGCAGGAGTTCGGCGTGGGGGATGGCAGCAAGCTGACTCTCGTGCCCACCGTGGAGGCGGGCCTCATGGTAAATGGCTGGGGCATTGTGCCAACATGGGCAGGCAGCTCCTTTTCATGCCAGCACAGTCCCCATCACACACCCCTGTGCCTCCCTCGCCCTCCAGGGCAGCCCACCCCAGCTAGCAGGGCCTTTCCAGCCCTTGTGCCCAGGCTCTCTGCTGGGAACACACACTCAGGGTCTCCTCTCCTCCCTCTCTTTGTAGTCTCAGGCCTCAAGGCCAGAACAGTCTGTGATGCAGGCCCTGGAGAGCTTGACAGAGACCCAGGTGAGACCCGTGCTGCTCATAGCCCAGGGGGGTAGCTGGCCTAGTGCCAGTCTCCTCTGGGGAGCCTGGGGTTGTTTGTGCTCCCAGGAGGCCTGTGGGGAGGGGAGGGGAGGGGACAGGACGCGCCGCCCTGCCTGCGTGCCAGCTTGGCCTGGTCACCCAGCTTCCTCTTCCTCCTCCTCCCAGCAGTCACCACCTGACCTTGAGGGCCTTCTCTCCCATGGTGGCCGCCCTAGGGGAGGGGGTCGAGCTTTCACACGCCTGCCTACGGGGTGACCTTGGCCCACGCTCCCACTCTATCCCTGAGCAACCCTCTCCAGGGTCACTGAAGTTTCCCCAGGGGGATCTCTTTAAAATTTCTGCTTGAGGGAGGGGCTGGCCTGGGTGAAACTCCTTCCATGATCCCATAGTGAGGGTGGGGAGTTACCCCTCCCCTTCTCTTTCTGGCCTTTGTTCTTGGCCCCAAAAGGGGGAGGAGGGCGGGGGCACCCAGCCCCAGGGCCAGCACTCCTCAGAGACAGGATGTTAGGAAAATATTTAGTAACAGGCAAGGAGAGAGGTGAGAGGGAGGCCGGGGCTGGCCCACACCAGGGTTCTCGGTTTTGTTGCAGGGTTTGTTGTTTTCTTTTCTCCCCTTCTCCTTTCCTCATTTTTCTGGCGGCGTAACCCTCCTCCCAGGAGAGTGACACAGGCCTTAGCTATCCGCCTGCTGCCAGGGTGGGGGAAGCAGGCTGCTCCCCGCCCCAGCAAGGGGGTGGGCAGGTTCCTGGCCTCCCTGGCTGGGCTGGGCTGGCCACAGGAAACCTGCTTAGCCGCTTCCCTTCCTCCTGCCCGAGGCCCTCACCCCCTCCCCGACGTGTAGCATCCTGCCCTCACCAGCCAGCTAGTGCTTAGTGCGGAGGAGGGGGCGAGGGGGTGGCAGGAGCTGGGTGGTCTGCTATCTGGAGGGGTGGTGGGGTGGAAGGAAAATTGAATCCAGGTCAGGGCTCCTGATTTCCTGGGGCAGATGTGAACTGAGTTCCTTGGTGGGGTGGGGGGGGGGCTGCGGTTGGCAGGGGGGCTGGGGTGTGTTTGGTTCACATCCGCCTCTGGGTTCCTGCGTCAGGAGGGAGATGGGGGCGCTGGGCGAAGCAACTGGGCTCCCGGCTGCTCCTTGCCTGGTACCGCGTCATGCCTGCCCGTTGGCCCTCCCCAGGGAGGAAGTTGTGGGAGTGGGGGGGGACACTCTAGCTGGCTCTTGGGAGCCACCCTGGGCCCTTCCTGCAAGGGGCATTTCTGGAGCTGGGGGTTGGGGGCTGCACATTGCCTGCCTCCCTCACCTCCTCCCTGAAGCCCCCAAGCAGAGGTTACTACGCCAGCCACTGTTAGCAGAGAACTGGGAGGTGGTGGTTCTGAGTCATCCAGGCCTGTGTCACTTCTCAGAAACCTCCGCAACCCCAACCCCCCCCCCCCCAATTCTGGCTCTGCACTGGCCAGGCCCCAGTGCACACAGGGGTCAGATGCACCCCACACCCGCTGTGCAGGGGGACAAATTGGAGGGTTCATGTTTGTGTGGGCTGTGTTCAGGCCCCTGGAGACCTAGGCCCCAGAGAATCGGCCAGGGCCCCCCTCCCATAGCAGTGCGTCTCCTCAGGCTCCGCCCCACCCAGAACAGATAAATATTTATCTTGAGAAAGCAAAGGTTAGGAAGAAGAATTTGTCCAGGAATTCCACCCACTCACTGCCCGCTTGCCCAGTGGCTTAGCTAGGAGGGGGCCTGAGATAGGTGCCTCTGCCATATTTACAGGCAGAGAGGATCTGAAGGCCTGAGAGGGTGGGCACAAAGGTGCAAAGTGAGGGTTATTGGAGGGCAGTGACTGCCGGCTGGGCCCCGCCCCCTCTGGCCTCAGTTTCCCCTTGAAAGAACCAAGCTGGCCAGGGAGGGCCAGGCCCCCCGTCTGACCTGCCTCTGTCCCCCACAGCCCCCAGCGGCACCCGGGCCGGGCCGGCCTGACGGAGGCGGCTTCCGGAAATACCGATTCATTTTATTTAAGCGTCCGTGGCACCGACAGGGACCCCAGAGCCCAGAGAGGGGCGGCGAGAGGCCCCAGGTCACACAGCATGGGGGGCTGGGCTGGGTCGGGCTGGGGGCGCTGAGGGCTGGGGCCCTGAAGCTGACAGGCTGCTCTCTGCAGGTCAGTGACTTCTTGTCTGGCCGCTCACCACTGACACTGGCTCTTCGAGTGGGTGACCACATGATGTTCGTCCAGCTTCAGCTCGCTGCCCAGCACGCCCCGCTACAGCACCGCCATGTGTTGGCTGCTGCAGCCGCTGCAGCAGCTGCTGCCCGCGGGGACCCCAGCATGACCACCCCCGTGTCCTCTCCCTGCCGGCCAGTGTCCAGTGCTGCCCGTGTCCCCCCAGTGCCCAATAGCCCTGCCCCTGCATCCCCCTCACCTGTCACAGCCGGCTCTTTCCGATCCCACTCAGCCCCCAGCACATGCACTGAGGTGAGTCTGGGGAGGGCTTATCCTGGGAGCCCAAGGGCCAGCTGTCTTTAAACATGGGTGTGGCAGGGACTTGGAGCACCCACTGCATCCTTTGTATCAAGGGCCATCCCTGTACCCTGGGCTGGTGGGTGATCCCTGGACTCTGAACTTGAACCCTGAGCTCATGTATCTCCCTTCCCCATCAGCAGATGGACTGTTCCTCCTCTGCCAGTGCTGGGGCCAGCCCCACGTCCACCCCTGGGGGCAGCCCCACCTCCCGCTCCCGCAAACCGGGCGCCGTTATCGAAAGCTTTGTGAACCACGCCCCAGGGGTCTTCTCAGGGACCTTCTCTGGTAGGTGTCATATGGTATCCATGTGTGTCTCAGCAGTGGTCACTTGCACACACACCAGGGTGGGACACACCATCCCACCCTGGGCACTCACCAACACCCCCTGCCCCCTGCAGGCACGCTGCACCCCAACTGCCAGGACAGCAGCGGACGACCGCGGCGTGACATTGGCACCATCCTGCAGATCCTCAATGACCTCCTGAGCGCCACGCGGCACTACCAGGGCATGCCTCCATCCCTGACCCAGCTGCGCTGCCATGCCCAGTGCACACCTGCCTCACCTGCCCCAGACCTCACCCCTAAAACTACCTCCTGTGAGAAGCTGGTGGCCTCAGCCTCTGCCTCCCTGAGCCAGGCCCGCATGGTCAAGCCCCCTGGTGAGTATCCACCCATCCTCACCACTCAAGGTCCCTCTGTGTGCAGCTCAGAGCAGCTGACCCACTACAGGATGGGGGGGAGGGGGCCACCAGCTGCTGCTGGCCCTGCTCTGGGAGAGCCTGGAGAGAAGCGAGCGTGTGTGTTGGGGGCACAAAGTGTCCTTGTGCTCTCTGAGAGGGGTCCATCTTCACTTCCTTCTCTCCCCCTTTGGGTACTTTCCCAAGATGGCAGGTGGGGCCTTTGAATGGCTGAGCAGGGCTGAGGAGGGGGCCCAGCTTCCCCTCCCTCTGGACAGCTCCCTGTACACCCCCAACCTGGTTATTCCCATAAATCCGGAGTCACGAGGAACAGTGATGCTGCTCTATCTGGCAGGGCCCCCCAGCCCAGGCCATAAAGCAGAAACTGAGGCCCACGCCTGAGTGCCTCTCTTCAGTCACTAAAGTAGCCAGAAGGGCTCAAGCTGCAGTTAATTCAGTTCATGCAGTGGCGCTGTCCTGAGTGCCTGCCTTGGATGTGGCCCTGCTCTTGCATGCTCATTTAGCTGGCATAGTGGATACAGAAAAAGGTTTTAATAAACCCACAGCTCCCAGGGGTTCACTGGACATTCATTCGGTGGACACTTGATGGCTCCCTCACTGTGGCTATCGCTCGGGGGCATTTGCTTGGGGTCCTCATGTTTGGGGGATCCGGCCTATTCCAGGGGGTTCATGGTCACTGTCTCTTTTGCAGGGGACCGGCTGCGGCAGACGGAAAACCGCGCCACCCGCTGCAAGGTGGAACGCCTGCAGCTGTTGCTTCAGCAGAAACGGCTCCGTAGGAAGGCCCGACGCGATGCCCGAGGCCCCTACCACTGGCCACCCAGCCGCAAGGTGGGTCGCAGCGACGGTGGCGGCGGCGGTGGTGGCGGCGGTAGCCCCAGCGAGGCCGCCGGCTTGGGCCTTGACTTCGAGGACTCCGTCTGGAAGCCAGAAGTCAACCCAGACATCAAGTCAGAGTTTGTGGTGGCCTAGGAACCATGTCTTTTGCCCTGGCCCAGGATGGCTGAGAGTGTTGCCCAGCGCAGGTGGGCAGGAAGGCAGGCGGTGGGCGCCACAGGAGGCCCCTCCCTCCCTCCCTCCCTGTCCAGAGTCTGGGGTTTTTTAAAATTTCATTTCTCACCATGGTTTTCCAAACTCCGTGGCCTTGCGTTGTGTTCCTGCCTTCTCACCTCCCCACCTCTTCCTCTGTCACCCCGCCCTCCACACCAGGTCCTTCTCCGCCCACCTTCCCAAGCTCCAAATATGTAGCAGTCTTTCCAGATGGTTCAGAGCAGAGATGAGGAAGCCGCCCCCACTCCTTCCGCTGGCTCCCCCACCCTCTTCAGGTTTAAATCACAATGGAGATGCCTCACATGCACTTTACAGATGGGAGGGGGCCGCCAAGAGAACCCTCACTGCAAACTCAGGCGGCCCTCCAGCCAGCAGAGCCCACAGGGCTCTAAACACCGCAGGGGCACCGACAAGCACCGACAAGCGGCTGTTTCTCTTCTATGTCTGTACTATTTTCTTGGTTTTCCGTTTTCCTGGAAAAGAAAAGCTGTTTCAGGGGACAGGCTGGCCAGAGCCTGCCTTGGGGTCCAGGTAGGGGTGTGGGACCCTTTCCTACCAGGAAAGGAAAGGGAGGGAGAGGAACAGACCTGATGTCAGCCTTCGCAGGCCACGCACTGTGTGATTTCCTCCAACACCACCGTCCCACCCCACCCCTTTTATTTTTTCTGAGCTTGGGGTATTTATAGACTTAATTTTCTGACTGAGCCAGTAGTGGTTGGGAATCTCTTGAAAAATCAGGAGAGAAATGGCTGGGGGCTGGGGGAAATGCCCCCAGCCCTCCTTTCAGGTCCAACCTGAGGGATCTGGGCCTGTGGGCTGTCTGGGGGGCCCTCCAGCAGCCAGGAGGGGAGGGGGTGCTGAGCTGTGAATCCCCTAGTAGGGGCAACGCTGTGTAGCATTAACCCCTGGGTGGGGAGGTTCGCTGCTGGTCTAATTTGGAACCTCCCCATTCATGCCCATACCCCAGGGGTCTTTAGCCCCCACAGCAGACAGAGACACGGCCACCCATTCCCCAATTGGGGCCATTTCAATGGGGGTGGAGTTTTTCATTCACTTGTTTTTTTTTTTTTTTTTATGGATAATTGGAGATGTTTGGGCCTTCCCCACACACCTGTCTCAATTGGGCCCCACCTGTCTGTCCTGCTCTACACCCTACTTTCTGCCTGTCCCCCTCCCTTTGTTCTACTTGTAGGTGAACCCCAGGTCCTCACCTCTCATTAGATGTGAACATCATTGTTAACTGTAGCTCTGTAAAATTTTTTGTGTGGGGGGGGTGGGCAGGGAGGGGTCAGGGTTAGGGATTCCAGGATTTGTTTTCATTTTCCAAAAAAGAAAAAAGGGGCGGGTTTGTTTTTGAACAACTGTCTTGGATATACCTATTTAAATGTGTTCTCTTTTGTTTTTTTTAACGATTTTTAAATAATGTCTATGCCTCTGCCGGTCTGATGGTGGAGGCCCCAGGCAGGAATCGGCCCCTCCCACCCCACTGCCCTCTCCAGGGTCCCCCGCAAGAAAGCATTATCTGCCCTGGGGGTGGGGTCGGGTTGTGAGGTGTCCCAGCACCTTGCTTGAGTTTCCTGTATGAAAATAAAATTGGAAAAGAAAACACCGTGATTTCAAGTAATAAACAGAAAATGAAACACGAGTGAATGTCCCGCCTGCACCCATGGCAGGTTCTGGTCTGAAACGTGGTCTTACAGGCCTGTGAGTGGTGTGGGAGGGGTCTTTTAGAGGAGGGGCCTAGGGTGGGATACTGGGGTCTCCCACCACCTTGGGGTATAAGTTGGGTCCCAGTGTAAAGAGGGGTGAGGTACTTCCTGGAACAGATCCCAGGCCCCCTCCCTGGCTTGTGGGTGGGCAGGAAGCTGCCCCAGCAGGGGAGGGAGGGGCAGGCCACTTCCCAGTACCCCAAGGCCAGAAGTCCTGCAGGTTGTAGGCACCAGCTGCCTGCTTGCTGTATGGGGCTTCCTCACTGTGCTCCCATCTCTGGTGGGCCCCTGACCAGACTCCCCTCCCAGGTTTCCATCAGGGCCCATTTCCTGATGCTGGGCTTCCAGAGGCCCCAGTCTTCTCCAATAGCAACTCAGTGATCCCAGGAGGGTGGCTGGGGCTAGTGTTCAAGTCCTCCAGGCTTGATCTGGCCCTGGGTCAACTCTTGTCCCTCAAGCCTCACCCCGGCCTTGCATTCCAGCGCACCCCAGCCTTGACCAGCATGCACTGATCCTCCAGGCCTTTGCCCCAGGTGGTGCCCTACCCAGGAACACCCCTCTCCTAGCTACCCCTGCTCCACCTGGGAACTTCCTCAGTCTGCATTTCCCACCCTGCCCCCCTGAGCCACCGGAGGGCTGGGTTAGGGGCCCAGTCCTCTCTGGGGTCCCACCTTCATCCACTTGGTAATATTTAGTTATTTACATGGATTTCCTCACTTAAATACTGACCTCTAAGAAAAGTACAACTCCCATTTGATGAGAAAACCGAGGCCCAGAGAGAGGCATCATATACCCCAGAGGATTGGGGGTGATTGTGAAATTGGTGACCACCACCCCAGGCCGATTTCTGATCGCCCAACCCCAGCTGCAGGGACCCCAGGGGGAAGGGAAACAGGCCCCTCCCAGGAGTGTTCTGGGAGGATCTTGTGGAGGCCCTTGGGCTCCTCCCAACGCCCAGTCACCCCTAAATTATCGCACGCTCGCCCACGGCAGGAAGGTAGGATGCCCAGGTCATGCTGATCCCTCCAGACAGTGTCAGTGGTGCAGATGTCCCCGCGGGTGGTGGAAGCGTGGGTGGGATAACTCAGGTGGAACCCCCGCCCACGCAGCCGGGCCCGGGGGTGAGGGCCTAGGGCTGTGACCCAGGTGACCGACCGCCACAGAGCTGGGTGGGGGATGCGGAAGGAGTGTGCCGACTGAGGAACGCGCTGAATCACAGGGCTGTGTCTGCACACTGCAGGGCGGGGGCCACCTGCCCTGCTGCCGCTGCCGGGAATCCACCCTTCAGGGCGCTGCCTGGCGCACAGCCCAGGTTTGCGAGGGTCACGGCCCTGCGCGGAGATCCAAGGAGAGGGACAGCCCTACGTAGGGGGCTGCTGGCCGCAGCGCACACACCTGTGAGGGTAGGGGTGCACGGTTGAGACAGGGTGCAGCGGCCGGAGGGGCGTTAGCCCAGACCATGCGGGAATGGGAGGCACGGAAAGGTAAACTGAGGCCCAGAGAGACCAAGGGTTGCCGGGATCGCAAGGGGCGGGGCCGGCCATGCACCGCCTCCTCCCCGCAAGAGGAAAAACCTGAATGGGAGGAGGAGGCCCCCCAGAAACCCACAGGGATGGAAATACGGTTTCCAGGGCAACGTGCCGCAAAACGGGCCTGACGTTACCGCGGGGAGGGCTCCCTGCTTGCCCCCGTCCGCGCGTCAGGAGGCGCAGACCCCGCCCACCTTCGGGGACGCCTCATTAGTGGCCGCCTGTTGGCACCTCTGCACGCACCAATAGCAGCGCGGGGTTGCCGCCCGGAGGCGGGACTGCGGCATGGCCTAGCTGAGTACGCAAGTGCGGCGCGGAGGCGTTCGGCCCTCTCCCTCCGGCCGTAAGTTTGACTGCGGCGGCTACGCCTGAATGGAAGAGGGGGTGTACTCGGGGGCGCAGCATGTGGACACCGCCCCCTGCACCGGCCTGTTCTCGTGCTCCCCTCCTTCCACGCCCACACATTGCTTGTCCCCTCCCCCATGACCCTGTGTGCGCAACCCTTGTTGGGTGAGCACTGCAGCCCCCACGCTGGGGAAACGCCGGGAACCAAGCGGTAGGAGGCCACTTTGAGGCTTTACCAGAGGAATAGGAGTTTTTCAAATAGAGAAAGAGGGAATGGGTGCGCCAAGTAGGGGCCACGGCGTGTGCAAAGGCCCGGAGATTTGAAAGCAGGTGCATGGGGGGGGGGGCAGCCGGGAAATCAGGTTGGAGGACCAAAAAACGAAAGGCCAAGGACCCGAAAGGGTGATTCTCCAAGTCTATGGTTTAGGGAATGAGATGGGAACCAGGGAGGAGGTGCATTTGAGCGAGCAGAGACCAGAACATCTAGGAGGTGGCTGGACGCTGGGCCTGGGCTTAGAGGTGAAGCCTGAGGAGTGACAGGTGGAACTTTGTGTAAAGGTGGTTGGCAAGGGGGCTGCAGATTAGAGGGAGATGCCCCTATGAGCGCCTGACACCTGCCCAATCTCTGGGCCGGGAGCAGGGATTGCCGAAAACCCAAGAGGGAGAGATTCGGGAGCAGGAATTGCATGTCGCTGCCTGGCTGTGACTCAGATTGGGCTGTGACCAGAATTCACTCAGAGAAGGCACCAGTCAGCGTAAACAGGGTGGGCTTTGTCAGCTGGGGAGGATGTGAGCCAAACCCTTGATCCAAGGCTGAGAGCTCAAGACTGAAACCAGGGTCATGGCTGGAGGTGTGGACAGGCGTAGTATCGAGGACGTAGAGCCTTGAGTCCAGGTGGTGGTTCATAAGTGAACCGTGCTGTTGGGGTGATGAGGCCACTGTGGGTGGGCAGGTCACTGGGGTCACGGCTTTCTGCTTGAGGCCAGAGTCCTCTGGGGGTGGCCAAATAAGTTACTGGGGCTGGCTGCAAGGTTTTGAAATGCCAAAGGCAGCAGGGGTCGCTTGAGGAGGACAGCAGAGAGGAGCCAGGCCCCTTGCCCAGTCATCTGGGGAGATGGGAGTGAGAGATGCACCACCGAGGCCAGCAGCACCCCCTGAGTACTGAATGAGTGCCCCAGGCACAGCCATCTCCACTGGACTTGGCGGGAGCCCGCCCTCCTCTCCAGGCACCCTGGGAATGGGAATTATCAAGTTGAGGGCGTTGGGGCTCAACCCCCTAATCTTGACTTCAGCCCCACCCACTGCCACCCAGCCCTGGGAGGGCACAGGATCGGCTGCTTCTGGTGTCACTCGGGACAGGTGAGCAGCCCAGCTCGTGGGTGGGGGGCGGGACCACTGTCACCTGGGGCCCTGCTCCCCTGGGCTTGTGTCCTTGGCCAGCTGCCTCAGTGTCTGCCATGTTCTCCCCTTCTCTGCCTATCCTCTGTCCACTTCCTCTGTCTTCATCTCCATCTTCCGTTTCCCTTTCTTTTTGTCTTCCTCAGTCTCTGTTCCTGTCTGAGTCTCCCTCTATTTTCATCTGATCTCTGTCCCACCGGCCCCTCCCCCACTTCTGCCCCCTATCTGGCCCCCCCCACTCACCCCTGGCACACATTCCAGCTCCCACCTCCGCCTTGCTGCCCCTCCCTGGAGTCAGCTGCTGTTGCTTTGGATGTCCAGGACAGAGGGAGTGGGCTCGGGCCGGGGTCACAGGTTGGAGAGGGCACCCCTAACCTCTCTGGAATGTAGGTGGGGCCAGCCCCTGGGGGGGGCGGGGAAGGCTGTCCCCCGCAGGCAAGGCTGAACTAGGTGCCCTGCACACACTGCACCCCCCAAGGCGCTCCCACAGGCCTCCTAGAGGAGCAACACCACCCCAGACTCCCACACAGGGCCCCTTAAGCTCCCCACAGACTAACCCACCTTCCTGCAGGACAACTCATGCGCAGCACCGCCCTCCACAGTCCACTGAGTTACAGGCTCTGTAACACAGTGACCCCTATACACAATACCCCAAACCGACCCCAATCCATACCGCCACAACCTCAGTCAACTGTGTGACCCTCAAATTGAACCACACCCCCACACTCAGCCTGGGTCAAGACCTCTCTTAAGAAAGCCGCAGAACTGAAAGTCACACCTGGCCAACTGGGCCATTTGCCCTCAGATCCTCAGACTTGCTTACCCAAGGCAGCACCCTCCCCCAGACAAACCTAGTGCTCAGTCACAGATGCGCCCACACAGGCCCACCTGAACCGAGGATCCCAGTGGGGACTGGTGCAGGGGGAGTGCACCCTCACTCATTTCATCGCTGTTGGGGACCTGAAGAAGTGTGGGAGTGACCATAAGACAACTTTCTGTCCTGTGACACCAAGAAGGAACAGAAAATCAGAAAACCGGGAGCTCCCTGGGTACGTGTGTCTGCCTGCTTGCCTTGGGGGAAGCGTGGTGTGGATGTGTGTGGGCTGCTAGCCCCACAGCTCTTCTCTGAGTCCCTGCACCTGCCAGGGGAGGGGGGCACTCTCCATTTGTGCCACTCCAGTGTTGCCATGGAGATGCCACAAGCCCCAGGCAATGGTCCTTCTGCCCCCTCTTGTGCCTCCAGGGAGCCTGTGTGGCTGATGTCCTGTGTGTGGAGTCAAGATCAGGTGAGTGGACAAGGCATGGGTGGGGGCCAGCTACTCCTGATACATGTAGTATGTGTGAATACATGATCTTGGTGTGTGCTTGCCTGGCACTACATTTGCCAACTCATCTGTACCTCAGTTTCCCTCAGTAGGAGGAGCTACCATCCATGTCTATGATATATGGAAAGAGCAAACCCGAGAGGCTCCCACAGGCTGCCTGCCCATGCACAGGTGGGGACATCTGTGTCTCCCTGTGTACCCCTGGACCCACTCTGCAGCATACTGCATATGCACACAGTTGGTGGGGACTGGGATCACCAGCTCACCAACATGGCCCATGCACTGCTGGCTGGCCTTTGCACTCCTGGGATGGGGGCCCTGGCAGGTGAAAGAGTCAGTCTCCACATTCCTGGGCCTTGAGTCAGGCAGCACTGCCAGGTGCCCCACTGCCCTGAGCACCCTTCTCCATGTGGAGACCCGCTCCTGGGAACCGGAGGGAAGCTGAGTCTCAGGGCAGCTGAATCTCCTGTGTTTATAGTTGGCAGCCCCGCTGGGGCCTGCTAGAACCTTGAAAGCCCCCACCGCCTGCAGTTGGAACTGGAGAGAGAGGTCGCAGTTTAACTCTTCCTTCTCCTGGCTCTGGCCTCCTGTAGCTCTCCTCTGCCCAGGAGGCCTGACCACTGCTGACATATAGCTTGTGTGCCTATCCCAGGGGCATGAGTCATACCACCAGCCATGGACACACAAGCTTTGTGAGTCTTGGCCCATCCCAATCATGCACACCCAGCCCTGTCCCGAATTGCTCCCATGTCCAAACCCCATATGCACACGCTTTGGGATCAGCGCACAAAACCCCTGTGTTCTTTCACATTCAGTACCATGTTCCCACGTGTGCTCATGCACACACATACCCCCACGCCATGTTGCACACACATGAGTTCCGTGCACACACTTCCATACCATTGTGTGCATGCACACAGCCCCACTTTAGTGTCCACACAAGCATGTGTCCCCAGAAATTCTTGTTTCTCTGTCTCTGTACCCACAATCCCCTTGCCCACAGGCACAGATCTGCACTACACCTGCCAACACATGCACACATCCAGTCTGCTTCCTCCACCCTGGCTCTGGGCCCTGTGGATTTGGGCCAGGTGCCCCAGCTTGGCTGCCGCCAGGTGCACAGTCCCGGTCTCTGCCGGACAGGCCAAGAGGGGTGCGGTAATTACCTGGCCCTGAGGGGGTCTTACCCCCACGTGCGATTTTTTTTTCTTTTTTTAAGATTTTATTGGGGAATTGGGGGAGGGGAACAGACAAGTTGCTGTCCTTTTGTTCTTCGGTCTAGTTGAGAATGTCACCTCACTGGCCCATGTTGGTATTATCACTGCGTTCTTCCCTGGTGAGGCAGATCAGTTGTCAGCCACTGGACCGCCACTCACGGCGGTTCTTGGCAGCTCACACTGGCTGCCAGCCATTCACGGTAGCTTTATGGCAGCCCATTACAGCCTCACTGCGGCTTCCTATGACTGGCGACTCACAGCAGCCCAGCTCCAGGTCAAGCTGTTGTTCACCATCTTAGTTGTAGAGGGCGCAGCATCACTGGCCTTAATGTGGGATCCGAACCACGGCCCTGTTGCTCAGAGCTGGCATCCCAAGCTATCTCTTACCCAAGGCGCCACTCAGCAGGCCACACACACTATGACTTTCATCCTCACCACGTCCATCTCAGGCCCAGACCCTTATTACCACTTCGAACTCAGTCATTAGACTGGATCCGCGGAGGGCCCAGCGACCGGCAGGCCCCGCCCTGTGCGGAGGGCGCTGCGGGAGCGAGGCGTCCACACCTCATCTCCATGGCGATGCGGCCGTGGAGAAGGCTAAGGTATCGTTATGGGAGCGCAGGAGGCGGGCGCCCCTACCTTGGCGGGCCCCTCCCCCCCTTGGGAGAGGCGATTTGTGATTGCACCTATGGGGTCCTCTTGGCCTAATCCTCTCCCGCTTGGCAGGCGGTGAGCACCGCACGTTCCGGCTGCGAATAGCAGCCTGGCCTCTGTCCGCAGCTATTTTGAGCACCCTACTCCCCCGCCAAACCCCCCTCCGGCGCTCAGGTTGAGGAGCGAGGCAAGACTAGGACTCTCTCCCACGCTGGGACACGCGGCTGATCTCTATATCGATCACCTGGTGGGCCCCGGAGCCCCGGGCCAGGAAGACAGCGAGGCCGCAGCGCCCCCTCGTGTCCGCGCGTAGAACGTGGCGCAGCGGCTGCGGCAAAGATAAAGGTGGTCCCAGTCCCCTGAGAGCCCCCCACGGGGACACACAGCTCTGGATACCCGCCGAGTCACAGGGACACGCAGACGCAGGCAATCACAGAAACAGGTAAGGAGACAGGTTACACACTTGTGACCCAAGTACACAGTTCCCACGCAGTGCCCAGTGCAGACGCACCTGGCGAGATATCTACACAACGATGGGAACCCAGAGCAGTGGTGGGTACATATGGAGCCCGTACCCAGCAACGGGATCGTAGTAAACGCTTAATTACTGAGTACTGACGAAGTGAATGAATGAACAGCGCACTTCACAAAACCAGGAGGAGAAGGCGGACTTGGAACCACAGAACGGTGGGGGAAGGGCGGGGTGGGGGCAGAGGGTGATCTGGGGCGCGTTGATTGCAGGGACCCTCTGGCCTGGGCTGGGGCAAGGAGCCGCTGACCTGACTGCTGGGAGAACAGATCAGAAAGAGTGGGCAGGAATTGCACCTCAGCTGGGGAGCCGGGCCGTAGGCCCCGCCATAGTCTGGCTACCAAAGGAAGGGGGAGCTGAGTGCTGATGTCTTTATTTTAATAACCAACTTGCGTGAGTGGCTGATGCAGCAGCCAGCTGCTGCTGACTGGGAGTTGTATGGAGGGGCTTTGGCGTGGCAGGGTGAGGTACAGAGGGGGCAGCGATGAGTCATGATCTGTTTCCTGGGAGGGGAGGTCTCAGCGACTTGGTCACCAGAGACAGCATGCAGACCCAGGTCCCTACTGCGTCAGCTAGACCCACCTGAGGGGTTTTATAGTGGGGCTGGAACTTCTCTGGGGTGGGCAGCAAAGTTGCGGGTGGAGGGGGCTCTGTTCCCAAACCTGACTTTTCTGCAGAGTGTCTGCCCACTGAAGACTTTCTAGAGCAAGGCTGGAGCTTGGGTCTTTGGCAGGCAGGGGTCTGTACTAGCTTCTTCCACCCCATGGAAAGATCCAGGGCCAGAGGAGGCAGCATGAGCAGAGGCCTGAGCAGGGGGGCAAGTGTTGGCCACAAGAGGGGCTCCCATAAAATGGCCTTGGGGCTCCCCAGGCACAGCCTTGATGTTGAGGATCACTGCAAAGCTGGTTCTGATAGCAGAGGTCTTTGAACGCCTTTAAAAGACAGAAAAACGACGCAGGGGGAGGAGCAGAATGGGACCGACTCCCCCATGAGTACTGAGTGGGTTCTGGGTGTGCTGGGGCAGGGGTGCTGGCTGAAGCGCCTAGTGGAGGGGAAGGCGGGGCTGAGCTGAATGTATGGGTTCAGTGGGGACTGCTGGGAGCAGTGTTGGGCTTGGGAGGCCAGGTTGGGGTCAGTCTGCAGTCTAGAGTTGGGATGCGCAAAAGTGTTTGGCCAGGTGAGTGTTGGGGTGTGAGCAAGGTGAAGTCAGGTTTGGATGGGAGTTAGGTGTGGGGACAGGTTGGGGTTTGTAGGCAAACTGAGTTGGGTGAGGTTGGGAAGGAGGAAGAACTGGGATCGTGATGAGTATTGGAGTCCACATAAATGGGTTTGTCTCAGTGTTGGGGTTTGGGTAGGCTCTGCGGCTGATTGCGTGAAGTGGTGTATTCGGTTGTTTTGGGGGTCCTGGGAGTGCTGGGGTGTTGGCTATGTCGGCAAGTATATTAGGACTGGCGCCGGAGTTCAGATGAAATTGGGGTGTCTGAGAGCTGGGGCTCGGTGGCAGTGGGAACTTGGGTGAGGCCGTATCTGCGATTGCTGGAGGTCAGGGTTCGACCCACACGGGAGGCTGAGGTCCTTGGCAACAGGGGCTGGAGACCCCTTTGTTCCCGGCCGCAGGTCTGGGGTCGGTCAAGCGAAAGTGGGTCAGCTCCGCCTAGCAGCGCGTCGGCCCGCCCCCCGCTCCTGGGCGGGGGACTGCGGACGGTGCGCACCACCACCAATCACGGCGCCCGGTGCCAGACCGCGGAATGGGGCGGGGCCGAGACAAGCCCGGCCCCTAGCTCATGAATATGAAGCATGGCCGCGGTCTCTGGAGCCTAGGGTTGGCCAGCGCGGCGCTGGGGGCGGGCTCTGGGGGCGGAGCTTGGCGGCGACGTACATAAAGCCGGGCGCCCACTGCCTCCCTCACTCGCGCGTTAGGAGGTTCTGATCGTTGTGCTGTGCCGTCTTCCCGCCTGCATCAGGGACCTTCCCGACTCAGTGGTGAGGGCCCTGGCGGCACCGGCTCCACGGGCCCAGGGCGGCGGGCGGCTTGCGGCCGGCCGGCCGAGGCGGGGCGGCGGCGGCACGCCCCTGGGCGGGGGTGGTGCCGGGGTGGGCCCGGGGTGGAGTCTGACCCGCCGGCGGCGAGGGGCAGCGGGAGACCGGGCAAAGCCGCGGTTGGAGGGGGCGTCCCCTCGATTGCCTAGGCTCGCCGAGAACGGTGCGCTACCGCAAAATGGCGGCCGCGAGCTCGAGGCTGCCCGCGAAATGGCGGGAGTGTCGAGTGCCCGGATGGAGTGGCGCAGGCAGCGCGGAGGGCGCATGCGCGCGGCTTGGGCGGGACTGGGCGGGGCCACGTGGCGGGGCCCGACTGGGCCTCCCGCTTCCCAGGTTTCCCTTTGGAGTTGTACAAGGGGAATGCAGTGCCCGTGTCCCAGCCAACAGCCCGACACCTCAAGTTTGGTTCCGAGTTGTGCGGTTACAAGACTGTGCTTCCGGAGCCTTTTGGCAGAGGTTGCTCTATTCCACAAGGATCGGTCTAAGCATCGGCCTCATGTGGAGCCCCTCGTGTCGGGACCCCTCCCCAGTTCCTTACGGAGGAGACCTAGTCTCCGGCTACCCCCACAGGCACCCTATAGTGGACCAAGCACTTTGCCACCTCACACCCCCATGGTCATGTTTGGAGCTAGGCCCCCGTTTGCGAAGGGGAGAACGAGGTGCACTCAGTCGATTAGGAAGGAGGTAGATACTTGCCTTCAGGGCCCAGCACTAAACATCACCTGGGTCCACAGCCAGGGCTGCACTGAGAAGTGTGCAGAAACAGAACCAGGGTGTGCCCTGCCCTCAGGTTGCTGAGCATTGAAAAGGGACTCAGGGTGGTGAGGAAATTAGTTTCTCTGAATTAAGTTCTGGGTGGGGGTTGGGATGATTAAATGACAGGACGATAAATTTTCATTGTGTCCCCAACGAGCATATGTTATTTGTATAAAGTAAAATAGGAGGGAGGGGTGAGCGATGAAGCCCCTGGAGGATCTCAGTGAGGATTTCAACAGTTTGCCACAGGCCACCATGGCGTCAGATGAAGGCAAACTTTTTGTTGGAGGGCTGAGTTTTGACACCAATGAGCAGTCGCTGGAGCAGGTCTTCTCGAAATATGGACAGATTTCTGAAGGTGAGGCAGGTGCTGGGCTGGGAACTGAGTGGGGCTGCTCATGGGGAATTTGGGTGCTAACTGCAGATCTCTGTCTCCGCCCGTAACCTGCAGTGGTGGTCGTGAAAGACAGGGAGACCCAGCGGTCACGGGGCTTTGGGTTTGTCACCTTTGAGAATATTGATGATGCCAAGGATGCCATGATGGCCATGAATGGGAAGGTAAGGTGAGGGGCAGGTGCTCTAGGGGTGCACAGGGTTCAGACTTGGAGAGCGGGAGCCTCACTTCCCTGACGGTGGGGGAGCAAAGAGGCTGACTAGCCTACTTCTTGGTCTTCACAGTCTGTGGATGGGCGACAGATCCGAGTTGACCAGGCTGGCAAGTCGTCTGACAACCGATCCCGTGGGTACCGAGGTGGCTCTGCTGGGGGCCGGGGCTTCTTCCGTGGGAGCCGAGGCCGGGGCCGTGGGTTCTCCAGAGGTGAGTGCCACACTTAGGACCTGAGGCTCTTGGGGATATGGTGTAGCACTGTGGCAGGAGCTGCCACTCATTTGTCCTTCCTGTCCCTTTCTGTAGGAGGAGGGGACCGAGGCTATGGGGGGAGCCGGTTCGAATCCAGAAGTGGGGGCTATGGGGGCTCCAGAGACTACTACAGCAGGTGAGGGTGTGGTCCTGTGCAGTGCATGGCTGGCTTCTGTCTGGTCGCTGGCAGGAGGTTGGTGTGAGTAGACTGAGATAGCTCAAGCACCCATGTGTGTCCTTCCTACAGCCGGAGTCAGGGTGGCGGCTATGGTGACCGGAGCTCGGGCGGGTCCTACAGAGACAGCTATGACAGTTATGGTAAGTCACACTCCAAGGGCCTGCGGTGGGAGCTCAGCGAGCACTCTGTGAACAACACTTAGACCTTGTCGCTGTGCTTGCCCATAAGGGACGAGACTGCCATCTCAGGTCTTGGTGCCAACAGCCATTTCTACTGCAAAACCAAAGCTAAGCCAGACTGACTAAAAAGGAAAGGGAGACAAGGGGCCCGCCGAGCAGGCAGCTTACATGCATGTGCGGCCGCCCACCTGGCCTGCCGCTCTCGGCTGTGGGGGGGGTTGGTTCCTCCTGAGGCCACAGGGCCGAGCCCTCCAGGTCTGGACCCGGGAGTGGAATGCTGCCTCTTGTCGCGTGCTTCAGTGCCTTTACACTGTACCTGCTTCTTGTTCTCAGCTACACACAACGAGTAAAATCCTTCCTGCTCAAGACCGTCCTTCCAATGGCTGTATATTTAAAGATTTTGGGAGCTTCGCTGAATCGTTAATGTGTAGTGAACACACCTCCTTGTACCCACTTTTGTAGTCTTACCAGTTCTGATCTTGTCAAACACAGCCTGACTGCTTCTGACCCCCAGATGGCCTCATTACTAGACTTTTCTTTTTAAGGAAGCGCTGTCCGTTTTTAAGGGTTTTAAAAACGTTTTGAAAAGCACTTCAGATTTTACTTTTTTCTCTTTACCATGAGCCATGAGTTTTTTAGAAATCATTGGGGTTGTGTGGGTTTTTTGTTTTTGGTTGTGTTGCCTTTTTTATTTCCCTTTCTAATGGGGTCTGCCGAAGGAAGATGGGGCCCCGATTCAGTTCTCTTTGAGATTGGACTCTGAGTCCACTTTGTCGGAAGCTGAGCAAGCTGTGGCTTTTTTCCAACTCCATGTACCATTTCTGAGTGTAGCATGGTAGGACCCGCCCCGGGGTGGCGGCAGAGGTGCCCAGCTGCCCTGGGTCTGGCCTGTGTGGCCCATCTGTGCTGTGTATGACCCACAGTAGCCTTGCAGACGTCCCTAAGAGGTTCTTGGAAATGTTTATTTATATTGTCCTTTTTTACTGGAAGACATACATATCCCTTTGATGTATTTGAAGTGGTTAAGGAATTCTTGTACGCAGTTTTCT
Organism: Hipposideros armiger; assembly: GCF_001890085.2. Classification (NCBI taxonomy): domain Eukaryota; kingdom Metazoa; phylum Chordata; class Mammalia; order Chiroptera; family Hipposideridae; genus Hipposideros; species Hipposideros armiger. The sequence continues at coordinate 768,180 of NW_017731625.1, read as the reverse complement.
TTGGCTTCACGAAGCCGATTAAAAGACCGTCTGAAACGAACCTTTCTCTGACAATTTCCCTTTCATTGCACAACGCACTCCTGCCACGAGTTCGTGGCACTCAGACCTCAGCAGAAAGGGCAGCTTGAGAAGCAGGTCTGCAAGTCCTGCCTGAGGCCCGTGGAGAGCTAGACCAGGAAGGCAGAGTAAATTGACGCTGGCGGGCCCCTTGTAGTAACAGCCGACTGCCACTGGTCCCAGTTAGGTGAGCAGGTGGGTGACGGGAGTGGGCCGGTCAGACTACAGGGCAGCCCTTGGAGGCTTCTGGCAGTGGCAGCCAGAGGGCTCGACAGGGTGGGCAGCTCAGCAGGGACGGTGGACATGTGGGCACTTGACGCTGACTTGACTGCCTTAGTCTAGAAGCAGGTCCCAGAGCGGACAGCAGGTAGTGTCCCTGGGCGACCGCAGACTGACCGCTCGTTAGCTAGCTCTGCGGTTGCTTCACAAGTTCTGAGCGTTCTCCGCTAGCCTATGGAAGCTGCAGCCCTCGGAGGACAGAAGTGTTGTGCGCCCAACAGAACCCTCCGAGACGCAAGCTGCCCCTTGGCTAGCTCATATGTGGAGATAGCCCTGTAATCCGAGGTAACTCCTTCTGCTCGTGTCCACATCCCCTCTTGTTGAGAGCTTGTTTGAAAGTAAAGCTATGTACCCGGGGAATGTGCCTTTGACTGGTTTTTGCTTTTCCATTTTTTTTTTTTTTTTTAAATCAAGCTAGAACTAAAGTCAGACCCTGGCCGTTTGTCCTTCCCTGCCTGCGGCCAGGCAAGCAGTCCAGGTAGTCGGGCCTCGTGAATAGGTTCGATCCGTAAGCGGGATTGAAGACCACCGAACATCCTATCCTGTCTTTTGGGTTTTTTGTTCATCAATTTACAGCCTTTTCCAGACCTCCTTAAGTCATGCTCCTAACTGTAGCTCTCTGATGTCTGTTGCCACCTGAGTTTTTCCCCAGAGCCAACACTGTTCTCTAAGCAGCACCATCCCAAGTGGGTAGCTGGCTCTGCTTAGGAATGGAGTGTGGCCTGGCCCATCTGAAAGGCGCAGGCCCACCTTGGGCACACTGGCCCTTGACGGGGCCTCTGCCGGGATGGCCCCGATGACTAGCTTGAGACCCTTTTAGGAGCTGTGGATGGTTTCAGGGGAGGTGGGGAGGGGCAGCTGCGAGCACATCCAGGACCCGTGTGTAATGCTCCTTTGCTTTGGCAGGTTGAAGGGAAGCCAGTGCAACTTGGAAGGGTGGCCCAAGAACAACAATGACCTGGGGTCACTGTCCCAAGAGGGACTTCACCTCTGAGTAGGAGCCAGAAGTGCAGCCCCCTGCCCTTGCAGCCCATCACCTGTAAGTGCTTTTCCACATGGGTGATGGGAGGTCCTTTGGCCCTTCTGGTGGGTTTTCCTCTCTGGTTTCCTATCCCACTGAGGGTCAGCTTTCTGTGTGTGCATCCTGCTGGAGCCAGCTCTCCTCCCCCACTTCCTTATTTTTTTAGCAGGTACTTCACTGATGAACTTGGGGTGAGGGTCTTCAACTTGCTCCAGGAGAAAACGGGTATGTGGCACCTTGCACAAGGCCAGTCCTCATCCGCAACAGTGTGACAGGACATGGAAATCAAGAGTTGAATAAAGGGCTGTGTATCCATCCAGAAATCTTGAGTCTGGTTTGGGGTGCGGCTGAGGGTGGGTCTGAGCCTCAGGTGGAGGCCACCTGGCAAGGAATGGGGGTGCGGGAGGAGTCCCCTAGAGAAAGCCTCTTTTGGTCTTGGTTCAGGGCACGATAAGAACCCAAACTAGACAGACCAGCCAGTCACTTCATTGTTTTCTTGGGGTCTGGGGGCACATTGAGCCTGAGAGGTGTAAGTGGTCCTGGGGTCCCCTCATCTGAGATGGGCACTTGTCTCCCAGGGCACTGGCAGAGGTTTTGGCAGTGCCCCTGGGTGCCTTCGTATGTGCTACCCGCGGGGCCGAAATTACTTTTTGATTTGGTTGCCTCCTGCTCTGGTCTTGAGGTGCAGAGAGGCCCTGGGCCTTCGGCCTATCAGCTCAAGTCCCAGTATGCTGGGGAGGATGGCCAAAGTTGGGTCAATGTGTGAGGTCAGGAGAGCCCAGGTGCCCTTCCACGGGTCTTATTTCACAGGCTTGGTCCCCTGCCCTCGGCAGGATTCCCATGCTAGGGTAGATGGGCCTTCTCTCTGGGAGGGTCGAGTCTGCAGCATGGCCCCCTAGAGAGCACAGCCGTGCTGAGGACTAGGTCCTCAGGCTTCCCCAGGGCAGGCATGGCGGGGCCAGAACAGCAAAAGAGTTTCCAAGGCCCTAGGTGGGAGGGAGACCCCGAAGTCACTGCTGAGCATGGTATGGCCTTGGCTTCGTTCCTAGGGAGGCGACCCTGGGGCACTGGTGAGGCCTCGGCTCGGAAGGCCCATAGCCTGTTCGCCAGGCATCCAGCTTTGACCCACACTTCGGGGCGGCGCTGAGGTTGGCTGTAGCCATCGCGCTCTTAACCAGGGGAAACAGGCCCAGCTGCAGGGCGCGAGCCTGATGTGCGCTCGTGTGCACTGGGAAACGCCCAGGGGTGTCCAGGTGAAGCGAGGTAAGCGGCCACTGGCTGGGTGTTTCCAAACGCCCGGCCCCGCCCTCACGGGCCATTGGCTGGCCCCGCCCACGAGCGACGGGCTTGTATGGGTGGGGCGTAGCCTCCGTTTCCGCCGGGCCATGGGGCCGTACGTGCTGTCGCCATCGCTCCTGCTGCTGCTGGCGCTAGTGCTGTTAGCGCTGCTTTGCGGAGTTCGGGAGGCCGCGCTCCCGTCGTCGTGCCCCACGCAGGCCATGGTTTCGCTACCTCAGGCCGTGACGAACGGGAGCCAGCCGGGTGCACCGCACAACGGCACGCACCCGGGACCGCTGGGCTCGCCGGGCTCACCGGGCTCACCAGGCTCACCGCTGCTGCGCTCCTTCTACGTGCTCATGGGCCTCAGTGGTCTGGTCGCGCTCTACTTCCTCATCCGGGCTTTCAGGTGCGTCAGGCGCACGCTGCCTGTGCGGCCAATCAGCGCGCGCCGCGCGCCTCACGTGTTGGGGCGCGAGAACCCCGCCTTTCCGGAGCGGGCGTGGGCCCTTTCGCGGCTGCGTCAGGTGGTTGGGGTGTGTGGGAGGGTGACAGGAGGTCACGTGATGCCCTGGTGCATCTTAACGCTGGGTCAAGGATGCGGATTTCCCAGACGCGTCAACCCAGGCTGCACTGAACGGTGCGGTGCGGCGTGTGCCCACTTTGTGCCTCTGCTCTGTACTTTCCTTGCCGGGTAACGCCCACCAACCCCACCTGGGCCTGAGATCCCCGCCGGCTGCAATCCTCCCCATCCAGCCCTGAGCGTGGAGTGGAGTGGAAGGGATGGCCCGCTGGGCAGGGCCTGACGGAGCCGCGGCATCATCCTCTGGCTTTTTCAGTCCCGGAGTTGGCAGCGATCAGTACGTCGGTTTCACCAGTGCTCTTCTCTGGACAGTTGAGGATTCCCCTTCCTTCCTCGCCGGCCGCCCATACGCCCTGCTCAGTTCTGGTTCAGGCCCCGTGATTCCTTCCGGAGGTCCCTGGCTTCCCTGTTTGGCTTCCTGTCCGGGGCTGACTTCCAGAAGCCTTTGTCACACAAAGCCGACCATGTCCAGATGCTTTAAAGGGGCCTTTTCTATCCCCCACTGACACTTTTGTGGGTGCACAATGTTCTTGTCCCCTCCGAGTACTTGATCTTCCTTGCATCCGCCGTAGAAAGCCCCTCTCTTTTCCTTGTTGGTCTGCCTGGTGGTGGTCAGGAGCAGGGTCTTGGGCCTGAGAGCTCTTAGTTCGATGTCTCTGGCAGTCTCACCCCACTCTGAGATTCCATCTTCTTATCAGTAGAGTGGGATAACAATGCCCTCCTGAAGGGGTGGGCCTGCCAAGGGAGGCAATCCACCACGTATTATTGATATAAGAGCAGCGAATAATCACTGTAACAATTAGACCAGGAAGCTTCACAGCAAGGCTTTAGGGGTCAGGCCGAGGAGCCTGAGAACAGAGAACAATGGGAGGATCATGGGGGAAGGTGGGAAGCAGTATGGGGTGTCAGCTGCCTCTGGAGGTGACCAGAGACAGTCACTAATTTCATCTGGGACTGCTTCCAGGTTGAAGAAACCCCAGCGGAGGAGTTACGGCCTCCTGGCCAACACCGAGGACCCCACCGAGATGGCCATTCTGGACAGCGATGAGGAGACCATTTTTGAGACTAGGAATCTGAGATGGTAGGGCAGCCCTCCTTCCACCACCAGGGGCTCCAGGTGGGTGGGGTAGGACTGGGGGGGCGGGGCTGGAGAGTCGGGAAGGCCACCAATTTTTGACGTCATCCAAGTAATCAGCCAGGTCAAAGGCTGTGTGGTCTTGAGCAAGGCAGGCCCCCCTCCCAGCCTCAGTTTCCCATTTCTTTTTTTTTTTTTAAGATTTTACTGGGGAATTGGCAAAGAGGAACAGCGTTGGGGAATTGGGGAAGGGGAACAGACACGTGAGAAAGGGGAACACACAAGTTGCTGTCCTTTTTGTTCTTCAGTCTAGTTGTGGAGGACATCGCTTCACTGACCCATGTTGGTATTATGATCATTGCGTTCTTCCCGGGTGAGGCAGTAGTTGCTGGCCATTGGACGGCCGCTCACGGCGGCTCATGCCAGCTCACACCAGCTGCTGGATGCTCATGCTGGCTGCCAGCCACTCACGGTAGCTCAAGGCAGCCCACTGCAGCCTTGTTGCAGCCTACGCTGTCGCTGGTGACTCACGGCAGTCCAGCTCCAGGTTGAGCTATTGTTCACCATCTTAGCTGTAGAGAGCGCAGTGTCACTGGCCCCCATGTGGGATATGAACCAGCAGCCCTGATGAAACATGTGGGATATGAACCAATGAGCCACTTGGCTGGCCCCCTCATATTTCTTTAAGATAGGAACAGGCCGCAGTGCTTGAGTCATTGCCCTAGGCCCAATTCTGAATGCCAAGGTCAACATTAAAGGTGGAGAATTAACTGGTGTGCTGTGGAGCGGGTGGGTCTGGTGGCCTCTCTTGGGCCCCAGGCTCAGGAAGAACATGGCAGGCAAAGGGAATGGTGGGAAGGGAGAAGGAGGACTGGACTGAGGACCCAGGGCGCAGAGGCCAGCCAAGACCTAAGCAGGGGGCAACATTTGACCAGCCCCAGCATGCAGGCGCAGAGGCCAGGGGACCTGGGGACGGTTCTGACTTTCCTAGGCCCCCTGGGGAGGCATTGGTATAATGTGGCAGCCCCCCTGGTCTCCTCTACATCCTCTGGCTGGGGGCCCCCCTTCTCCTGAGGCATGCAATTGGGCAGGGCCTGGCAGGCTGAGGGAGGTGGACCCTGGTGGACCTAGGGTTGGGGCTGGACAGGTGGAGAGCTCCCAGTCACTTGGAGGGTCTCAGGCACAGTTCCGGGGGAGTGGAGCAGGGTGGGCCCCTCACTCCATACCACTCACCCCTGTCCCTCATCTTCCAGATGCTCAGGTTGGGGAGGTGGTGTTCCCAGCGGCCCTGGGGAAAGGACAAGAGACAGGGCCCACTTCCAGTGCCTGGACACCTGCCAATTCTCCAGACCACCTGAGAGCTCGCATGGGAACTGCCCAGCCTGAAGCAGCCTTGGCCTTCCACCTGGACAGGACCATTCAGGATGCTGGATACAAACCAGAGGGGCCTCAGCAGCCCCCCCCCCCAGGATTCTGAGGACCCTGGCCAGACTGTGACTTGTACTGCTGACCCTCTCCCATGGGGACACTGCAGCCCTGTGCTGAGAGGCCTGCAGGTGGGTGGGCTGAGGATCCTGTCTGGGAGCACCTTCCTTCTGGGCTGGAGACAATAAAGGCAGCAGTGACTCTGTAGCTGGCACCCAACTCCGCACTGAATCAGACCCCACGTCCTGGCTCACAGGGGTGGATAGCAGAGTGGGGTTTGATCCAGGCCTGGTTTCTCCCATCTAATCACACTGGGCTTCTTTGGCCATGCCCTCAGCTGTCCAGAGGGTCTGAGGAGGAGCTCCATGATGTAGATGGAGAGATGGAGGGACTTGCCAGTCATCATCTGTGGGCCTAGAGAGAACTATTCATCCATCAAAGCCCCTGCACAAGGGCTCCGTCTTCTGTGCTGCCTTCAGCCTGGGGCCCCTCAAAGACCATGCCCTCTGGAATCCTTGCCTCATCCCACTGACACCGCCATCACCTTTGGTGCTCCTCTACCAGCTTCCTGTGAAATTGATGAACCTGACCCTATCTTGGCGACTGACCTTGTGAGGGGCTTAATGGATTTCCTCTGTGGGCCTAGTTTTCCCTTCAGGCTGCTGTGTCTGGACAGGGTCCTTGAAATCTGATCTTGGAGAGTTGGAGGGGATGGGGACAGGCTGGCCTGTGGCCACCCGCAGCCTGAGGTCTTCCCCCAGGCCTCTGGCCGCAGCTACCACGGCCATGTTATTAGGAGGAGCTACCACCAGGTGGCAGCCTTGTGTTGCCTGACCTCTGCTCTGTTGGCCTGCTGTTCCCACATGGGGCTTGGGCTATGCCAAACAGTTGTACAGCTGGGGGCGCCCCATTTCTCACGCCTCCCTGAGCCTCTCCTTGTCATCATGTCCACCATGGGATGGGCCAGGCCTGCTGCCCACTTGGAACGAATTGGCCTCTGGGCCCATTCCTTTCAGCACCACTGACCCTTCCTACTGGACCACTGACCCTTCCTACTGGGGTTAAGCCTGGGTCCCTGCTCCTGCCAGGTGCAGAGGGCTGGTCTAGGCCATAAGCTGCTGGTCACTCCTCTCCATTTGCAGTCCTCTAAGCTGGTCTCCAGTCTGCTTACTTGGGCATCTCTATCTGCCCACCCCCCACTCTGTTCACTTCCCCTTCCTGCTCCAGTGACCAGCTGCCGCTTCCAGGAAGTCCTCCCTGACTTCCCCCTGCCCCCATCCCACCCCAATTCTGTAGGAGGGTCTTGCACTGAGGGGCCAGCAGACCCTCCATGGAAGGTTGAGGAAATGAGGCCAGAGTCCTTGGGAGGCCCCCGAGATGTCACACCCTCTGCCTCTCGGGCTCCAGCTGTTCCCTCAGCATCTGTTCCCCTCCCTTCTCCACACATTTCTCTTTTGGTCTCTGCAGCTCTCTCTGCCTCTGAGCCCCCACCTGCCTCCCTGTTTATTTCTCTCTCCATCTGCACAGCCTCTCACTTGGTCTCCCTTCATTTCTGTCTGTCCCTCTCTGCTCTGTGTCTCTCTCCGTGTCTGACCCACTGGGACACACTTTTAACAGGCGCACAGGCACTGTGCCAGCTCCCCCTACCCTGTGATCTGCGCCCCTCTCCCACAGCTCTGAGCAGTTTCTCGAGCTTCAAAAGGCACGTTAATTACTCTAATGAGGTCAGTAGAGACCCCTCGTCTGCCATCCAGAGCTGGGGACACACAGCACGCCCCCAGCCCAGCTGCCTCCTGTTCAGCCCCATCAGGAGGAGTGGGCTATCCTGCGCCTGTCAGTACCCGTTAGCCTCACCACACTCCCCGCATTAGTGTCGAGTAATTGGCAGCCCCACCAAGGTTAATGCACTATTAACAGGAAGTTCTCAGCAGCTTGCCAGGAGAGGGGCCTGTCAGCACAAGATGAAAGGCCCGGGTCCCAGAGGCTCGAGGGCACGCATGTGCATGTGCCTATGTGCATGCGTACAAGCACTGGAGTGACTTCCAGCACCTTCCTCCATGCACTCACACGTGGACACGGGACATGCACACACGTGCATCCACAGGTGTCGTCTGCAGCCTGTGTCAGGTTGGGATGCATAGCCTATGGCCCATCGCCCTTGAGACCCTTCCCACCACCTCTGTTCCCCCTTCATGTGCCCACTGGACACACAACAGACCTGTTCCCTCATCCATGGGCAGACTGGGGTCTCCAGCTCCTGGTTGACGGCTGTGTGGCTTCTCTATCTCAGGAATGGGGACAGGTGGCAGCTGGTGAGTCTGGATGTCTAAAGCTCATTAAAGGGGTGGCTTGTGGTACCTGCTTCAGGCCAGCAGCCAGCTGTGGTTAAGGCATCTTCCAGGAGGTGGGGGCTCCTCCGGACATGGCCCTAGCACCCAGCAGGGCTGCACCCCGCTCACCTAGGGTCAGCAGGTGAGGCAGCTGTACCCTCCTGCGGTTCCCGGGCCCTGTCCTCTCTGAACCCCCCATCCTCCCTGGGGGCTCAGAACCTGGCACCAAGCACTCAGCACCAAGCACCATCCTCCTTGGTGGGTCTGAGCCGCCACCCCTCTCCACAATATCCTGTCCTGGTGAGGTGTGGCTGTCTAGGTGCACCTCGATCTTCACTGCCAAGCACAGTAGTCACGTGTGACTATTTCCATTTATACTAAAAGTAAATGAAATGTGAAACCCTGCTCCTCATCGCACTGGCCACACTCCACCTGCCCAAGTAGCTACAGGGAGCTGGTACCACCTTTATGGGATAGTGCAGATCTGGAACGTGTCCATCCTCCAGGGAAGTCTAGCCCCAGATTGGAGGCAGTCACCATGGGAAACCAGGGTCTATGTCCAACCCTGGGGCTGGGTGGGTGGAAAGGAATGAGGGAGAGTAAGGGTGAGGAGGCAGGAGGGTGGGGAGGGAAGTAGCAGGGGTGTGGGGCCTGTTCAGTCTATTGCTGGCCTTGGTAGTTGCAGGAATTTGGTCTGGGCTGAGATTTCAAGGACCTGGCTGGACACGAGGGTGGAAATTTTATCAGCAAGAGAAAGGGATACTTTTTTATTTTTAATGACAAACCGAGAACCTGACAGCCTGGGGGAATTCTTGACCCTCCCAACCCCAGGTGCAGGCCAGGCTGGTGAACAGGCCCTGGCCCCACTCTGACCAGGGTCAGTGGAGCCTCTAGCCACATAGGCCCCAACCCTCCCCGGCAACCCCTTCCCCTGCCAAATCTCTGCCTGGCTGATCTGGGGCTTCTGGAAACCGCTGGAGCAGGTGGCGGGTTTGGTCCAATTTATTCTGTAATGAATTTTCCCCCACATATTTTTAGCTTTCTCCACAGCGCGGAGGCCTTTGAAGGCTGGGGGGTCCTAGACAATGATCCTGAGCCCTGGGGACTTGTCTTGCAAGCCAAGTGGCAGGTGATGGGTAATGGGTATCCAGTCAGGGGTCAGTGAGTGGTGAGTGATGGGCCAAGGGTGCTGAACTCAGGCTAGGGTCCAGGTCTAGAGCCCAAGAGTTCAGGCCAGGGTGGATAGGGACAGATCCACATCACAGACCATGTGGTGAGTCTGAGCCTGGGGCTGACAGCCGACCCTGGATGGCCTTTGACTCTGACTGAGCCTTGAACTCAAGACCGATCACTGTCCCCAGAGTGAGCCTGACATGGAACTCTTGACTCCAGAGGAAGGTTGCACCAGAATGACCCCGATCCCAGCTGATCTGTCTGCTGAGGCTGGAGGCTGGGATGGCTCCAGCTCTGAGAGGAGACAGGGCCACTTGGTTGCTCACAGTGGGCCTGGCTGGGCAGGGTTTCCCATGAGCTGTACCTGCTCATGGTGGTGGGGGCCCACCCTAGCCTTGCCCAGGACCAGGCCTGGGAGCTGCCCAGCCCTCCCCTCCTTGGGCCCCTCCTCCAGGCACAGCAATGTTAAATGGGGGACACATGCCTTTGTTCCTGTCCCTGCTCCAGCTCTGACCTTGAGAGAGAGACAAGAACAGAAAGAGAATGGAGCTTCTGCTCAAATCCACTCAGTGGCAGGTGGCAGTGGCAGCTCCTTCCTCTGGCCCCAGCATGCAAATGAGCCAAACTATCACTGGCCTTTGCAGAGGATGTCCCCTCTGCCCATGTGCCCCATCCACTCCCCTGTGCAGGTCCAATCATGCTGGGTTTGACAGAAGAGCCCCTGCCCCTTCAGTGAGGTCCCATAAAGTAGGAGGGTTCTCGTCCAAGGGCAGAGGAGGCTTTTGGAAGGGCTCTTTGCTAGGCAGGACGTGGGCTGGACTAGGCATGCTGGCACCCTGGATGTATGGCCCTATGTACTGTGCTTGGGTCCAGCCGCTAGGCCTTTGCTCCCCCAGAGAGCCAGCCAGCCAGCCTGGGCTGAGCCCTTGTTCCAGGGGTACCCAGAGAGTCTTCCTGAAGGCCCTCCCAGGTGTCCTGGGCCACTTCTGGGTCTCCTGGCCACCATATGTGGGCAGCTTCTCACCTCTGTAGAGCCATTGGGCCAGCCCTGGGACAGGTGTCCGCAGTTAAGTCAGAGGATCGGACCCAAAAGCCAGAACAGACAGGCTGAGTTCCCCAGAGGGTAGAAGACTGAGAACCTTGTCCTGTAGGGGTGGGGGCACAGGGTGGGACAGGCCTTGAAGGACGGATGAATAGAATTTTAATGGGAAGAGAAGGGGAAGGACTTCAGGTGGGGTATAGCCTGAGCAAAGTTCAGGTGTGGCTGGCAGGGACCCGTGGGCAGAAGCAGCTCAGGGGACATGTGGCACACGCCCACAACGTATCAGAGATGAGTGGCTGGGGTGGGTCCATCTGGTACTCCTGCCTTGCCCTAGGCAAAGGTTAGTTTGCCAATCTTTGGCCTCTTACAATTCCTGGGAGGAGCTTCGATTATCCACCACTTGGGGACCTTCCAGTTCAAGAGCTCTTGCTCCGTGACCCTGTACAAGGCCTGGGTGTGGGAAACACCCAGAGGTGGAACCTGGCTGGGCAGTACTGGCATTTTCCAGCCAGCACTTGGTGACAGCATACCTCCACAAGCTCAGTCTGGTGAAGGAGACTGTGGCATGAATAAAGACAAAACTAGAGATCAGGCCCCCAGTTCCTTGCCCACAGTTTACCCCCAGGCGTGATCACTGAGTCCCCTGAACAGGTCAGGCGCTCTAGGCCTTTGCCTAAGTTGTGCCCTCTGCCAGAACGCCCTTCTGGCTCTCCTCCCCCTGTTGGACTTTTTTCCTGCATGTTGACTTAATCCGCTGAAGGTGCCGAGGTAGGGACTCCTAGTCCATTTCCCAGATGAGAAAACAGAGATCCAGAGGGATGTGACTGCCCTGGGGGCCACTGAGGAGGCAGTAGTGGACTTTGTTCAGTCCCAGTGCAAAATTCTCTACCAGGCTAGATGGGAGGCACAGAGTTGTCTGGGCCTGGTTTAGGACTTGGGGTCTGGGTTTGAATGAAGGGGTGAGATGGGGTGAGTCATCTCTGTGCCTCCTGTTCCTCCCATGGGCCAGGCTCTGTAGCTGGGCTTGGTGGCCTCAGTGGAGGTGACTGAGAGGAATTCAGGGACCCTCGGGTCAAGGCCGCGTGGTGATGATGGTGATCGCTGGGGCAGGATCCTGACGATATAGGAAGCAGGATCGCAGACGCCAACCGTGACGAATCTGGGACGCTTTGGCCCGAGGGCGGGGGCTTTGAGGCAGGCGCCCCCACCTACCCCCGCGTGGCCGGGGCACGGCAGGAGGGGGCGCCCGCGGCCCTCCCGGCGCCCGGGCGGGACAAAGGCCGGAGCCCTGGCCCCTCCCCAGCGGGTGCGGCGGCGTTAGCCGGCGCTTAGAGAGTCCGCGCAGCCGGGCTGGTGCCCGGGGCGACCCCGGCGCCCCGCCTGCCGCCGCCTGACTTCTCGGCGCCTGAGGTCGCGCGCGCCTAGGCGTGGGCGGCCGGGGATCTCCAAGCGCCGGCGCGTCCTCCTCCAGTCCGCCCAGCGCCCGCCCGCTCGGCGGCGAGGGAGGAGGCGGAGACGGCTGGCAGGCGGCGGCCAGGCGAGCGCGGCGGCGGGACTGGGGCCATGGCGCCCGTGCAGCGCCCGCTGCTGCCGGTGCTGCTGCTGCTGCTCCTGTCGCCGGCGCCGGCGCCCGTAGCGCGCGCCGAGGACGCCACCCGCGCCAACTCGGACCGCTACGCCGTCTACTGGAACCGCAGCAACCCCAGGTAAGCGCGGCCGCGGGTGGGGACCCGGCCCCTGGGGACCGCGAACGCCCCCGCCCCCGGCCCGGCTTCCCCACCACTAGTTCTCGGCGCCCCCCGCACGCTCTGCTTCCTGAGTGGGGGTTCCCGGTTCCCGCGGGAGCCCCCAGGGAGTTCCGGACCCCCAGAGTTTCGGGTACTCGCGTTCCTCGTGCATTCTCCCCCCAGAGTACCCCACTGCCATGCAGTCTTGGGGGACTTGCGCCCTGCATGCCCCTGAACGCCACAGTCCCCAGGAGTTTGGGGAACCCCTCAGGCCCCTTCAGAAGCGGTGCAGCCCTAAGTTCCCTCCTGGACTTGGGAGACTCCTATTCTTTGGTCTCCCCAGGGAACCCCCCCTTCGGAGTTGGTGGGGATCCCCTGGGACCTTGGCACTGAGCTGCCCCTGGAGATGGGGAGGCCACAGGCACGTCCTGCCAGCGGGTCTGCAGATTAACTTGGGGAAGTTGGAATGTTCCTCCCTACTGACCCAGTGTCTACCTTCACTCCAGGAGGTTTTTGGTCCCTGCTTTGTAGGAATGGGAGACTGAGGTACCAAGGGGGATTGGGATCTGTCCTGGGAGTCTTGACTGGGTAGCACCCTTTCCCCATTCTCCTAGCGCTGATGGGGAAACTGAGGCACAGAGGGGATGAGCAGCTGACTCAAGGTCATGGCCAGGGAACAGAGCTGGGGCAGGGGCCCAGGTGGCCTTGTGCCCAGCTTGTCACACCTGGCCGAGGTTCCCCACCCATCTGCTTACACAACCTCCTCAGTGCCGGGCGCTGAGTACAAATTGGAGGGCAGCAGAAGCCCCCATTAGACGGAACCAGTAAAGTTTGCTGGTGACTGTCCACATCCTGGACATCACCAGAAGCCACTGGGCCATCCCCAGTCTCGAAGGCTGGAGTGGACTGGGGGTCCTGTGGGAGATGAGGCTCCAGGGTCCCGAGACTCTGGAGTCTGCCCCAGTACCCAGCACCACATTTCCGTAGTGGCTGGCTCCACTCCCTGCCCTTTTGCCACCAGTCACTTTCTGTTTCTAAGCACCGGCTGGGCCACCCTCCAGAGCCCGCTGTCTCCCCAACCCACTGTCTGCTGACCTACCCCATCCTCAATCCTCCTAGGGCGGAAAGTTGCATAAAGGGTGGTCTTTGAATCAGGCTCTGGGACAAGGGCGGCCAGTGTCCCGCCGCTGTGGGGGCAGGGAGCATGCTCAGGCACCCCCCTCAGTTGCCCAGCTGCGGGGTCGGACCCTGGGGCCCAGGGCAGAGACCCCGCACCAAGAAGGGACAGCTGGGCCACCTCGGAGCTGGTCCCCTGCGCCACCCTCCTCTCTGGTCACATGTGGGTTTGATTAATGCTCTTCCCTAAGGCCACCGAGCAGGGAGCCCAGAGCAGGGAGCCCAGCGGGCAGCGCTTCCTGGCCCAAGTTTTTGGTTTTAGCTCCGGAATCCCTGTCCCTGCATGGCCTGTCCTTTGTTCTAGGAAACATCAAACACAGGGACTAAAAGGGGGTCACTGGGGCTGCCCACTGCCCCACTCGCCACAGGGCTGTGTTGCCAGCAGGATCCCGCTGGGGGAAGGAAGCACCTTGTCCTGAATCTGCTAGCCACTTGTCCACCTCCTGTTGCTGACCTGACAGCCCTGCTCTGACCAACCACCCAAGGGATGGCCTTACTTGTTCGGCACAGACCCTAGCCATTAGGTCCTTCTCACCTCCCCTCCTCTTCCCCTTGTCTGGGGCATCCCTGGTAGGAGGTGGCCTCCCTGATATCTTGTGATGGAGCTGGGGGCCTAGGTGGATCCAGATTAGATTGGGGCTCCATTCATTGCTGAGATTTGAGGGCTCTGCCAGAGAGGCCTTGACACCTAGGGATCCCTTGGGAGGTTTGATATCCAGGAGCGGCTGGACCAGACCTGTGCCTGGTGACGGGGTGTGTTGGGCACAGGAAGAGGGGTGGCGTTGGGCTTCAGGGTCTGAGGACACCCAGGAATGGAGATTTCCCAAGGGCGCTGAGTCTGGGGACCATGGCCCAGGGGAGAAGGCGCAGGGTTGGGGAGCAGGCCTGAACAATGAGGCAGCCCCAGGAACAGAGACGAGAGATGGGCCTGGATGGGGAGAGACAAGAATGGGGTCAAATCAGAGATTTGTGGCTGCACTCGGAGGAGGTAGAACCCAAGGACTGGGGGTGGGGGTGGGGCTGTGCCTGAGAGAGGGGCGCACACAAAAGGCACTGTGAGGAAGGGGACAGAGCCAAAGCTGGGCAGCTCAAGTAGGGGACAGACAGATAGTGGAGGAGCCCGAGGGATAACTGTGCTCAGATGGGGATGGATAGGTACCGGCGGCACTGTGGGGAGGCTGGCCACCATCTCCCAGCCAGGCCTGATACCTGCACTGAAGTAGTGAGTGTGTGGCTGTTTCCCAAATTACGTCCTCCTGTGCAAACTGGTTCCTGCACACACGGGGCCTGCAGATGTCGCAGAGGGAGCCCTGTACCCACCACCTACCATGTTATAGGGTGGGGCTGCCACCTGGTCCAGCCACCTGGCCCGGCACCCCCACCAGCTGCTGTCCACCCCCAGGCTGGCTGCTGGATGTCTCTGGGTCAGAGTCCCAGGCCTGTTGCCCTCACCTGGCCTGGCCATGGGCTGTGCATGGGGCTGTATGTGCATCTGCATTGTGGTTCATGTGCATCTGTGCACGACGGGGGGTGGGGTTCAGGGGCAGCAAAGTGTGTCTGCAAGTGTCACTGAGAGTTCTTGTCCACACGTGCGGGGATCCTGGGGGCCCCGGGAGGTGTGTGTCTGTGTGTGGTGCATGCGCCTGTCTGTGTGGCAGGGTGACTCATGTGCCAGGGTGTGCATGTCGACCCTGGTGTGTTTGCATATGTCAGTGTGATTGTGCCTGGAGTACATGCATGTGGAGGGTACATGCATGTTCGCAGGAGCTTGTCTGTGTGGAGTCTGGGGGTACATGTGCACATTTGTACATGGGGAGGATGTGTGTGTCCGTGTGTGGGATGCAAACGTGTGTGTCTTTAATGTGTTTGTTCGTGGAGAGCATGCATGTGTCTGCATGTGCAGCCCGGCTCTGGTGGACCCAGGGCCTCACTGATGGCGGCACAGCTTGCTCTTCCTGCTCATCCTATTGACTCCTCTTCTGACCCCTCCTTGGTCCAGGTGGGTCCCTGCTGGGGGATGTGTCCAGGTCTCTTGGGCCCCGTGCTGCCCATGATGCAGAGGAGCCATCAAGGTTGAAAGCGGGCACCATGCAGGGCACTGGCCATCCCCCAGAGTCCCCACCTGATGGGAAGACTGCAGCCAGAGTGGACCTAGCGGTGCAGACCCCACTGGGAGCTCTGGGCTTCGCGCTCATTCCAACCAGGCATCTTGGGCTCCGTCTGCCCTTCCGTGGCCCCCAACAGGCCAAATTGCCCATGGGTCGGGCAATGGCCATGTTCCCCCTCAAATGACCGGGTGGTAAAATGGGGACTTGGGGAGCTGTTGCTGTGGTGGTGTGAGGGGTCTGGCTTTGAAGGAGCGATGCCACATTTTGCTGCATGAGGCTTTTTTGTTATGTTTGAAAGAAGCTTGTCCACCCAGCTTAGGGGGCTTGGAGGGCTTGGAGAGCGAGGCCCGGTGAGCCTTGGGACTTGGGGCCAGAAGGTGGGGTCCGGAGACTGCAGGGAAGCTGGACTTGGATTCGTGGGTGCCGGAACCCTGGGTGTGACCTCCAGTGGGTGGCTTTGCTGCTTGAAGTTTCCGTGTCTCCTCTGTGAAGTGGGGGCTGGCAAGCTGTGCCCCTCGCAGATGGTAGTAGGGCCCGGTATGGATGGGCCAGGTGCAGGCATGGCCTGCTCTGAGGGGCTCAGGGGAACTCCACAGAGGGGGAAACCAAGGCACTTCTTTTTTTTTTTTTTAAAGATTTTATTGGGGAATTGGGGGAGGAGCGTTGGGGAGTCGGGGAAGGGGAACAGACAAGTTGCTGTCCTTTTGTTCTTCAGTCTAGTTGTGGAGGACGTTGCTTCACTGGCCCATGTTGTTATTATGCGCTCTTCCTGGGTGAGGTGATCAGATTGGTTGCCGGCCACAGGATGACTGCTCACGACGGCTCTTGGCAGCTCACGCTGGCTGCCGGCCGCTCATGCCAGCTGCCAGCCACTCACGGTAGCTTATGGCAGCCCACTGCAGCTTCACTGCAGCCTACGCCGTCGCCGGCGACTCACGGCAGCCCAGCTCCAGGTCAAGTTGTTGTTCACCATCTCAGCTGTAGAGGGCACAGTGTCACTGGCCCATGTGGGGTCCGAACTGGGGCCCTGCTTCTCAGAGCTGGCTTCCCAAGCCAACTCCTAACCAACGCACCACTCAGTGGGCCCCCAAGGCACTTCTTTGGGAAAGAGGAGGGGCCTCCAGGCTCAAGGCCCCAAGTCCACAGTGATTGCAACATTCCAGGGTGGGGATGGCAGTGCTGGAGTTCAAGGGCTGGGTGGGGAGTCATGAGCCGCCCCCACCTTCCAGGGGCCTGGGCTCCCTCCATCCGGACCTGAGTTAGTATGTGCAGGCATCCTAGGGTCTGATGGGCCGGCAGGTCCTCCTGTCCCCAGCCTCAGTCCTTCCCCACCGTGGACCACCCTGGGTGGCCTCAGCAGAGGAAGAAACCAAGGATCAGGTGCAGAGGCCTGAAGCCAGCTGTAGACTCAGCTGGATTTGGCCTCCACCTGCCTGGGAGCTGGGCTGGGAGGAGGCTGGAGTCTCCAACCTTTGGGCCCCCCAGCAGACTTCCCCACAAGGTTCACAAGTCCCTGCGGTCATGAGTGGAGGAGCTGGTTGTTCTTGGAACAGCAGGTGCATTAGTGGGGGGTCTGGAAGGTAGTGATTTTTTTCCAATGGATGTTATGAGGCCCCTGAGCCAGTCTGGTGGGGGTCCCACCCGGCCTGAGCCATGTTTCCTCTGTGACACCTGCTTTCCCTTTCCCTCCACCTCAGGAATGGGTGGCATGGCTTGCCGTGTCCCACAGTGTCCCTTTGGGGATTTTTCTCTTTGGGAGGTGGGTCCAGGGGGAGGGTTTGGTTGTGTCTCCCCCAAACAGGTGGGCCATGCCCGGGGAGGGGCCAAGTCCCTCCATGTCACCCCCATCCTAGATCAGTGGGTGAGCACAGAAGCTAGCAAAGGTTTTGCTTTCACCTCAGCCAGACCCTGTGCCCACCTGGCTACATGGACACTCATGCCACTGAGCTGCATGCTTCAGCCTCCCCGTTGGATCTTGGGACATTTGCTTCAAGGGGCTGTGTTCACTACATGGGCCAAGTTGCCCCCTCGCCTCCCTCATGAGTCAGGTGCCCCATGGTGCCTCCATTTTACAGACCTGGAGAAAAGTGACTCATGCACGGTCACAAAGAAGTCGGGCCCAGTCGGGTGTCACCCCCTTTCCAAGAGGCAGCTAGGTCTGGGGCTGGCCAAGGAGTGTCAGGGACACTGCACATTCTGGGGGTGGGGGTGGGTGACCAAGACAGGTGCGCCCTGTGGACTGTGCACCTGGGCCACATCTTGCTGAGATCGAGGCCCAGGGGTGGAGCTGACCCTGCGCCTCCTCCCCTACATTTCACACATTCCCTGCCCCATTTTCCCCCCTTGCTTCAACCCTGGGACTCCTGCACTCAGTGTACCTCCTGCACCCACCAGGCTGTAACTGTCCTTTCTGACACTGCACCACCATGGAGCCCTAATTTTCCCTAAGGCCCCACCCAGCCCCCCACCCTCTGCAGGAGGAAGGCAGCCAGGCCTCAGATGGGGAATGTCTTCTCAGCTCCTCGAAACACTGGAGGTGGGAACTGAGGATTTGGTGCCTCACTGGGAGTGGCAGGCTCTGTCCCACTTGGGTTTGGGATGGGCGTACAGGGCCCTGACATGCTGCCTACCCCACTTATGTCTCAGTTTCCAGTCTGGGAAGATGGCACAGCCCCTCACTCTCGTTTTGGGTGAGATCCCTAATTAGTTGCTTTGCTATTAGTGTCTAATGACTTGACAATTGCCCAATTTGAGCTAATTAGCTGCTTGCTCGGTGGTTGTGGGGAGGGGCAGCTGGTAAGGTTGGGGTGGCCTGGGAGGGCAGGTTGTGGAGCCCTGACAGGTGAGGGACCACCCAGGGTTGGGAGGGCTGCCTGGAGGAGTAGACATTGGCAGGGTGAGCAAGGTCAGGGTGAAGGTGTGGCTGGTGGGGTGGGGGGAGGAGGAGAGGAGGTCTGAAAGCCTAGGGGAGTCCTCTGTCTGGGAAAGATCCCAAGTCAGTCATTAACCCCTTAGTGAGAATTTTGATCTCTATCTGCTGCTCCTGCGGAGTATTTGCATATCAGGCTAAGGCACCAGTGGAGGAAATGGAGGCTATTATCTTGTATGCACTAGGCTTGGTTTTGGGATTGGGCCCCTCCGCAACACAGGCACCACCCTGTGCTCACCCGCCAACTTGGAACCAGGAATGTCAACATAGCAAGGCTCATGCTATTTTAGAGCCAGGAAGGGAAAAAAATGGCCCACTTAGGCAGCCAGCACTGGGGTGAGGGGGCTGCTCGTGGGACACACTTTCCTGGGGTCCTCGCTCCCTGACATGGGGACCTCCGTCTGCTTCCCACAACTCTAACATCTCAAAGACCTTGAATCCTTGGCCTTTGTTCAATCATGAAACATTTATTGAGGCCCGATGTGTACAGGGCCTGTGCTGGTCATGGGAGAAGGGGCGGAGGAGGAAGGGGCTGACCTCCATGGTCCAGGAGGGCAGACAGCGGGACTATGTGGAGATAAAACTGATGATGTTGGAACATGATGTGTAAATAGGTGGGAAAAAGCATTCTAAGCAGAGAGAACAGCATGTGCAAAGGCCCTGGGGTGGGAACAGGAACAGCCAGGTGGTTGGTATGGCTGGAAGGCCATACCTTTGGGAAGTCAGAAGGCAATGAGGTTGGGGGTGTCACGGTGACATGGGGCCTCATGGGCCTGGGGGGACTGTGGGTTTTATTCTGCATGATGGGGAAGGTTTTGAGCCAGTGGATCACAGGGTCTGATTGACGTTCAGAAAAGTGAGCCCTGGATTTGGGGAGGTCTGGTGGTGCCTGGGCTTCTAGTCTCTGAGGCAGCAAAGCAGCTCCAGTCTCTGATACTTTCCAGAAAGTGAACTAGTAGGGGAAAATGATGGTGGCATCTGAAGTAGGGGGAGGCAGGCAGGTGTAATGGGGGACACAGGCAGAGGCGGTTATGCTGTGGCCCCACCTTCCAGGGTCCATTTTGGTCTCAATACAGGCCCTGTAGAGAGCCAGGCTCTCTTTCAGGCTGCGTGTGCATCCCCAGGCATCGTGTCGGGGATGGAAAACTGAGGCCCAGATGGGTTGGGAGCCAGGAAGGCAGTGCCTCCAGTCCGGCACCAACCCCCATGATTCCCCCATTCCATTTTCTCCCACAGGGCCTGGCCTGGGTGTTGGCCAGTCCTGGGGCGGGTGCACAGCTGTAGCCATCATCGATCGGCTGATCAGTGGGGCTTTCAGTGGGGCTGGGAAGGAGCAAAAATGACTTTTCATAAAAGCCTGGAGCTGCTTCTGCATCAGTTGAGCCCAAGGGGCTGGAGAATGCAGCCAGTCAATGAGATGCTAATGCCCAGCCCACTGTGGAACAGCCCAAGGGATGGGCAGGGTCTGAGGCTGACTCTGGTCCCAGCCTGGCCGTGGTCCTAGCCTGACCCTGGTCTCAGCCTGACCCTGTCCCGGTCTGGTCCCCCACATCCTGAGTCTTGCTGCCACACACATTTACTCTACAAACACCCTCCCATCTCTGTGGGGGTGGGATGAGCTCCCAGTCCCCGGACAAACCCAGCCATGTGGGGAAGGGACTGGGGGAGAGTCTGCTCCCTCTACTCCCAGACCCAAATTCTGAGCCTTAAAATCACCACCATTTTAATGATGGATGGGAAAACTGAGGCACGAGTGAGCAGGGTCTTCTGCCTGCCTCAATTTCACCTCTGTGGGTCCCAGGAGCCCTTGGCCCCTCCTGGTGTAGCATCTCAGGGGTAGCAGGGGGCCAGCCTCTGCCATCTGATAATCCGGCCCCTCCTCAGGTGCCCAGCTGTGCCAATCAATGCACCCATCATGGGGGCTGAGGCAGCTGGCAGAGTGGGCAAAGAGGCAGCGGCAGGGCTGCAATCCCTGTTGCCGACCCTCACTGGGCCTCAGTTTCCCCGCCTGAGGGAGGAGTCAGGAGCGGCCTGTGGGATCCTGCCCTGCAAGTCTCATTCTCAGGCCTTTTATGTGCTAATAAGCCCCTTTCAGGAGGCCCCCTCCTTGTCCTTCCTAGGTCCAGACCGCGTTTACATGATAGAGACCCAGGGGACCACCCCTGGGAGATCTAAGGGCTCCTGGTTCTGTAGCCCGAGGCAGTAATGGAAGGGGAACTGCCGGTCCCTCTCTCAGCTGACCTCTATCCTCACAAGACAAGGCTGGATCAGGAGGGCTTCCCCAGAAAGGGGCTTGGGCAGCTGCAGGGTGGAGGTGTCAGGGCTGGGGGGAATCTGATGGGATGATCAGGAGCTTGGGGGGCAGCTGCCGGATTCCGGAGGATCCCCGAGGGAGGACGCTGGACTCTGTGAGGTCACACAGGACCGATCGTGTGGGACTGTGGATGGAACCCAGGGCACCTCTGAGCTAGGCCGAGGGAGGGAGGGCCCGAGGTGTTCTCCAAACCCTGTCCCCTGTAGGGAAACTGAGGCCTGAGACTAGGGGTGGGGTCAGAGCTTGCCCTGGAAGGTACCGGAACACCGGCCTGCGTCCCCGCGCCGCCCTGGGCCTTCAAGGCAAGCGGATCTGCAGAAGGAAAGCTAAAGAGGCTGAATGTGATGTACACGTTGGGGGGCTGTCTGGAGGAGGCGGGGCTAGAAGTCAAGCAGTGATAACGTTTTTGGAGAGGAACTTCCTGGTGGGGTATCAGCCTGTGCTAGGCCTGTTTGCCGCAGAGGGGTCCAGATGTCAGGCCTGGGGTGGGGGCCGGAGGTGGGGGAGTGCCTCCAAGTCACGTGGCACCTGCTCGTTTGCATGTTACCCAGAATACCTGATGGCAACCCCTCCTCTCATAATCCTTATCCCCCACGACCCCGCCCCCGTGCTGACTGCTGGCCTCGCCCCCAGGTTCCATGTGGGCACGGCCGACGACGGCGGGGGATACACCGTTGAGGTGAGCATCAACGACTACCTGGACATATACTGCCCGCACTACGGGGCGCCGCTGCCGCCGGCCGATCGCATGGAGCACTACGTGCTGTACATGGTCAACGGCGAGGGCCACGCCTCCTGCGACCACCGGCAGCGCGGCTTCAAGCGCTGGGAGTGCAACCGGCCCGCGGCGCCCGGGGGCCCGCTCAAGTTCTCCGAGAAGTTCCAGCTCTTCACGCCCTTTTCGCTGGGCTTCGAGTTCCGCCCGGGCCACGAGTACTACTACATTTGTGAGTGGGCACGCGGGGTGGGGGCAGGCCGGGAGCCAGGGATGGGAGGCCGGGGCGTGGTCTCGGTCCGGCCCCTCATCCAGCGCTGGCCTCTGCGGGGGAGGTGGGGTCAGTCCCCTGGATGGTCTCATCATCCTCCCTGCAAGCTCCGGGGCCCCACTGCCAGTCCCCATTTTGCAGATGTGGAAACAATCTCAGAGTGGGGCTGAAAATACACACATGACCTCAGCTTCTGGTCAGCCACTGGACCTCTGGGCTGGGAGAGCCGATGGCCCCATCATCAATCAGCCTATCTCACACTGACACCAGAGCTGCTCATGCTGCAATGCACTGAGGGGGGTAAACTGAGGCTTACGGAGTCGGGTGGATGAGGGGAGCTTGGTCAAAGCCACGGGTGAGGGCAGAGCTGGTATTCTGCTCAGCACATCCTGACCTGGGCGGGAGTCTCCTAGGCCCTCCCCCTGCCACTCCCCCTCCCCCACTCCTGGCCTCAGGGAAGGGACCCTGTTCTTGCCATTCCAGCTTCCGCTGTGTCAGTTAAACTCTGCAATGCCCATTTCCTCCTTCTGCTCTATTTGGACTTTTTCCTTTTAATTCAGGGAAGAAGAGGGTGGAGGAGGGAGAAGAAGGTGTTTAAATGAAGTCGCGTAATATAAGAAAAATTACATTTTATTTCTGAGACAGGAGTTTCATAAAGATAATTATTGTAATTATTCGTCTATCTCGGTGACGAATGTTATTTCTATTATGTGCTCTTTATCTTCATCTCCCAGAGTGAAGGGCTTGTGGGGGGTGGGCAGAAGTGGTATCCGCAGAGAAGATAGGCTGAGAGGACAGGCAAGGACAGGCTGTAGCTTTGTGGGTGGTTACACCAGTTCACATGTGTGCACCCCACTGGTCCCATGGGGCCTCAGGCTGCCCTCCTCCCTATGATTCCTGAGTCCCCCTCCTTCCAGACTCATGGCTGATGCTGTGGCACCACCCTTGCCCTTCTCCAGGGCGCTTGCCAGGTGGGCCAGGAAGCAGGGAGTAATAAAGATGGTAGCTTAGGCTTGAGGACCAACTGTTGTGCTTCCACCTCCATGTGACCTCTGAAGTGTGGATCCCTCCAGGAGAGGCGGAACCTGCCTCCCTCCCAGGGTAACTGGCTTCCATCATCTCCCAGATAGAAATAATCCATTCCAAAGTATCTACTGTGTACCAGCTGAGGCCCAGATGGGGGAGACTTGCTGACAGGCATCCAGAGAGCAGGAATTTGATCGTGTTTCAATCATTTGGTTACACTGACTTTTGGCTGATCAATTGAAAGTAAATGTATTTTTATTCATCACCTTTGAACCTTGCCCTATGTTGCTCTGGGATGAGATGGAGCTGGATACAGACACCCCCAGTCTCTGGGGTTAGGGTTCAGCAAAGAGAGGGTCAGGGGAAGTGTAAAGGAGGACTTCTGGGAAATAGGGGGCATTGTATCTGGGACTTCAAGGTATGATTAGGAGTTTTATGGGTATGTCCTCACCTGGAGTCAAGGTTGAGTCACCAGCATGGGGAATAGGGTTACAGCACCAGGAGGTCTTGGGCACCGAGAGCCCCCTGCTCCATTCATTAATCCCCAACCCTTCTCTTCTAGCTGCCACGCCACCCAGTGCTGTGGATCGGCCATGCCTGCGGCTGAAGGTTTATGTGCGGCCCACCAGTAAGTGCTCAGGGGTTCAAGCAGGGTCCCAGCCCCCATCCTTGTGACCTCATTGAGGACCCACCAAGTGGTCAGTGGATTCAGGGGATAGTCACAGTACAGCCTAGGGAGTCCCACAACCTCAGCAATAGCTGGGGCAGGCCCCGCCCCTGAGCCTCAGTTTCCCTATCTGTAAATCAGGACATATCAGACCTTCAAGAGTGAAGGTTGAATCCCATGGCGGGTCCCCTGAGGCCATAGCCCCTGGAGAGTGGGTTTCAGGGAATTTCCCTGAGATGGACCAAAGGGCCTGTGTTCTGAACTCTTGAAACACCCAGAGATGAGGGGGCTCCCGCAGCCTTGAGACTTCACCTGGGTGCCAGGCACTCTTATTTGGGCGTCTGCTGTTCGCCTCGCTCTGTGCTGAAGGCACAGTCCCAACCAAGGTAGACAGAAATCTCTGTACCCTGAGGGGCAGCCAGGGTTGAGCTGGTTAATAAAATTCAGGTCAGGAGAAACTCTAGGAAGCAGGGGAAAGCAGATGCAGGGTGGGGTGGGGGTGCCACTTAGGGAGGGGTTTGGGCCGCCACTGACCAATCATCCTGTCTCCTTGTCCCCCAGACGAGACCCTGTATGAAGCCCCTGAGCCCATCTTCACCAGCAATAACTCATGCAGCAGCCTGGGCAGCTGCCAGCTATTCCTCAGCACTGTCCCTGTGCTCTGGACGCTCCTGGGCTCCTAGTCCCGGCCTGCAGGATGCCGGCACCACCTGGCCGGCCGCCTCCGAGACCAAATAGAGACGCCTGCCTCTCCTACAACTGGTGCTGCCCCCACCTGCAGGGGGCCATCTACCCACCCCAGGACCAGCCTCAGGGGGAGGGTGCAGCTGCAGACCCTGATGCCCAAGGGGCCGGTGTCAGTATAGCCTCTGGACAGGCAATCTCATCAAGGGCACTGGAGAACAAGAGACCCTGTCGGCGATGTTGGTTTTTTCTTTTAGTGTATTTTTCATGGTTGGATCAGAAAGATTTGAGTTTTTAATTTAATTTATTCCTTGCTGTTGCCAGTGACTTTAGGAAGGAAATAGAATGGATGGGGCAGGGTTCCCTGGCCCCCTGGGGGATGGGGATCTGGGACCCCTAGTCTGATTGCTCCATTTGTTGGGTCCTGGCTGGGAGGCTACCGTGGACCCCTCAGGTGCCCCAGGACAAGCCAGCCCAAGGTAGAAGGTGAGACCTCTGGATTCCGGCTCAGGTATCTGAGCTCATCTCAGACCCCAGTCCCCCAGCCCATCCTCCTCGCGCCTGGTGATTGACTCCCAAGTGTTTCATCAGAGGCCACTATGGAGTCCCAGCCTCCTTGGAATCACAGTGCCCCACCCCATCCCCCAGCTTCACACGATTGACCCCGAGGCCAAGAAGACATTACATTTTTGTAAATAGAGCCAGCAAGTATATACTGTGATTTATTTTCACTGTATTCCTGAGGATGGACTGGACAATTCTTTTTTTTTTTTCACCTCTTCATGGAGGCGGGGGGGGGGGGTGACTTTTTAGAGTAGAAGCTGCACTTCGCAATAAGCTTGTTCGTTTGTTGGACCCCCCCCCACTCTATGACTAATAATGTTTATAAGAAAAAAGAAAACAGGATAAAACAAAATGAAATGAGGGATGGAACCACCACCAAAAAAAACCAAAAAACAAAACCCCTCTCGAAGACACTTTCATGAAGCAAACAGTGCATTTATACAGATTTCATATTTCTATCCACCTTTCCTGATCTGTGTTTTATATATATTATATATAAATATATACGGTGCCTGGCCACCGGGAGACAGCCCGGCTCGCCAGCTGGGGGGCTTTTGTCAGCATTGGTGGTGGTGGCATTACCACTCCTAGAGCTGGCAACAGGGCCCCCCCACCCCCCTGTCACAATCAACTTTGGATTCTGTATTTTTTTATAATAAAATGAGCATAAACCTCTAGGGTGTGCATCTTTGTTTGGGGCTGGCGACCCTAGTTGGAGGAGCACTTTGTGCTAATCATTTGGGAGTCAAGTCCCTGCCAGGAATTGGTGTCTTTTGAGGAACATCTGGGGACAGTCATGACTGGTTCTTTGGTTCCATGCATCGTTTCGGGGCCAGGTCCTGGAATGAGCATTTTATGGGGCTCTGTACCTTTTCTTGCCACCCATGGGCCTTGGTTTCCCTCTCTGAGAAATGGGAACAAGTCCTCGGTTCCCCTGGGGCTGCTGG
Source organism: Hipposideros armiger (assembly GCF_001890085.2). Taxonomy (NCBI): domain Eukaryota; kingdom Metazoa; phylum Chordata; class Mammalia; order Chiroptera; family Hipposideridae; genus Hipposideros; species Hipposideros armiger. The sequence goes on along the minus strand of NW_017731625.1, from coordinate 742,789 downwards.
AGTGGGTAGAAGAAAGAGATGGGCTGGCTCTGAGTACACAGCAGGGGCTTATTAAGTGTCCCTCTGAGCACATGATGGGTCTCTTAGGAACCAAATTCTGTGACATCTCCATCGCCAAGCTCTGCCACTGTGTGACTCAGTTTCCCTATCTGTCCCCGTTAATCCCTTTGCTTTCTGGTTTTGCAAAAGGCATGTGTCAGTGGGTTGGGATGTCCCAGGAGTCTTCATCCCAGGCTAGCCCCAGACGGATGCACAGAGAGGCTTGGGGCTACCTGGCAGAGCTGAGGGACTGGGGTCCTCAAGGCCGCTCATGCCTTGGTGCCACTCCCAGGACTGCAGCATCTCCGGCACAGCTTGCTGAGAGGGAAGGCTGTCAGCTAATGAAGTCAGCCGTGCTAGGCCTGGCGACAGGGGCTGCCTTTTAATGAGAAACAGCCGGCGGCACAAAGATCCCTGTGTCCCCCCCGCCCAGCCCTGCTCAGTGGCCGGGGTAGAGAACGCATGCCCCTCCCTGCTGAGCACCACAGAGAGAGACCCTAGGGCCCCACTCCACGTTGAGGACCCCAAAGCTCAGAGGGGGTGGTGGCCTGCCTGAGTCCACTCTCCCTGAAACCCTTTTCCCACACTCCAACCCAGCCATGGGACAGAGGTAGCTGGAGGGAGAGAATTAAATGCAGGGGTCATGGGGTAGAATCTTAGCAGCTGACTTTGATTTCGTTATTTAAAAAAAATTTGTTACTGAGATGTAATTCACATACCACACCATCCATCCATTTAAAGTACAATTCCACATTTTTTAGTATATTCACAGGGTTGTGCAACCATCCCTCTATCTAATTGCAGAACATGCCATCACCCCCAGAAGCAGTCCCATCCCCATTAGCAGTCACCCCCAGCTCCTGACAACCCCGAATCTGCTTTCTGTCTCTCTGGATATACCTGTTCTGGACGTTTCACATAAATGGAATCATACACTGTGTAGCCTTGTGTGTCTGGCTTCTCTCATGAACACAGTGCGTTCAAGGTCCATCCACGTTATAGCGAGTGTCAGCACCTCACTCCTTTTCGTGGCTGAGTGACATTCCAGTGTGTGGATGGGCCACGCTGGGTTTATCCATCATCTGCTGAAGTACTTTTGATTGTTTCCACCTTTTAGCTATTATAAGGATTTAAAAATTATTATTATCAATAAGGTACATTTATATTCTGTGATGATAACTACTTACTATTTTTATTTATTTTTAAAGATTTTATTGGGGAATCGGGGGAGGGGAACAGACAAGTTGCTGTCCTTTTGTTCTTCATTCTAGTTGTGGAGGATGTCGCTTCACTGGCCCATGTTCATATTATCATTGTGCTCATCCTGGGTGAGGCAGATCAGTCATTGGTTACTGGACGGCCGCTCATGGCGGCTCTTGGCAGCTCATGCAGGCTGCCGCCACTCATGGTAGCTTTACAGCAGCCCACTGTAGCCTCACTGCAGCCTCTGCCATCGCCGTCGCCGACGACTCACAACAGCCCAGCTCCAGGTCAAGCTGTTGTTCACCATCTTAGCTGAGAGGGCATAGCATCACTGGCCCGCATGTGGGATCCGAACTGGGGTCCTGCTGCTCAGAGCTGGCGTCCCAAAGCCAGTTCTTAACCAACACGCCACTCAGCCAGCCCGCTGCTTACTATTTTTAGACAGTTTTATTTTATTTTTTTAAATTGGGGAACAGTGCGTTTTTCCAGGACCCATCAGCTCCAAGTCAAGTAGTTGTTTCAATCTAGTTGTGGAGGGCGCAGCTCCATGGCCCATGTGGGGATCAAACCAGCAACTTTGGTGTTATGAGCACTGTGCTCTAACCGAGCTAACAGGCTGCCCCTTTGAGAAAGTTTTAATACAAAAGGTGACCTTGGTGGGTAAATATGCAAATAGCTTCCACCTCAGGACTTTGGCATGTGCTGTGCCCCCTGCCTGGTGCACCTTTTCTGCAGATCACTGCTTGGCTCTCGACCTCCCTGGCCAGTGGCCACTCACCCCATGTCCCTTGCTGTCAAGTCTCTGATTCCTTACTTGTCCATCTCCCCTACAGGCTGGAAGCCCCCAGAGGCAGGGCCAGGTCTATTTGGGCATCACTGGGACCCAGTCCCTGGCCCACAGTCTCCTCTCAGACTTGTTGTCTGCCACACACCGACACTATGCATACACCCTTGTTGCACAGCCGCAAGCACCATGCACACACACCCCTGTACCACCAGACGCATTTGGGGCCTGGGTCTCTGTGGAATCACTCCTGGCTCTTGCTGGTCACTGGTCACTGCCTCGGGGGCCACTGTCATCATGCAGAGTGACCAATCACTCCCAGGGCTGCACTGTACACAGCTGGGGTCTCCACGGCCCCCACCCAGCCACAGCTGAGACCCCCACACTGCCTGCAGGCCCTAGGGCAGCATGGCCATCAGTATGTACCTATCGGTATGTGGGGCCTATTCTGCGGCTTTTCTGGCCTGGAGGTTCCAGAGGAAAGTGATTTCCTTCCTGTGGCCAGGTACTGCCACCTTTGTGCCTTGCAATGGACAGGTGGTCCAGGAGGCGGGGAGGGGAGTTCTGAGGTCCCTCCAGCCCTGCTGGCTACTGCCATGGAGCCATGCCTCCCCCCTCAGGCCTCCTCAGATTCGTAGCCATCTTGGTGTGTGGGGTGGACAAGTTACAGGATGGGCTCCCTACAGCCCCTTCTCTCTAGGCCCCGGGGTCCCCATGTACATCTCCGGTCCAGGAAAAGCCCTGGGCTCCACCCCCATGGATCCCCCTACCCCCCCTTGCTGTGACCGTCCTCATCCCAAGGACTGATGGGGACCACACTGGCTTTTAGGGGTCTTATCAAGTCCCTTGACCACAGCCACAGAGCTGGAAGCCTTCATGTCTCCACACCACCACCACTCAGAGGAAAGGCCACAATCCCATCAGCCCCCAGGGCTTGGCCATTATCGAGTCTTCCCATCTACTCCTCCCTCCCAACACCTGCTCCCTGGGGATTCTCGGACTCACTGGGGGCTCCCACCTCCCACCTACAGACCTTTGCTTGGGCTGTGCCCCTGCCTGACGCACCCTCCCCTCCTTAGGGCTTTCCTCAAACACACCAACATAGGCCCTCCCCCAATCTTCTCCCTTGCCTCCTGTGTGGTTTTCTTTTCTCTTTGGCATTTATTCACCATTCCTTAGGCACGCTCCATATTTTCCTTATTTATCTTGTTTCTTGTCTGTTTCCTCCTCTAGACTCAGCTCCCCGAGGGCAGGGATTTTTGTCTGTCTTGGTCACTGCCATGTCCCCAATGCCTAGAGCATGCCTAGTACACAGTAGGCGCTCACTAAATGATTGAATGAATGAATGTTGTATATGTATTTATGTGGAAGCTGCATGATCAGAAAAGGGTATAACATGAGAATTGCATTTCCTGTGCCAATGTCAGCACCCCTAGCAAGCATTTAGTGAGTGCCTACTGTGTGCAGTCATTGCTGGGCCTTTCTTCGGTCTGTGGAGTCAGAGTGAGGATGGTGAGGCCTGCCCTAGTAGTCTCTGAGTCCCATATTTGTGGGGCTTATCGGCCATGGGAAGAGGGTATGGTGTTGGGGACCCTGGTCTAGGTTGCAGGTGGCTGAGTGGCCACTGATGAACAAATAAAAAGTGAGTTGGAAGCCAGGAACCCAAGGAACCATAAATCACCACGAGATGACACACAGCCGGAAATTAAGTGGTTGAAGCTGGGCTGGCATGACTTAAGGGGCAGAAACATTGGGGAGAGAGTGGGAACCTTTTCCATGCTTAGTCTCCCCTCAAAACTGCTGGGCTGACTCAGTCATTATTAGAACTATACAGGTGATGATCATTAGGTCCTGGCATGGACCATAGGTGAGGCAGGGCCTGGAACACTGAGCTCGGGGCAGGTGGCAGGACCCACTGAAGCAGAGACTAGACAGAAGGGCGATTCAGGTGTCTTCCCCCAATCTTTCCGGAGGCTGGGGGTGGAGGCAGGGCCTCAAAGGTCAGAGCAAAAAGGAAGCAGGCTGGAGTCTAGGAGGAGTGGACTCCAGGTGGTGGTCTGCTGAGCCTGAGGACTCAGGCTACCCTCCCAGGGAGGTATCCAGGAGGCCACTGGACCCTCTGTGCCTCTCTGCATTGTTGTGGGATGGAGCAGAACCCCGCCTGCGTTGCCCGATCTCCCCTCTATGGTTGAGCAGAAATGTGAGACCAGTGAGAAGGAGAGACTCCCAGGAGGCAACCTATCTGACAGCCCCTGACACCCCCCGCCCATTGATCCGGAAATAGAAGCCAAGAGCCCAGAGAAGATTGATGGGCCCTAATGGACAATGCAGTCCATGGTGGGGGGCACTAAACAGTGCTAGAGATCCCCTCTTCTGCGCAGGTGGGGAAACTGAGGCCCCACCAGGCACATAGGCAGACCTGGTGAATCCAGGGTGAGCCTAGGTCTGGGTGGGATCAAGAGTTGGATCTAGGCAGGGTTTTGGGCAGCCCCAGGGTGATGATGATGAGACTGCGTCCCCCCAGCAGCAAGGGGGCCTGGGTGCGGCGGGCCACCCTTCATGCCTTCTCTAGGAAACATTCGTTCAGCCCACCAGGCTGTGTTGGGGACCCCAGGGCTGCCCTCTTTCTGATGCTTTGGCTCAACTACATGAGTTTGGGGGTGTAGGAACTTCTATGGGTTCCAGTCTAGGCCCTCTTGTCGGTGTGTGGCTCCTTCTCTAGGTCTGGGGCCACAGCGTTTGACTCCTGGGCTAGAAGTCCAGGAAAGTCATTTCTACAGGCTCCCCACCCAGGCCCCTCTGGAGCTCCAGCCCCTAAGGTCACATTGATGGAGGGTGGAGAGGCTGCTGAGGGAGGTGGGGGGTTATTATTTTTTTATTATATTTTATTTATTTATTTGTTTATTTATTTATTTATTTAAGCTGAGCCATCTGCCACCTATTGGCAGCTCAGCAGCTGCTCAGCTCGGGTGGGGAATCGAACCACTGTTGCTCAGAGCTCAAACTCTTGAGCAAACTCTTAACCAACTGAGCCACTCGGCCAGCTCATGGGGGGTTATTATTGATTGTGCTTCCGTGAGCCCCTCCACCTGCCAAGCTTCCCGCACCCCCAGCTTCCATGATTATTTTCCTGACCAATTTCTGACACTACCGAGGAACTGCCCCTGTTTGACAAAAGAGAAACTGAGGCAGGCATCAGGTATGTGGTCCAAACCTAAAAAAGGGGCCCTGGGAGAGGAACAGAAGGCAAGAGACGGTGGTTCCGGCCCAGGGGCCCTTGCGCCAGCCACTCACCTCGCACCCTTTTGCCAGAGTTAAGTGCTTAAAAGCCTCATGCGGCGGCTGGGACCCACAAACGGGGGAAGGGCAGCCGGGCTGAGGCTGTGGTGCCCCCACCTAAGGAACCTGAGATAGGCGGAGAACCCGGGGAATATCTGTGCCCCCCCCCACATATCCCCCCTGCTCAAAGCCCTGCGGTGACTCCCCTACGCCCAAGACAAGACTCCACCTCTCCTGCGAGGCCCCGCCCCTTCTGCCCCCACCTTCTCACTTGATTCCACCCCCAGCGGCCTCCAGGTTGGGCCTCCCCCACGGGAGTGTCTACCCTCCACACCTTTGCTCAGGCCGGTCCCCAGCAGGGACTCTGTTCCCTGAGCTCCTCTGGTCCCAGCTCCACGCTGTGGACCTCAGTTTCCCCATTTACAAACGGGGGCATGAGCTCTGGTTTCAGGAGACAGTGGGGGAGGCCTGGTTCCTTTCTACCACCCTTTTTGGCGCGCTGTGGCCAAGCTTTCTTCCCCCTGGAGGACTCAACTTTCCCAACTGTGAAGTATAGTGCAAGGCTTGGGCTCCATCCCCTACTCAGCCTCTTTCTCCTGTGGGATCCCCCAGGGCAAGGCAAGCAGTTTCTTTTCTGGGCCTCAGTTTACCCTTCCCCAACGCAGAGGAGACATACTTGAAACCCACTGTACAGAAAAACCCACTGTGAGAAAGCTGAGGCTAAAGGAGGGGTGGGCCAGCCCAAGGCCTCACAGCTGGGACCCCACTGTCAGTAGGTGTCTGAGCTGCCCCCATAGGCATGGGGTAGGTGGGGAGGAGCTGGGCATCCTGCCCCAGCAGCCCAGGTGAGTGACCCAGGTGAATCCAGAATATTTATTCTCATCAATAATGGTCCACTGTGGGCTCAGAGGAGTTGGCAGGCCTAGTGGGGGCACCTGAGGTGGTGAAAATCAGAGACTGTTATTATCCTGTCGTGGGGGGGGCACCCCTGAAAGGGCCCTTCATGAACCTGCTCAGCAATGCCAGGCTAGACCCTGGAAGGGGACAGTTTATGGTCCCCTCAGTACCTTTGCCTCGTCTGCCCCACCAGGCACACCAGAATTATGGTTTGCAATATCATGGCCAAGTGTTAATGATGGCAGCTCCACTGAGTCCGCACACCCGGGACCATTATTAGCAGTATTAATCATGCACAGAGTCCCGGGCTGCAGTTCTAGACTCCCTGTCGCCAGACTGGGGAAACTGAGGCATAGAGAAGCTTGTTTTGCTCCTGGCTGAAGGCACAGCTGCAGGCACCAGACCCAGTGTCTGGCGCAAGGTCTCCAGCCCTCAATGAATGTTTGTTGAATGACTGAATAAGTGTGTTTTGTGCTTGGACTCCAAATAAAGTGCTCTTTCTCACCAGCTGAGAGAGGCTGGGGCACTGGCCTCATTCTCCAGTGTTCCCTCCTCAGGCAAGGCACGGCTGTTGGAGGAGGGTGGAGCACTGCTGGAGTCAGCCGTGCTGGCTGTCAGAGCTTTAAATTAAAATACATATACACATCATATAAATAAATGTGGTCCACATCCTGGTAACGGCGGAATTAAGTCGTCCTGTTGGGGACCTGGCAGTAATGGATGGGGGGTGGGGATACATCACTGACTTGCAGCCCCCTACCATCCATCCTTCATTATATCCCTGAACATTCTGCATCCCTGCAGCCTGGTGGGTATATGGGGAGGCATGTCGGGGGTCAGGGAGTGAGATCTGGGGTCCAAGACCTGAATTGTGAGCCCCAGGGTCCCACAGGCCTGGGTTCGAGTGAGGCTAGCTCCTTAGGTGGGTGCCCCTGGGTGAGTCATGTACCCCCACCTGAACCTGGGAGACCATCCCCCTCCAAGGGCTGTGGTAGCACTGGGTGTTGGGCATGACCCAGATCAGGTTGGAGTCCTGGCCCACCCCAGCCCCTCACCGCCTGGGGTTGGCAGTGGATCTTTCTTGTGAGGTCCCTGGCAGCCCCGGTCCTATTGGATGTGTGGGAAACACCATTCAATCACATGGGAAGGCCTCCGTGGGGTCCATACAGCTGCGGGGGTCCTCCCTGGTCCCTTCCCTCCACTGGAGCCCCAGTGGAGAGGGGCGGAGGGGCCCGGAAGGGAGTTTTCAATTAAGGAGCAGCTAATCTGGCTAGGGCATTCTGGGGCCCAGTAAATCTATTATGAAAAGCCTCTAAATGTATGTAAAACTGGCCTCAGACAATTGGGGATTCGACCTCAGGGACCAAGGCAAAGGCTGGCTGGTGGATTAGCAGGGCAAGGGGGGATGGGGACTGGGGTTGGGGGGTGCTGGAGGTTTGGGGGAAGCAGGACCCATGGGTGGGGCAAAGGGGAAGAGGTCTTCCTCTCTAGAGGCCAGCACCCATTTTCTTGCTGGGGAAGCTAGACCCAGTACAAAGGGGCCCCTTAGCAGATCCCCGTCCAGAGATGGGCACAGGTGCTGTCCACTGCTTTGCTCCCCTCACTGCAAGCCAAGGTGGATTTTCCCACAGGTGGCAAGGTGGCCTCAATGTGTCTGAAAGATCAGGGGCCAGAGATGGGATCTTTTTCCCTGACAAAGGTGCCAGTGAATCTATGCCCCGACTGCCGAGGAGGAGCTCCTCAGGGGAGGCCAAAGCATCCCAGGGCTATGATTTCAAGGTCCCTGGAACTGGCTGAAGTCACCGTGACCAGGTCCACACCTTTCATCCAGCAGGCACTCCAGGTAGAGGGACCTGCCTGAGCAAAGGCTTGGTGGTCAGAGAGAGAAGGCCCAGGCAAGGGTGGGAGGAGAGGCCTGGGGATTTCCTGTTTCCTTCTGAGGGCGACAGGGAACTCTGGGTGGGTTTTTAGCCCAAGTGGCCCTGGCCTCCCTCCCAGGATCCGCTGTGGGAATTGACTGCAAAGGTCACCTCCCTCGGGACTAGTTCCCCCAGCTTGGCCCCATACTCCATCATGGGTCCTGCCGCCAACTGTTCCCTCCTCCAGGGCCAGAAATCCTTCCTGTTGCCCAGGTGCTGCCCTGGGGGAGGGGAGGGGGGGAGGAGACCCCCATTCAGGCCCTGCAGAGTAGGCCTGACGGGGAAGACTGAGACACAGGGCAGACAGCAGGTGGGGCCTTTCCTGGGCCCCTGGTCTGGCTCCAGTCCAGCCACCTGTGTGTACTTGCTGCCCAGGTGCTGGGGAATGAGCAGGAGGTGAGTGATTCTCATGACTCAGCCACCCTAGTCCCCAGATTCCTTTGGGTCACAGGTGAGGTTGTGTGGCTGGCAGGGAATCCAGGCCTTGGTGGGCTGCCCAACCTTGCTGTGAGACGCTGTGAGACAGAAGAGGATGTTGTGCCTTCCTGTAACTCAGTTTTCCCATTATCATAGTCAGGGATGGCTTGATGCTGTTCCCAGCACAGAGAGGGGTGTTGGGGCCTCAAGTGGACCCCCTTTGCTGGCCATCAGTCAGGCCAGCTGGGCCCCTTCAAGTTGTCATGGCCCAGCAGCTGTCACAGGGGGATCATTCCAAGCTGTTCAGGATGGACTCAAGTGGAACCAACGCTGATGAACGGAACGCACCCGTGAGGGCTTGCCTGCCTTTGGCTGCCTCCAGGCCCACCCACTTGCCCTCACGGACACCACCTCTAGTGCTGTATTGCGCAGACCCTATCCTGGCCACTCAGCCGTGGCACCTGCCTGGCTGAGGCTGGCACGAAACGCCACTGGACCCTCAGCAGAGAGGCCCCTGTGTCCTGCCTCAGTTTCCCTATCTATAGCATGGGCTCACACAACGAGACTTCTCGATGTTCATTTGAGGATTGAATGGGGGCTGTGTCGGCAGAGGCAGCTGAGCTGGCAGAGACACTTCCAGGACTTTCCCAGGGATGCTTGGCTGGCCCTCTGCCGGGTCCCTCCACCGAGCCTTTGTCCAGGAAATTCGAGGTGGCAAGGAGAACGGATCTGCTCTTGGCCTGAAAGGAGCCGAGGCAAATGCTGTTGACCCCTGACCCCGGCCCCCTAATCACAGTTGAGGCCCTTGCTGGGAAGGGGACTTGAGAGATGGCTGAGGTTTGGCCCCTAGCCCCAGGCGCTGAGGGGGGCTTCCGGGTCAGGGTTGCAGGGGTTTGGGGGAACACAGCCGCTCCACTGGCCACGTGTCTGGTCACCACCCCACAGAGGCCCACAGGAGAAACTGAGGGCAGGCAGAACCTGGGAAGCCCTCAGGCCCAGGGTGGAGTTGGACCCTGCCACCTCCAGGCTGGGGTACTGGGGGCCAGAAGCCATCCTCTCTGAGCCTCAGAACAGGAAGTTCGTAAGAAGTCTGGCCCGATTTGGAAGGCAGCCCACAGTCTCACTGGATATCTGGCTTCTAATTGGCTCTGTGTTTCTAGGGTGGGGGATAACTGAGGGGATACACGACTCAGTGTCCCCTTGGTGGAGTGTGGAGTATGGGGAAGGGCTTTCTGACCGGACTGCCCTCCCCTGCTCTAAACTCCTCCATAGCTCCCACTGTCTTTAAGACAGTTTTTCTGACCTGAACAAGGGCCATAGAAACGGTGCCAAAAGCACTGAACACTGGGTTTCGTGGCTTGGGTTCGAATCTCAGCTCCCCCTCCTTGGTGTGAGTCCTGGGCAGGGGAGCCCTGTTTCCTCTGGGCCTCACCTAGTGGACAAGGGAGATATTATTAACACCAGGGCTATTGTGAAGACAAAATGAACCTCATTAATCAGGCTGAGCCCAGAGTCAGGCAGACAGCAGGTGCTCAATACATGTAACTCAGGATGGTGCTAGACTTCAGCCCTGGCCCTGGCCCTGACCTTGGGCCACTGTGAATGAGACCTGCTGCCACTGACCCAGCAGGGCTGCCTGAGGAGGAGCTAAGACAATTAACATCAGCACTGGCACTTGGTGACATCGCCAGATAAATGCTCCAGGAAGAAAGGGGTGAATGAATGAATGAATAAAGGGATGGAAGTGTCCTCACTTCTGCCAGCTGTGGTGACTTAGCCTGAGCTCCTTGGAGGCCATTGCTAGAAGCTTCTATTGACGATTAAACAGTTCTCCCTCACAGGCTGAGATATATTCTCACGCTCGGGTGACTGTGCTCCCCGGTGGCCATGTGTCTGTTCCACCCTGCTGAGCTGTTCCCCACAATCAATTTCAATTTGGCCTGATCTCTGCCTATGCAGCCTGACCCTCCTTGGGGGCTGGAATTGGGGAGGGGTAGGTTGTTGTGGCTTCCAAATCCTATCCTACCAGGTCTCCTGGACCTGCAGCTGGTGACAAGAAGGTTCTCCTGTTGCTGCCACTTTCTGGGCCTCAGTTTCCCCAGGGATGGAATGAGGGGGTGAGGAAAGAACAGTCTGGGCCAGCGCTGTTTTCATCAAACCTCATGCATTTCTTGCCAGGTGCCAGCTGGGTGCCTGATCCTGTGCTGAATACCAGGGACACAGTGGGAACCAAAGTAGACAAACCTGAGTTGGAGTTAATCAGGGTAAAGGGGAGGTTAGGCATTCCTGGAGGGGGAACAGCACGTGCAAAGGCCCTGAGGTAGCAGGGATCATCATGCTATGGAGGAATACAAGGAGGCGTGTATGGTGGGAGCAGAAAAGGGGAAGGGAGCTGTGTGGAGGGTGGACGAGTCTTGGTGACAATATTATTCAGTGTTAATCAACTGCCAACATTTATTAGCACCTACTAGGTACCCAACATCCACCTATGGGCTTTACCTGCCTTGTCACCTGGAGCCTCACAACTACTCTATAATTACACCTATTTTATAGGCATGGAAACTGAGGCCACAAGGGGACATTGCTGGCCAAGTTTACTGAGTGGGCATGTGGCAAAGCTGGGGTTTGATCCTAGAGTCCCAGCAAGACGGTGGTGTGGACAGTCCCTTCTTCAGCAGCCACCACCCCACTCTTCAGCCCCTAACACATAAACCCCTGACATCCCCCCTCGTCACTCCATGACTCAGGCCCCCCTCTGTTTCCATGGGGTGAGGAGTAAGGGCATAAAAGGGGTCCCAATCCCTGGAGTTTGGTTTGAACCAACCTGCCCTTTCCTGTGGCTTTGGGGGCAAGCCTGGCTCTTCTGTGCCTCAGTTTCTCATCCTGTAACAAGAAACTGTGAGAGACACTCCTCTCTCAAACTAAGGTGAGCTAGGGGGAGAGATGAAGCTCCACCTGTCATGGCTGTGACTGCCGTATGCCCCACGCCCTCTCTGGACCCCATACCCTCTGTACACCCCCACGCCCTCTCTGGGCCCCTGTGGCTCTGGGCTCCAGCCACCGCTAGGTGGAGTGAGGAAGCCGGTGGAGACACTGCAAGGGCAGACATAGGCTCTGAATCTGCAGAGACCTGGAGCGAGGGTCCTTCGTGGGCACTGCTGGGTGGACGCCTGCGACCCCTCCACACTTGGGCCTCCTGCCTCTTAGACTGTGACCCTTGGAGGGAAGTACTAATCGCGGTCTGGACAGCCTGTGAGGGTTGTGCACCAGGAGTCCAAGGGGCGGTGTCTAAAGTGGGTAAGTTGTACACAACCGTGACCTAGACCCACGACCCCTGACTCTGCTGCCATGCTGATATGTCCACGCAGAACTCAGAATTGCCATCTCCTGGTGCCCTCCTGCAGCTGGCAGCTGGGGAAACTGAGGTTGGATGCCTGGCCAGTGGGTGGGGACTGTGAGCACCCTTTGAGTTAGGACGCTGCTGAGGCTGGGTGGGACTTCTCAGGGTCTGAGGACACCTTCCCCACCCAATGACGTGGAGGACAGGTGGGCTTCTCTGAGGAGGTGATGGTTCAGCTGAAACCTGAAGTATGAGAAATAGTGAGTGGAAATGAGGATTCTGCACAGAAAGGACGGCTTTGCTGTGGCCTCAAGGTGGGGTCCAGCATGTCTCCAGGACTGCAGACAAGGTGAGAGGTAGGGCAAGGCCAGCCCCATCCCAGGCCTTTGTAGGCTATAGGGGAGACTGAGTTTTATGCAGAGGGCACTAGGGAGCCATGATGAGTGAGAACAAGTGAGTGATATAATCTAAATTACTTTGTTTTACAGCTCCCTGAGATTGCTTGGGAACAGGCTGTGGGCAATCATGAAGGTGGGGGGCGGGGGGAGAGCGGGAAGAACCAGGAAGGAGGCTGGGCGGGGATCCGGGTGGGCCCTGGACAAGGAGTGGCTGGAGACCAGGTTCAGGGGAGGAGCAGCAAGGCTCAGAATGTGGATGGCCCGAGCAGGCTCAGGTGCCAGGTGAGCCCTCAGGCTGGACCCACCAGTCCCAGGCTGTCCCCTCACCCCCAGAGTCTCAGAGTCCCCCTCCAGTGTCTGCCAGCTTCTTACCTGCCACCTGATGAGTGACTTCTGGCTTAATCCCATTGACAGACCCATTTTCCAGAAAAGGAAACTGAGGCACAGAGGGTTTGGTCACTCATAGCACACCTGGGTCCCCCTTCTGTGTAATTAGCACCCCTGAGTCTCCCTTCTGTGTAATTGGCACATCTGTGTCCCCTTCTGTGTCATTAGCACATCTGGGTCCCTTTCTGTGTAATTGACACATCTGGGGGCCCCCTTCTGTGTCCTAGGCCACATCGCCCTGTAACCCATTCTCATTTTCATTGTGTGGAGGTGCCCCGCAAAGTCCCCAGTCCAGTTTGCCTCAGCATGCAGCCTGTGCTTACACATCCACATGTCCTGACATTGCTGTGGGAACCGAATGGGCTTGGGGTGTTTGTTGAGGTTTGGATCCAACCGTGAGGCTTGGGAGGCAGGGGACAGCTTGGGTTGGTGGGTACAGCATCTTTGAGCCGTTCCACTCTGCCCCTGAACCATGTCCCTGGCTACTTTACCCATATGGGTTCAAGGCACCAAGAGTCTGGAATCTGGCCCCACCCTTCCTCTGCCCCCCGCCCCCTTGCTCCTCTGATCTTTGAAGCAAACCAACCTTGTCTCTACCTCAGGGCCTTTGCACAGGTCATTCCTTTCCCTTTTACCAGCCAAGCAAAGAGCAGCACCCCCACCACCCCTGCCAGCTGCCCATCTGTGGCCAGGCACACCCTCCCTACTTGCTCACATCCACTTTTATTTTCAGTTCAACAATGTTTATTACAAATGGGTCAGTATTGTGCCCCCATAGGTGAACAATGCATAACCCCATACTCCAGAAAGTCACAGTTGAGCACAGGAGACATGTTTAAAGTGGACGGTGTGTACACCAATAGAATAAACAGATATGTTCCTGTTCAGAAAAGCAGTAGCTCTTGTTCTTGTTCTTGTTATTGAGATAGAGTTCACTTACCATGAAGTTCACCCATTTAAAGCATACAGTTCAGTGGTTTTAGTACATTCACAGAGTCATGCAACCACCACCTCTATCTAATTCTAGAACATTCCATCACCCCAAAAAGAAACCCATCCCCCTTACCAGTCACTCACCATCTTCCTCCCCCAGCCTGGCATTCAATAACCCACTTCCTGTCTGTGGATGTGCCTGTTCTGGACATTTCACATAAATGGAATCACACACTGTGTGGTCTTGTGTGTCTGGTTTCTCTCACAGCACTGTGTGTTCAGGGTCCATCCACATTGTGGTGAGTGTCAGCACCTTTCTCCTTTTCACAGCCGAGTAACACTCCATTGTGTGGATACTCCCATGGATTTTCCTGCTCTTTTTTTTTTTTTTTAAAGGTTTTTATTGGGGAATTGGGGGATGGGAACAGCGCTGGGGAATTGGGGGAAGGGGAACAGACAAGTTGCTGTCCTTTTGTTCTTCAGTCTAGTTGTGGAGGACGTTGCTTCACTGGCCCAAGTTGGCACAATCATTGTGCTCTTCCCGGGCGAGGCAGATCAGTCGCCGGCTTCTGGACCGCCTTTCACTGCGGCTGCTAGCCACTCACGCTGGCTGCTGGCTACACACGGTAGCCCATGGCAACCCACTGCAGCAGGGGCTGCAGCCTACGCCATCACCAGCGACTCATGGCAATCCAGCTCCAGGTCGAGCTGTTGTTCAGCATCTTAGCTATGGAGGGCAGTGTCACTGGCCCTCATATGTGGGATCTGAACCGGGGCCCTCTGGCGTCCCAAGCCAGCTCTTAACCAATGCGCCACTCGGCTGACCCACCTGCTCTTTTCTCCATATTGGTCAGGGTCCTCAGGAGATTTGTCTGAACATCATCTGTGAGCAGCCGCATTTGACCCTCCTCCCCCTGAGCCAGTACCCCCAGGCCAGGGTTTCACCTTCCCCGACCTCCCCATCTTTCCCCACCCTGCACTATATACCTGGCATCTGCTTACTGCCCTCACCCCAGGCTCTGCTCTGGGCCAGGCCCTGTTAACTGCCCCATGCACCCTCCTTCCTACGACAACCAGGGGGACTTCTCAAAACCAAAAACCAGACCAGGCATCTCCCCTGCCTAAATCCTCCCATGGCCCTCAGGATTAATCCGAACTCCAGAGCATGGGCAGACATCTCTGTGGCCACATGGAGAGGCTGGAGATTCTCAGGAGGGTCCCAGTTGGGAGAGGAAGTGGGGATGCCTCATTTTCCCCATGGTAGGGGCCATGAGAGTTGGGGAAATGAGCAGTGGGATTGTCCCCATTTCCCGGGCAAGGAAAGTTAGGCTTGGGGAATAAGGAAGGTGTGAGTCAGGGTTCTAGTGAATGCTGTTCTTAGCCATATGAAGCGATGGCAGCCGGACCCTTGGTGACCAGACCTGGAAGGGAAGGACCCTTTTGAGTGGCTTGGAGGCTCCACCATTGCTTCTGGGCTGGTGGTGAGTTGGGAGGCTCATTGTCAAAGACCCTGAGACCTGCGAGAACATCACCAGCCTAATGAGGGCCCCAGGGCCCCCATCCAGCCTGGGTTGGGAATAAAAACTACCTCTTCCATTGGGCTGTTTCCCAGCCCCCGCCCTAATAGGATTGGGACTTTTGAAGTTCATAGGAAATGAGGAGGCTCCCACATACAGAATACTCTGCAAAAGGCTTAGAGGGGACTTTGTGTGCTGGGCTAGCGGTGATGAAAGCACCGTGAAATCAATGGTGTCACCAATGTCCTGTGACCATGACAGACCCTTTTACTTGAAGAAAAGAAGGGAAAGAAATCCCCAAACAGTTGTTATACAGGTGTATGTGAACATATGTTTGTGTATGCAGTGCTCCACTGAGGCAGACGCCTCGCTGGTCACTGAGACTCAACCCTGAGGTACCATCTCAGGCAGTAAAGTCCAAATGCCAGGATGTTTTATCAGCAAGTGTTTCTGGATTTTTGGCACTGAAACTGAGAGACCATTCTTCACCCAGGGCAGGGAGCCCAGCCATGGCTCACTGCTCTCTGCTTGCATACCTCTGAAGACAGGAAGCTCACTACCTTGTAAAGGCTTCCAGACAATACTTGCTTGAGTGTGGCCCCAGGTGAAGATGGTATTGTGACTTGCCTGGGCATTCCAAAGTCAGGGAGAAAAGGTGACATAGGCAAGAGGGAATGTCATGTTTTTAAACAGCTTTATTGAGCTGTTCACATACCTTACAGTTTATTCAACATGTACAGTTCATTTCTTTTAGTACATTCACAAAATTATGTGTTCAACACAATGGATTCATCCACCCCAAAAGAAACCCAGTCCCTATCAGTAGTCACCCACACTCTACCTCCCCGAGTCCCTGACAGCCACGAACCCCCCTTCTGTCTGTGGATGTGCCTGTTTTGCACATTTCCCATAAATGGAATCACACACTGTGTGGCCTTGTGTGTCTGGCTCCTCTCACTGAGCACCATTGTTCAAGGTCCATCCACGTTGTGGTGTCAGTGCCTCCCTCCTTTTCATGGCCAAGTGACACACCAGTGTGTGGATGGGCCACATTGTGTGTATCCATTTCTCCATGGGCAATTGAATTATTACCACTTTTGGTGTTTATGAAGGGAATCATTCTAGAAAACCCTTTAATCAGCCCTTGTCTTGGGCATTAAACCCTTACATGAGGTTAAGGCCCACTGAGGCCCAAAGCGAAGGGCAGGTCCCCACCCAGCATGGGGCTTCTGGAACACCAGGGAGACGCCTCGTGTGTTGGAGCCATGAACCCAGTCTCTTTGTCCATGTGCCAGGCAGGCTGCTCACCTCTCTGACCCTCGATTTCTTCGCTGACCAAAAAACGGCTGCAGGGCCGGCCGAATGGCTCAGTTGGTTAAGAGCTCGCTCAAGAGTTTGAGCTCTGAGCAACAGCGGTTCGAGGCCAGCCCGAGCTGAGTAGCCGCTAAGCTGCCAATAGGTAGCAGGATGGCTCAGCTAAAAAAAAACAAAAAAAAAAACGGCTGCAATGGTGCCTACTGACGTCACCTTCACAACTGCTGGACAGCGCCTGTGTGGGTGGTGTCTGCTCATGTGCTGCTGCGGATGGGGTTCTCATCACTGCTAGAGTTGGAGGGCAGGCCAGGCCTGTGGGAGGGTGTCCCTGTGTCCATGCCCCTAGTTATCCCCCCAGACCAGCAGCAAGGTGACTTTCCTTTTGTGGTCCTCGACATTGGAGGGGTGGTCTGAGTGCGGCAACTTCCCACCTTGCTGCCCTGCAAGGAGCTGTGGGGAAGGACTGGGAAGAGGGCAGGGTGGGTGTGGGTCCCAGAGTCCAGCCTGGGCTTGAGCAGCCATACAGCCCCTTTGTCCGCTGACTCTAGTGGTTAGAGAGATATGTAGGTCCCAATCCCCACCCACCCCTGAAGTGTTTCCATCTCCTTTTTCTGAAGGTGCTCTCTGAGATGGAGTGGAGACTTCACTGGACAGAGGCCAGAGAGAACCCAGGAAGGCCAAAGGTCATGCACAGGTGGGAAACACAGAGGAAGAGGTGCCATTTGAGGTGAGACCTTAAAGAAGGAGCCACACTTTTGGTGAAGATGAGCATGCAGGCAGAAGGAATGCAAGTGCAGAGGCCCTGGGGTGGGATGCAGCCTGATGGGTTTGTAGGCCCTCTGGGCCGCTGGTGTGACTGGAGCAGAGGGAGGAGGGGGAAGAAGTTTGGTTCCCCCCAAGGGCACTGGGGAGCCACACCAGAGTTTAGAGCAGAGGAGGGACATGATGAAGGCCTGTGCCCATCAGGAAGGCCAGGAAGGGAGGGCTGTCTGGAGGCAGGAAAGGGGCTCAGGGCAGAAATCCTGCCAAAAGGAACTTGGAGGAAAATTTCTTCTCCTGTCCTCTTGTTCTTTGTTTCTGTCACTGGTTGAGAAATCGGAGGGAAGAGCTTGGAGAGTGGATTCCTGTGCCTGAGTGTCCAGGGTCCTGGTACCCATAGCCCACCTCTTAGTGGGGACAGGCCCAGCTGAGCCAGTGCTCTCATCCTGCCTGGAGGCCACTGTCTGACCCCAAGGGACCACCCAGGCCCAGTGATGACCTTGGTTCTGGACAAGCATCCAGCCATGGGATGGGTCGGGGGTGGCCTTGGCAGGGCCCCTCAGTATCTCCTGCCTGTCTGTGGTTGGGAGAGTACAGTGTGGTCTCCACAGTGGGACAAGTAGGTCCCATGCTGTGACATGTCGGTTGCTACTGGCTGGGGAACTGCCTGTCATGGGCCCCAGCCTGGCCAGCCAGTCACCTCTACCAGCTGGGTCCTTGCAGTGTGCCACCTTACAGATGGGGAAAATGAGGCTGGGGCACTGATCTTGTACGATTGAGACAGGTTCTGTGATTCCCAGGCCCTCCCCTGGATGCTGTTACCTCCTCAAGTTTAAGAGGGCCTGGGCCACAGGCTTGAAATTCTTGCGGTGTGCGCAAGCACAGGTGGCGGCGGAACCCATAACACAGTTGAGACAGTTGCCTTTAAATTGCTCCGCCACAGGAGAGGCCAGGGCGGGGAGGGGGCTGAGTGGGGAAGGTCACCTTTTTCTGCTGCACAAAGGTCAGCTGCAGACTGTTGCCAAGGCAACGGCTGGCTTAAAGATGGAGGCTTAGGGAGAACAGAAGATGTCCCCCCCACCCCCAGATGCCCTGTGTGAGGGGCCTGGCGTGGGTAGCGGGCTGGAACAGAGCGAGGTGGCGAATGGGGGCCCTGGGGAGAACGTGTGGCTCTGGGAGCAGATCTCAGCCCTTGGTGTTCTTGGCTGTGAAATGGCAACAGCATCCAACCCCAGGTAGGACCCCCAGTGGCTCACTGCTATTGGAGTCACCTGCAGAGTCCAGGGTCCTGGGGTTGGGTGGGGCTCAGGCTCAGCAGGGAGGGGTGTGGACTGGGCCAACCACAGTATGTCTGGGCAGGGCCCAGGAGGACGAGCTGGGTCTTCGGGAGGCTAGGGTTCCTTGCGCCCTTCCCCGAGGTCCAGGAAGGCACCCAGTGGACCCTTGGGGTCTGAACCAGACCCGAGGCTGAGATTCGCAAACCGGGGACCTTGGTCCTGATGACCACAAAGGGACCGATTGGCCACTTCCAATTCTGTGAGATCTGGGGACCTTTATGGCCAGCAGGGGATTGGACACAAGCTGGCCTCAGGTTTGGGGACCACTGGCCTTGGATGTCATTGCTTCTCAACAATGACATTAAAATGGTGTCATATATCGCTTCTCGGCCATTTGGCTAAGATCAAGTGTAAAATGGCGTCATACCCACGGACCTCACTCCCAGAGTGGACCTTGAACGCCAGTGTGTTCGTGCAGGCTACCATCTTTTATTACCATTTTAGCTAATACTGACCATGCCTGGCTTTTGCAATATAAAGAAGGAAATTAGGAAGGTAACTTTGTCATTGAAATAAAAGTTACTCAACATAAAATTAGTCATTTTAAAGTGAACAATTCAGTGGCATTTAATACATTAGCAATGCTGTGCAATCATCACCTCTATCTAATTCCAGAACATTCCATCAGCCCAAAAGAAACCCCATCCCCATCAGCAGTTACCTCCACCTAACTCCCCAGCCCCTGACAATCGCTAACCCACGTCCTGTCTGTGGATGTGCCTGTTCTGGACATTTCACATAAATGGCATCACACACTGTGTGGCCTTGAGTGGCTGGCTTCTCTCACTGAGCACCGTGTGTTCAATGTCCATCCACATTGTGGCGAGTGTCAGCGCCTCCCTCCTTTTCACGGCTGAGTAATATTCCAGAGTGTGGCTGGGCCACGTTGTTTTGTCCTTCATCAGCTGCTGGACACTTGGGCTGTTCCCACCTTTGGTCTACTGTGACTAATGCTGCTATGAACCTGGTGTGCAAATATCTCTTTATATCCCTGCTTTCCATTATTTTGGGTGTCTACCCAGAAGTGGGATTGCTAGATCACATGGTAATTCTATGTTTAGTTTTTGAGGACCCACCCTTCTGTTTTGCACAGCGGCCACCCATCTCTCATACACGTCAGTCATGCTCAGGGGGCCAGCTTCTCCCCGGAGCCAGCCTCACTGCTGTGGGTTGTTGAAGAGACCCTATGTTTGGTTGCTGAGCCTTTAGCTGTTATTTTTATAATCAATGCAGACATGGGGCATTGGCCTACAGGGGGTGTCTCCTTGGAGGGAGCTTTCCTTGGCGGGGGGGCACCTCTTGTGTGATGCAGCCATCAGTGTCCTTTGTCCCTTGCCTGGTGGCCCTCTGGGTGCTGGGCACCCAGATGTGTTCTGATCAACTGGGTATAGGCCAGTCACTCAGAACAAATCCTTGGTGTGGCCATAGCAAATGACCACAAACTAGGGGGTTTCAAACAATAAAAATGTATTTCCTCTCAGTCCTGGAGGCCAGAAGCCCCAGATCAGAGTGTCACAGGGCCCTGCATCCTCCTGAGACTCCAGGAGGGGGCGTCCTTCCTGCCTCTCCCAGCTCCTGGTGTTTTACTGGCAATCCTTGGAGCCCCTTGGCTTGTGGCCACATCACTCTGGTCTCTGCTTCCGTTATCTCATGGCCTCTCCCTGTGTCTCTGTGTCTGAATTCCCCTCTTTTTATAAGGATTCCATCACCTTGGATTACCTTGGTAACATCAACAAAGATCCTATTTCCAAATAAGGTCACATTCAGAGGTTCCCGGGGGTTGTGATGTGGACATATGTTTTTTGGGGTACAAATGAACCCACAACACTGAAGTATGAGAAAACCCACCTTCTAAATATTAGAAGTGTTTTCTATAAATGTCACTGGTAAAAAAAAAAAAAAAAAGATCAAGCAGACTCCCAAATGATGGAAGTTCTGACCAGAAGATCCTGGGGAGACATGACAACCAAATGCGACCTGAAATCCTGGAAGGGATCCAGGAACAGAAAGAACACATTAGTGGAAAATGGGTGAAAAAAATCAAAGACAGGCTGGTTTCCTTAATAGTAACACATGCATGTCACTGTCTTGGTGGAAATGTCAGATGTTGATATTGGGGAGTGAAGGGGGGTGGGGGCTGGGTGTTTGGACCCAATGTACCAGCTTTGCAACCTTTCTGTAAATCTCCATTTACTCCACATTACTCCAAATGTGGAGTACACATTACTCCAAAGTGAAAAGTTCACTTAAAAAGTATGTTCTGGGCCGGCTGAGTGGCGTGTTGGTTGAGAGCTGGCTTGGGATGCAAGAGGGCCCCAGTTCGGATCCCACATGTGAGGGCCAGTGACACTGCCCTCTGCGGCTGAGATGCTGAACAACAGCTCAACCTGGAGCTGGGCTGCTGTGAGT
>NW_017731625.1:715072-719702 GCF_001890085.2 Hipposideros armiger | reverse complement strand
TGTAGAGGGCAGTGTCACTGGCCCTCATATGTGGGATCCGAACCGGGGCCCTCTGGCGTCCCAAGCCAGCTCTTAACCAACGCGCCACTTGGCCGGCCATCTATTATTACTATTATTAATAGACATTATTTTGTAGAACAGCCTTAGAGTCACAAAAAAGTTGCGAAGACAGTCCAGAGTCCCCATGTGTCCCACATCCGTTTCCCATTAACGCCTTGCACAGAGAGCTATATGTGTCACAATTGATAAACCAGTATTGATACGTATTGATTTTTTTTAGCCTACGCCGTCGCCGGAGACTCACAGCAGCCCAGCTCCAGGTTGAGCTGTTGTTCAGCATCTTAGCTGTGGAGGGCAGTGTCACTGGCCGTCATATGTGGGATCCGAACCGGAGCCCTCTGGCATCCCAAGCCAGTTCTTAACCATCATGCCACTTGGCCGGCCCGATACGTATTGTTAACTAAAATCCATGGTTTATTCAGGTGTCCTCACTTCCCCTGATGTGCTTCTCTGTCCTAGGTCCCACATGACTTTCAGGAGTCATGTCTCCTTAGGCCCTGGGGCTGTGATGGTTTCTTAGACTTGCCTTGTTTTTCATGATCTGGACAGTTTTGAGGAGGACAGGTGAGGAATTTTGTAGAAAGACCTCTACCAGGATTTGTCTGGTGTTTTTCTCACAATTAATTTGATGTGATGGGTTTGGGGAGGAAGATCAACACATCAGACCTATCCAGGGTCCATACAGCATTTTTCATTTAAGATTTTATTGGGGAATTGGGGAAGGGGGACAGTGTTGGGGAATTGGGGAAAGGGAACAGCCAAGTTGTTATTCCTCAATCTTATTTGTGGAGTGCACGGCTAGCTCAGCTCCAAGTCCAGTTGCCATCCAGCTGCCCGCCGGCAGCTCGCAGCTACTAAGCTTAAGGTGCCATGTTCAATCTTAGTAGTAGGTGGGCATAGCCCACCATCCCACGTGGAAGTCAAACCAGCAACCTTGTTAGGAGCATGTGGCCTCACCAGCTGAGCCATCCTCATCTGTTGGCAGCTCATTGGCAGCTCAGCTCGGGTGCAGCTCACTGTAGGAATAAAACCTGTTGCTCAGAGCTTGCGCTCTTAACCAACTGAGCCACTCAGCTGGCCTTCTTTTTTTTTTTAAGATTTTACTGGGGAATTTGGGGAAGGGGAACAGTGCTGGAGAATTGGGGGAGGGGAACAGCCAAGCTGCCTCCCCTCAATCCCAGTTGTGGAAGGCGCAGCAAGCTCAGCTCCAAGTCCAGTCGCGCCACTCAGCTCAAGGTGCTGTGCTCAATTAGTTGCAGGTGGGCGTAGCCACCATCCCATGCGGGAGTGAAACCGGCAGCCCTGTTGCTAAGAGCATGTGCTCTATCTCCCGAGCCACCAGGGCAGCAGCTCAGCTCAAGGTGCTGAGCCCAGTCTTTAGCTGCGGGCAGGCACAGCCCATTATGTGGAACAGGCAACCTTGCTAGGAGCATGTGCTCTCACTAGCTTAGCCATACCGCCACCCGCTGGCAGCTCAGCTAGGGCGCAGCTCACTGGCCCAATGTGGGAACCAAACTGGTGACCCCGTTACTCAGAGCTTTCTTTTTTTTCTTTTTTTTTAAGATTTTTATTGGGGAATTGGGGGAAGGGGAACAGACAAGTTGCTGTCCTTTTGTTCTTCAGTCTAGTTATGGAGGACATTACTTCGCTGGCCCAAGTTGGCACCATCATTGCGCTCTTCCCAGGTGAGGCAGATCAGTCGCCAGCTTCTGCACCGTCGCTCACAGCTGCTGGCTACACATGGCAACCCACCTGCTGTCACAGGCGACTTACGGCAGCCCAGCTCCAGGTTGAGCTGCTGTTCAGCATCTTAGCTGTAGAGGGCAGTGTCACTGGCCCTCATACATAGGATCCGAACCGGGGCTCTCTGGTGTCCCAAGCCAGCTCTTAACCAGTGCGCCACTCGGCTGGCCCAGAACTTGCACTCTTGAGCAAACTCTTAGCCAACTGAACTACTTGGCTGGCCCCCCCTTCATTTATTTTTAATAACTTTTTAATTTTTTATATTACAGTTGACATACAATATTATGTAAGTTTCGGGTGTAATATAAAGGGTTTTTTAAATTATGACATTTTATTTTTAATTGGGGAATTGGGGGAGGGGAACACTATGTTTTTCCAGGACCCATCAGCTCCAAGTCAAGTTGTTGTCCTTCAATCTTAGTTGTGGAGGGTGCAGGCTCAGCTTCAAGTCCAGTAGCTGCTTTCAATCTAGTTGCGTGGGGTGGAGGGGCGTAGTCCACCATCCCGTATGGGTGTTGAACCGGCAACCTTGCTGCTAAGAGCTCGTGCTCTTAACCAACTGAGCCACTCGGCCGGCCCTAAATTATGAAATTTTTAAGTGGTACACATTCTTGAGAGACTGAAACTCAGAAAAGAGAGCAGAGAATACCCACTAAGCTAATGATACACAGACAGACAAGTGTATACAATATATACACATATACATTTGTATTTATTTATAAAATAAAATATATAATTTTAAAAATTGAGACCATATCATAAACCCATTTTTCATAGCTTTATTGAGATATAATTCACATACCACACAATTCACCTATTTGAAGTGCATGAGTCAGTGGTTTTTGGAATATTAGATTATTAATATTTGGAATTTTACATTTTTAAAAAACTGTGGTAAAATGTATATGACATACAATGTGCTATTTTAACCACTTTCAAGTGTACAATTCTGTGGCACTAATGGCAGTGACAATGTCACACCACCACAAATCCTGTCTTATGGCCCATTTCTCAATTACACAAATCATGGGCTCTTGCCAGGAAAGAACTGGCACCAACTCTGTATTAAAAATAAAAATTTAAGGCCAGCCGAGTGGCGCGCTGGTTAAGCGTTGGCTTGGGGCACCAGCTTGTGAGGTGCCGTGAGCCGCCGTGAGCTGCCGTCCGATGGCCAGTGAGCAACTGCCTCACCAGGAAGAGCGCAATGATAATACCAACATGGGCCAGTGAAGCAATATCCTCCACAACTAGACTGAAGAACAAAAGGAGAGCAACTTGTCTGTTACCCTTCCCCGATTCCCCAATAAAATAATTTTTTTTAAAAAGTATAAAAAAAAGAAAAATTTAGGGGTGACTGGTTAGCTCAGTTGGTTAGAGCGTGGTGCTGATAACATCAAGGTTGCCAGTTCAATCCCTGCTATGGGCCACTGTAAGCTGCGCCCTCCTTAAAGAGTCAACTATGCCATTTTAGCATGAAAGCAATGTGTAACCAATGACCATGCCTGTTCCCCAATAAAAATTTTAAAACAATTGACAATTTGGGGTTAGTCCCAATTTTTGAAATTGGCCTCAGAGGGTAGATATCTTCAGAGTTTGTTAGCCATTTGTGATTCTATCCTTACCTGCCTCCTGCTGATACATTCCCTTTTCCTTGGTGATCTGATGGAATTCTCTGGAATAGGGTTGCAAAGCTTTTCCCAGCAAATATCTGCAAATACGTGTTCCAGTCAGACAGCATAGCCAATGTCCCTGTCACCATCCGGCGATCTGGCTCCTGACCCTGGGAGGCAGGTGAGAGTTTAGTGCATGGGCCTACCAGTTCAAAGGACTCTGCAAGCTTATGGGAGGACGGTTAAAAAAAGACCTGGCAATGGCTAGACAAATAAACATTAGTTTCCCATCAGGTGAAAAGTTTTTTAAGTCAGGGGGACCAAAGGAGGACACCCTCCCCAGCCTCTGCGTGCTGGCCACAGGGCAGTGGGCCCAGCGCCACAGTTGTGTCACCCACCCCTGGTCCCTGTTCTTTCCCTCCTTGGACAACCTCTTGGCATCTCTGTGCATCTCCCTGGTCCCTCCACTTAGGGCAAACACACGAAGCCTTATGAGCAGGTTTTGGTTTCTGTTGTTTAGAACAGGCTGTCATTTAAGCATTCGGTTCTATGGCCAAGAGCAAGCATTGTGACTCCTGGGGCCGCTTTTCTTTGGGCTCCTCCCGCCGTAGGATCCCCTGGCAGAGTTGCTGTGTCGCTCTCCTGCAGCTGCTGGAACAAGTCACCACAATCTTGATGGTTTAAAACAATGCAAATGTATCCGCTGACAGCCCTGGGGTCAGGAGTCCCACATGAGTCTCTGGGGCTAAAACCAGGTGTGGGCAGGGCCGGTCCTTTCAGAGGGCCCTGGGAGAACCGTTTCTGGCCTTTTCCAACTTCTAGAGGCTCCTCATCCCTGGCTCATAGCCCCTTCTCCATCGTCACAGCCAGCAGTGCAGCCTCTTCTATCTCTCTGACTCTGAGCCTCCCACCTCCCCCTTGTAAGACCCTTGTGATAACAATGGGCCCCCTGGGGAATCCAAGGTTGTCCCTATCTCAGGGACCTTGACTTAATCCACCTACAAAGTCTCTCTGCCACAAGAGGTGACATGTCCACAGATCCTGGGATTGTGATGGGGACATCTTTGGGGCAGTGTTCTGACCCACATGCTCAGTGAAAAGTGAACATCCTTTCTTTGGGGCTCTCCTAGCTCCCATGTCTAGGGTCCCAAAACAAACTATATGAACAGGTTTATTTTTTGTTGTTGTTGTTTTTAAAGATTTTATTGGGGAATTGG
>NW_017731625.1:598561-714902 GCF_001890085.2 Hipposideros armiger | reverse complement strand
TGGGGGTGGGGCGCGGGGGTCAAACCGGTAACCTTGTTGTTAAGAGCTGCCACCCCTTGACAGCTCAGCTTGGGCATAGCTCACTGGCCTATGTGGGAATCAAACTGGCAACCCTGTTGCTCAGAGCTCGCTCTCCACCCAGCTGGCCCTGAACAGGTTTTTATAAGCCAGGTGTCAGAAGGGTCTGGAGAGCACTTGGCCCGGCCAGGGACTGACACAAAGAAGCCCTCAGGCTCCAGCCCACTCCAAGGGCCAGGACAGAGCGGAGGATGCTGCTCTGTGTCAGGATCCATAGGACGGGACCATGGTTGGACCAGATGGGGCAGCAGAACCCCTCCCAGGCCCAGGCCCAGGCCCACGCAAGCCACGGGCTCCAGAAACCCTGCTTATAGAAAGGTTACACCTGTTTGTGCATAAGTGGGGGCACTAGGACCCTGCAGAGGTGCTGAGTGGCATTTAAAGAGGAATGCATGTGTGCTGGCGCATAGGATGGGTGACTGAGGACACCTGAGCAGAGGAAGGCATGGACCAATCACCCAGACCTGGGGGTGGGCTCTTGGTGCCCATGTCCAGCCACCAGGATGGAGCCTGTGGGGTGCCCAGCAAGTGGCTGGGATGCCCATGTCTCGTGGTTGAGAAGTCATGTGGCCATGTGGAGCTGCAAGGAAAATGGGGCCTTGAGTTATAGGCCCAGGAAGAGGGGAGAGAACACTCTGGGTCATCAGCAGCCTGCTGGGTATGGATTTGCATCCTTAGAGTTTGGGTTTTGTTCTGGGTTGAATTGTGTCCCCTAAAATTCACATGTGAGGTCCTGAGCTCCAGACCTCAGAATGGGACATTATTTGGAAATAGGGTCATTGCACATGATTGAGTTAAAATGAGTCAGTCGTTGGTGGCCCTAATTCACTGTGACTTATGGGCATTTGGACACAAACACATGGAAGAGGCCATGTGATGACAGAGGCAGAGATGGGGTGATGCTTCTACAATTCCAGGATGCCAACACCACCAGAAGCCAGGACAGAGCATGGAACAGATTCTCCCCCAGAAGGAACAGCCCTGCCGACACCCTGATCTCAGACTTGAGGCTCCAGAGCCAGGAAAGAATACATTCCTGTTGTTTAAGTTGCCCAGTTGGTGATACTTTGTCACAGTCGCCCTAGTAAATGAACATAGGTATTTATTTTCTTATTATTGTAGAAGTAAGATATGTTCGTTGGACATAAATGGACATCACATGCCATTGCAAAGGCTGCCACCCCTTGAAAAGTGCCGGTGGAGAATTATCTGAGACCCGAGCCTATCCTGGGGGTGCTCTGAGGTGAAGCCTCCTGCTGCCCTTGTAGGGGTCACCAAGGGTGGCTGGACATATAGCACTCGCACAGCCCTAGGCCTTCAGGTTTATTTCCACTGAGTCCCCCATTGACCCCCCTGTCCTCATACCTCTAAGACCATTTCGCAAAGCCAAATGCAGTTTTCTTGTTGCTTATTAATACGTTTCTCACTTTAGAGTAGTTTTAAATTTACAGTAAAATTATGATGCTAACATAGAGCTCCCATCCATCCCACCCAGTGTCCCCTATTACTGACCTCTGGCATTAGTACATTGTCACAATTAATGAACCGATATCGATATATCATTATTAACTAATATCCATACTTTGTTCTGATTTCTCAGTTTCCCGTGTCCTTCTCTGTCCTGGGTCCCACATGACAATCACATCTCCTTGCACCTCTCCGGGCTGTGACAGGCAGTCGTGCGGGGGATGGGTCAGGATTTTGGTAGGACGCGTCCCTCAGTTGGGGTTTGTCTGGTGTATTTATCATGGTCGGCTTGGGCAGGGGTGTGGGGAGGAGTTCCTGGTCCACGCCATTCCTGTGGATTCTTCCATGAACTCATGGGGTCACACATCCTGCCCTTCAGGACTTAGGTCCTGGGGGGAAATCTCAGGCCCACCAGCACCTGTCACATATTTCCCATCGCTGATAATCAGGCTCTTCATTTTCTAAAAGTATTTAGCTTTAGAGATTTGTGTGTTTTACTCATATTTTATAACCCTTAAAAATGAAAGGAGGGCCGGCCGAGTGGCGCGATGGTTAAGAACTCGCTTGGGATGCCAGAGGGCCCCGGTTCGGATCCCACATATGAGGGCCAGTGACACTGCCCTCTACAGCTAAGATGCTGAACAACAGCTCAACCTGGAGCTGGGCTGCCGGGAGTCGCCGGCGACGGCGTAGGCTGCAGCCCCTGTGGCAGTGGGTTGCCATGGGCTACCTTGTGTAGCCAGCAGCCAGCGTGAGCGGCCAGCAGCCGCAGTGAGCGGCCGTCCAGAAGCCGGCGACTGATCTGCCTCGCCAGAGAAGATCGCAATGATGGTGCCAACTTGGGCCAGTGAAGCGACATCCTCCACAACTAGATTGAAGAACAAAACAACAGCAACTTGTCTGTTCCCCTTCCCCCAATTCCCCAGCACTGTTCCTATCCCCCTAATTCCCCAATAAAAATCTTAAAAAAAAAAAAATGAAAGGATACCACGTGCTCTGCAATCCTACATGAAATATCTACTTTGTCTTGCTTTAAACTTTAAGTAAAGGGAATCATACTCTGAAAAAACAAATTAAAGGAAAACCTCAGCTCCCAGTCTGAAAACAAAAAGTAACATTTTTGTGTTTAAAAAAACAATTACATGTATATGCACATGTTTTGTTCATTCATATTTTAAGAAAATATGCCCTGTCTTGGGTTCTGAAGGAAACGAGCCTTTCAGTAGCTGGTAGCTTCCCTCTAGGACCATTTTAAAAGAAATTGTATGTTCTTTTTACCTGAAAAAGGCAGCACATCAGCTGGGACAACTTGAATAGAGATTTACACACAGCGGGGACTCTCTACCAGGTTTGATTCTGTCCCCAGGGGACACTGGGTGATGTCTGGGGACTTCTCTGCTTCTCACGGCTGGGGATGTCCTTAGCATTGAGTGGGTGGGGACCAGGGATTCTGCACAGCACCCCACAGTGTCCAGGATAGCTCCCCATGGAGAGTGACCCTGCCCACAGTGTCCCCAGTGTCTGGAAAGGGGACCCTGCTCTACACTGAGCACTCCCCTGTGTGTGTATGATTTTCCTTTTTTGATAAGGACACCATCATATTGGGTTAAGGGCCACTCTGTTCCAGTGTCACCTCATCTGAACTAACAACATTATTTCCAAATTAGGTCACGTTCTGAGGTCCTGGAGGCTAGGACTCCAACATGTGAATTGGAGGTCATGATTCAAGCCCTGAACCCTCCTCTTTGTGCACTTGAATACCCGCTGCCAACGCAGCATGTCATTAACTTGTCAAGGTTATTCAGATTCTAGTCCTGTCCTCCAGTGCATCTTTGTGTCAGGACCATTTGCCCCAGGAGGTGGCACGCTGCTTAAAAGCTTCCTTTCAACTTGTCCACTCCATCTGGGACTGGTGCTGTTTTAGGACCTGGGGAGGACTTTGAGTTCTGAGGGCACCATCCTGCCACCTGGGCCTAGGGACCCACAGGCCTTTCATCTCTGCCCCCAGCATCTAGGGAGACAATGTCATACGATGGGACAGGCTCCTTCAGGGAGCCACCGAAGTTACCCCTGCTTTGCAATCCACAGGCCCCCAAAATGAGCACAGGGGTGTGGCAGCCATGGGACCCAATGGCTCCTGGGTTGCTGCGATGCCTCCCTTCAGCCTGGGGTCCTGCGGGTTCCATTATGTCTGCATTTTCCTGATCCTTCTGGAACCTACGGTTGCCCAGTGGAATATTAAAACCGTCCTTAATTCTAAAAAAGACATGGGGTACCAGTCTCCCACGTAGGTGACCGGTGTGTAGAAACACAGTATGCTGTGGGGTTTTTAATACATTGCAAGGCCTCTGCCCCTGCCTAGCTGGGAACCTGTCAGTGAACACACACAGTCTGTGTCCCCCTGAGCTTGTCACTTGTGTGTTTGGGCAGAGGCAGATGTCCCTGGAATAGTGAGGTTAAGAGGGGCCTGAGGGGGCAGCTGGGGCTGCTCCACGGCCCCCCAAGTCTCTTGGACAGATGAGAATTCATCATGACTGAATGGGGTGCATGTGGGGGGAGGACACAAAATCTAGGAACAGGGCAGCTCTCCAAGTGGGAAGGACCTGCCCATATACCCACGGCCTCAACCCATTCCCCGACTCTCCCAGGGGCTCAATGGTCAGCCTTCTACTCAATGTGTGGTCACATGGGTACCACTCACCTCTGTCCGTAGTGCAGCCCTGACGGCTTGGGAAGACAACAGGTTTCTAGAGCACTTCCTTTTTTTAATGTATTTTTAAATTTTTTATTTTAAAAATAGAGTCACTGAAAGGTGCAAAAAAAATGTACACAGAGGTCTGGTGCACCCTTCATCCAGCCTCCTCCAATGGTAACATAACTAGAATACCTGGACATAAGAGTAGCTGGGCACGAGAATACATAGATAATATAATACATGAATACTACAGAGCCTAGATACTAGAATATCTGAATACTAGAGTACCTAGATTCTAAAGTACCTGGATAGCTGCATGCCTTGCTATCAGATTACCTAGATACTAGGGTGCCTAGACACCTGAGTACTTGGATAGTATTATAGAGTGCCTGTATACCTAGTACTTACATATCAGAGTACCTAGATTCCAGAGTATCTGGATATTAGAAGGCCTAGATATCAGGTTATCTAGATACTAGAGTGCCTAGATACCAGAGTACAAGGATACTAGAGTGTCTAATACCAGAGAACTTGGATACTAGAGTGCCTTGATACTGAGTACCTAGATATCAGAGTATATAGGTATCAGAGTACCTAGATTCCAGAGTACCTGGATACTAGAGGGCCTAGATATCAGAGTACTTGGATACAAACTACCCTGACACCAGAGTGCCTAATACTAGAGTGCCTGGATACCAGAGTACCTAGTTACCAGAGCACCTAGATACTGGAGTACTTAGATACTGGATTATCAAGGCCAGGATACTGACATGGTACAACTCACAGAGCCTATTCAGATTTTGCCAGTTTTACATGCATGCATTTGTCTGGGTTTCTGTGCAATTTGATGTCATGTGCCAACTTGAGCCACCGCTCCTGTGGTCTAGTTACAGAAGGATGCCTTCCTCCACCAGGAAGCCCACTCTCAGCCAGCCCTCTCTTCCTCCTGAGAGACTCAGGAGCCATTCTCTGCCATGAGTGCTCTGGGGACAACACAAATCACTGAGCTAGTGAACAGCGTCAGCACATCTGAGATTTGGGGATATAGCAAGTGTATGTTGTGTCCAAAATTTTTTAAAAACTATTTTTCCTTCCATTTCCTTGGCTCTCTTATATTCTGATATATGGCACTATTGAAAGCAGGTGTCAGAATCTAGGATTCTCATACAATCGAGGAAAAAAGGGAGTGTTTACAGATATGTTTACAGCCACATTGTACCCAAAAAGGATGTGCGCAGGTAAGCAGTGACATGCTGATGGCTCCCTCCGCCAGACAGAGCACAACGGCATTTGATGTGCTAAACTCTGTAACAAGAACCAGGAGCCGTAATAATGGGAGGGATGTTCCACAGACACCCCCATGCACATAGGGGCTCAAACACCGGGAAACAGCATTTCTCTTCCTGATGTAGTCATCATCATCTTGGAAACTTGCCTGTGTCTCCAGGTTTTATCACACTGACATGGATTTGTGGGTTTTAGACATTTTTTTTTTTTATCCATCAACTTCACATTTGGAAAATGAAATCCCGGATGGTAGGGACACCGACACTTGCTGATGTTGTGTTCCACTTCATTTTCATGAGATTGTAAAGTGCATCCATCCGGTCCTCATGAAAAGAATAAAAAAGACAAAAGACAATGTGGTTCATCTCATGATCTAAGCCAGCAACCATAGAGAATATAAAATATGAGTCAACTAAAATAAACACCTGCAGTTCCACTCAGCCGGCCCCCCCAGTTTTAACTTCTTAACCAGCTCTGTGATGGGACTGTTCTGTCCAGATGACAGATGTGGAAGAACATGGAAAATATAACCCAGCTTTCAAAAATGCCTGTGTCTGGGGGAGCGGGGGGGAGTGTTTAATGGAGATAGGGTGTCAGTTTGGGAGGATGAGAAAGCCTCAGAGGTGGATGGTGGAGATGGCTGCATGGCACTGTGAATATACTCAATGCCACCAAGCTGTGCACTTAAAAATGGTCAAGGGCCGGCCTAGTGGTGCATTGGTTAAGAGTTGGCTTGGGACTCCAGATCTGAGCAGCAGAGCCCCGGTTCGGATCTCACATTAAGGCCAGCGATGCTGCACCCTCTACAGCTAAGATGGTGAACAACAGCTCGACCTGGAGCTGGGCTGCGGTGAGCCATCAGCAATGGCGTAGCCTGCAGTGGGGCTGGCCGGCAGCTGGCGTGCACTTTCTTGAGCTGCCATGAACCGCCATGAGCGGTTGTCCAATGGCCGGCGAGTGACTGCTTCACCCGGGAAGAGCACTATGATAATACCAACATGGGTCAATGAAGCGACATCCTCCACAACTAGACTGAAGAACAAAAAAAAGACAGCAACTTGTCTGTTCCCCTCCCCCAATTCCGCAGTAAAATCTTAAAAAAAAAAAAAAGGTCAAGATGGTCAATTTCACAATATGTGTATTTTACCACAAATTTTTAAAACTGTGCCTCTATGAGAACGAGACATAGAAATAAACAAGGGTCCTTGGAATCCATTTCAAATCCAAACTCCTAAAGTGAGGCACACCTGCCCGCTGGGATGACGGCGACAGTCAGTATGATTCAGGTCCAGATGGTTTGAATCCTAGACGAGTTCCAGCCTGCAGGGGAAAGCCAGGTGGCCTGCACAAACCCTCAGTGCTGGAGTGAGTGCCCAGGTTCTCAGGGACCTCACAAGGCACACAGTGTGTCTTGGTTGGAGCTGAAACAGGATTGGGATGACAGGTGGGGCGCTGGCTTGGATGCTCGGGGGACTAGAAGGGGTGGCAACTGTGTCCATGTGTAAGAGTTTCAGACAAAGAGGAAAGCTACACCTGAGAACAATGTGAGATGATATGATAGGGGACCTTGAGGAAAACAAATAAGAGACGGTTGGTTATAGATTGCCCACGTCTGGGAGAAGAACACGGAAACAGAAAAGAGCATGAGAACAAATCCTTCTGCGGGGCTTTTCTGAAATGCAGATGGCACCGTGCAGCCTGCCCTTAAATGCCTCATAGTTAAAACGAAAGGCTTTTAAAAAAAATCAAATGCTAACAGGATGGAAACCCAACGGGGCCTAATCCTTGACTCTTTGTTGAAGGGACACTGCAGTGCCCACCCTTTCCAGATCTGGGAGGTCGTTGAGATAAAAGAACAAATGGTGGAGGTGAGGGGGAGGAAGGAGCAGGGCCACGTTCCTGGCAGGGTGTCTGTCACCCTCTGATCCCAACATTGAACACATCAGGAGACATCCTTCCTACACGCTATGGGAAATGCTTGCTTGTACGAATGGGAGTTTTTTTTTAATATGGTAAAATATGCATAACATAAAATTCACCAGTTTAACAATTTTCAAGTGCACAGTTTAGTGGCATTAAGAATATTCATTCTCTGGGCGGGCCGAGTGGCGCGATGGTTAAGAACTCGCTTGGGATGCCGGAGGGCCCCGGTTCGGATCCCACATGTGAGGGCCAGTGACGCTGCCCTCCACAGCTAAGATGCTGGACGGCGGCTCGGCCTGGAGCTGGGCTGCCGTGGGTTGCCGGCGCCGGCGCCATGAGTTGCCGGCGACGGCGTAGGCTGCAGCCCCTGCGGCAGTGGGTTGCCATGGGCTGCCGTGTGTAGCCAGCAGCCGCAGTGGGCGGCCAGCAGCCGCAGTGGGCGGCCAGCAGCCACGGTGAGCGGCCGTCCAGAAGCCGGCGCCTGATCTGCCTCGCCAGGGAGGAGCGCAGTGACGGTGCCAGCTTGGGCCAGTGGGGCAACGTCCTCCACGGCTAGATTGAAGAACAAAAATGACAGCGGCTTGTCTGTTCCCCTTCCCCCGGTTCCCCAGCACTGTTCCCATCCCCCCAATTCCCCAATAAAAAATCTTTAAAAAAAAAAAAAAGAATATTCATTCTCATGCAGCCGTCCCCACCGTCCGTCTCCAGGACTTTCTCATCTTCCCAAACTGACACTCTGTCCCCATTAAACATTCATTCCTCTCACCTCCCACAGCCCCTGGTCCCCACCATCTACTTCCTGTCTCTATGGATCTCACTCCTCTAGGGACCTCCTGTGAGTGGGATCACACAATATTTATTCTTCTGTCACTGGCTTATGTCACTGAGCATAATGTCCTCAGGGTCCATCCATGTTGTAGCAGGTGTCAAAGTGTTCTTTATTTCTAAGGCCGAGTAATATTCCAGTTGTGTGGATGGACCACCCTTGTTGATCATGCATCCGCCCATGGACACTGGGGCAGAGTCTGCACTGTGAGTCATGCTGCTGTGGACATGGCTGTGCAGGTATCTGTTCGAGTCCCCATTTTCAATGCTTTGTGCGTACACACAGCAGTGGAACTGCTGGGTCATATGGTGACTCTGTGTTTAACTTTTTGAGGAACCTCCAGACTGTTCATCACAGTAGCCACCCGTTTTAACTCTGTACGTGCAGCTCAGCCCCGAGCTGGGTCCAGCAGACAGGGGACTCCAGGATGGGCATGTGTGCCTGGTGTCCTCCCAGAGCCCAGGGGCATGTTCTCTGGAGACCTGACTGGAAACAAGGACTCTGGGCACAGAGTCCTGGTGGTGGCAGGGGCAAAAAAAACAAAAAAATCTGGTATTAGATACCTAAGGCTGCTGTGTGAGTCTGCTCAGGCCACCATAACGAACCACAGACTGGGCGGCTTAAACAACAAACATGTATGGTCTCCTGGTGCTGGAGGCTGGAGTCTGAGGTCAAGGTGCTGGCATGGCTGGTTCCCTCTGAGGTCTCTCTCCTTGGCATATAGATGCCGTCTTCTCCCTGTGTTCTCACTGGGTTGTCCCTCTTTGCATGTCTGTGTCCCAATCTCCTCTTTTCATAAGGACACCATTCATGTTGTGTTAGGGCCCACCCTAGTGACCTCATTTTACCTTAAACACCCATTTAAAGACACTGTGTCCAAGTACAGTCACATTCTGAAGTCTCAGTGGCTAAGACTCCAACATATCTGTCTTTGAGGGGACACAAGTCAGCTTGTAGCAGCTGCTGAAACAAATTACCACAAACTGGGTGGTTAAAACAACTTAAACTTATTCTCTCCTGGTTTGGGAGACCAGACGTCCAACATCAAGGTGTCGCAAGACCACACTCTCTCCAGAGGCTCCAGGGGAGGATCTTTCCTGCCTCTCCTGGCTTCTGGGGGCTCCAGGTATCCCTGGGCTTGGGGCCGTCTCAGCCCAATGTCTGCCTCCACCTTCATGTGGCTTCTCTTCGATGTGTGTCTAATC
Source organism: Hipposideros armiger (assembly GCF_001890085.2). Lineage (NCBI taxonomy): Eukaryota > Metazoa > Chordata > Mammalia > Chiroptera > Hipposideridae > Hipposideros > Hipposideros armiger. The sequence goes on along the minus strand of NW_017731625.1, from coordinate 705,421 downwards.
TCTTCACTTCCCTCTTAGGACACTTGTGATGGCAATTAGGGCCTATCCAGATAATCCAGGATTATCTTCCATCTCAAGATCCTTAACTTAATCACATCTGCACACTCCTTTTTTCCAAATGAGAGAACAGTCACATCCAGGCATTGCGACACAGATATATCTTGGGGCCATTATTTATCCCACCACACCACATACCAGGGTGTCACTCAGCCATGAAAAGGAGGAGGTGCTGATATTTGCCACAACATGGGTAAACCTTGAACACATGGTACTCAGTGAGAGAAGCCAGATACACAAAGTCACACAGTGAAATCAACGTTACACTCCCAAGTTCCACTTGTACCTCCCCACACAAGTCTCTTTGTAGAAAATGTTCTATATATCCAATTAATAAACAGGGTTGCCAGTAACCTGTGACTTTCACAGACATAACAAATATTTTTTTAGAATATAATAGTTGAGATGCACTTACACTAAATTATTGTGTCTCTAATGTATCTAAATTGTATATAACGCATGTAATAATTTATAGGAAATTTATGTTCATTATTATCTAATAATTGTATATAATTATATCTAATAATTTAGTTCTACATTTTGTCTGGGAGACCCTAATCTATGAGGCTGCTGCTAGTGACATTGGACTAGGGGTTCATGATAAGGAACTCAGTAACTCACTGTAATATTGTTATGGGTTGAATGTGTTTCCCCAAAAGTTATGCTGAAGTCCTAGGCCGAAACCTGTGAATATCACATTTGGATGTAAGGTCTTTGTCGATGTAATTAGTTAACATGAGGTCACATCCTGGATTAGGGTGGCCTTAATGCAATGACTCATGTCCTTATAGGAGATGGAAATTTGGACACAGACATACAGAGAGAAGAGAGCCATGTGAAGACAAAATCAGAGACTGTAGTGATGTGGCCACCAGCCAAGGTCCGCTGGAGCCACCAGATGCTGGAAGAGGCAGGAAGGACCTTCCTCTGGAGCCTCCGGAGAGAGTACAGCCCTGTGACACCTTGAGTTTGGGCATCTGGCCCCAGAATTGGGAGAGGATAGATTTGTTTGTGGTACTTTGTTCTGCAGCCTTGGGACAATAACGGAGGTGGTCTGTTCTGTGCAGAAACTTGGGCCAGGCACTCCAAACTGTTTCCCCGTTTGCATCTCATCTGAGATGTGTTTGTCCTGTGCCAGGACAGCCCTTGTGGACAGCACCAAGTTGTGAGCCCCAGAGGAATGACCTCAGATATGCCTAATGCAAACGGCTGGTCACAGAGTTGTGTGGCTTGTTCTCAGAAAGGAATGTTTCGAGTGAAAAGTTAAACCAAGACCTGTTTGCCAAAATTAAATTCCGAATGCCAGGATTTGATGGAGGAGGAAAGACAGTGGGGGCTGACAGTGGGAACAGGAAAAGGAGGTCCGCGAGGGCTACCCAGCCCCTGGGCTGTCCCATCCTCCCACTGTGGCCATCCCTGAAGGGAAATCCTGCCGAATAGGTAGAGGTTCTAGAGGAATCGCCTTTCATTTGTTCATACACCTGGTGGATGCAGGACCTCGAGCTGGCTAGCTGACCCAGTCACAGCCACATCTAGACGTGATGGCTGGAATACAATTAGTCTATGACCATGGGCTTCACCTGGGGCAATGTTGCCCCATGGGACCATGTCTGAGGACATCTGTGGTTGTCACACTGAGGTGCTCCTGGCATTGAGTGGGTGAGGCCAGGGATGCTGTTCAACCCCCTACAGTGCACAGGATGGCCTCCCCAGGGCTGAGGGGAGAGACCACGCCCTGTGGCATTAATGCTGGTCAGTGACACGATGGGGTCAGTGCAGAGAAGAAGGCGCATGGCCTCTTTACAGCCATCAGTGGGGTCATCGATGAGCCCTGAAGACCAAGCTAGGAGCCTGGGCTCCCAGGACAACTGTCAGGGGAAAACCGCGGGGTCTGATGTGCTGCGCAGAGCAGATAACTCTGTGACCATAGATAACCTCCTGGGGGCTAGAGGGAGGCAGTGCCAGATCAGGGAAGGGTTATGTAGATATTTTAAAATTTTTAAATTTTTTTGGCATTCAAAAAAGAAACAATACAGAAATAATACAGGCCAAAGGTAAGCAAACAAAGCTAAGGAACATGACAGAATCCTGCACCCCTACCTCCAACCCCCTTTCCCGTCCCACCTCCAGGACATTCCCACACTTACTGACCTGCCAATGTCAGCACAAGGTCGTGGCTGGGCCAAGCCTACGGCCTTAGTTCCAGGTATGCTGGACCAGTTAGAGTTTCAATTGGTAGCTTGGTTCTCCTTGGGTTTTCTGTGAATTCCAGGTGTTTTCTAAGAGTCATGTTGATATTTATCCTTTCGACGGTACTGTCCACCCAGTGGGTATGGACAGGCGCTTGGGCTGTGCAAGATTGTTCTTGGCTTTAGCTGAGTGGGTCTGACTCAGGGAGGATCTGGCCAAGCCCACTTCATGGCACAGGGGTCCCGGATGGGATGTCAGAGGTCCCTGACTTCCATGTGTCAGCCTTTGTCTCCTGGGCATCTGTCTGTCCCTTGATCTATATGGCTTCCACCTCCCCCAGACATAGCAGCTATGCTATTGCCCAGAGTTCAGCAGTCTCTCAGTAGGCCCTTTCATCTCATGTCCTCAGAGCCTCCTGTACCATCCTCTCGTACTAATTACAGTATTTTCCTAAACAAATCCAGTTGCATCTCTAAAATGAGTTCTGGTGCCAGCTGGTAAAATAAATTTTTCCATCCTCTATGATACAGTAATGAACGTCACACCATCTCTCATTGGCAGGAGATCAGTGTCTTGGGGGAGACAAGTGTGTAGAGAAATAATGACATTACCATGTGAATCAGCCCCGCTTTCTTTCTTTCTTTCTTTCTTTCTTTCTTTCTTTCTTTCTTTCTTTCTTTCTTTCTTTCTTTCTTTCAGATTTTATTGGGGAATTGAGGAAGGGGAACAGTGTTGAGGAATTGGGGAAGGGAAACAGCCAAGTTGTTATCCTTCAATCTTAGTTGTAGAGGGCGCAGCTAGCTCAGCTCCAAGTCCAGTCACCATCCGGCCGCCTGCCGGCACTTCACAGCCGCTCAGCTCAAGGTTCCATGATCAATCTTAGTTGTGTGTAGGCATAGCCCACCATCCCATGCGGGAGTCCAACCCGCAACCTTGTTGTTAGGAACACGTGCTCTCACCAGCTGAGCCATCCTGCCACCTGTTGGCAGCTCAGCGGCAGCTCAGCTCGGGCGCAGCTCACTGGCCCATGTGGGAATCGAACTGTTGATACTGTTGCTCAGAGCTTGCACTCTAAACAACTGAGCCATTCGACCAGCCCCAGCCTGGCTTTCTGAGGCAAAGCTGCAGTGACAAACACCCTGCTGGTCAGCATCATTCCACATGAAGTTTCCTGTATCTTGTACTGGACTGGGTTGAACAAATTCATGTCCACCTGGAACCTCAGAGCGGGACCTTATTTGGAAAGAGGGTCCTTGCGATGTCATTAGTTAAGATGAGGTCAGGTCACACTGGAGTAGAATGGCTTTAATTCAATGACTGGTGTCCCTGTAAGAAGAGAAGGGACACAGACACAGAGGGGAAGGCAAGCCATGTGCACAGAGAGGGATGTGCCTATGAGCCAAGGATTGCCAGAGCCCCAAGAAGCACCAGCCCTGCCGACACCTTGACCATGGACTTCTCCAGAGCCATGAGATCATAAATATCTGTTTTTGAAGCCACCAGCTCACCATGCTCTGTGACAGCCGCCACAGGGAACTCATAGGCCAATGTCCACTGCAGTTGGCAGGCCAGCTCTGTGGTGCCACCCTTCTCATTCTCAGACCAGCTGGCAAAGCAGCATCAGGAGTAGAGCTGGTCCCTGAAGGGGCAGAAAGGGGACAAGGGGAAATGCATGTTGGTTACCATCCGCCCAAGCAAGTGCCATGGCCACATCTGCGTTTGAATGGAGCTGGAAGTGAAGTCATCACATGCCCCCCGGAGGAGAGAGAACCAGACAGGAACAGTGCCAGTGGCCACCATGATTTAGGTGCAGACTGGCTGTGGGCTCAAAAGGAGGGTTTCACGAAAGAGCTGAGACTTGAGCTGGGCCATCAGAGGGCGAGGTGGCGGGCAGAACATGGAAATCAAGGAAGGCCAGAAAGGAACTTGTAATCCCATCATGGGGGGACGTAGGGACACCTGAATGCTCGGTTCCTACTGTGGGGCGGGGTTTCTCCCAGGCTCACAGGTGGTTTGCAAAATTCTCTTCCTAGCAGCTGCATGACCTCCGTGGCCTACAGGAGAGCCTCTGTTACCTTAGGAGGATTCCAGTCTCTCTTCTAAAGGGCTCCCCTAATTAGACCAGGTCCACCCAGGGTCATTTCCCTTTTGATTAAAGGTAGGAAACCTTAATTATCAGTAAGGACCTTAATTCTATCTGGAAAATCCCTTTGCCTTTGCCATATAATCAAGGGTGCAACACCCATCACATCACGGATTCTATCCACGCTCAAGAGGAGAGGCACGAGCCATTGGGGACCACCTTAGGGTTCTGTTTGGCACACCTATCAAAGACACTGAGAGCAGGTGGGAGACCGGCATTGGACAGCTAGCAGGAGGCCTATAGGATGAGAGCTGGAGGTGTGACTGGTGGCACCTGAGGTCTCAGTAGGAGCAATTTAGGACATAGGGGTACCCTTCTTTTTGGGTTTGTTCTCGGCCCCTCAGAGTCACAATGCCAGCCTTCCCTCTGTTTTACATGCTGTGGGTAAGGGTCCCGAGAATCTGAAACTCTGCTCTGGTCTACACAGGGCTTTCTGGCATGGTCCCCTGGGCAGCCCAATGGGGAGGCATCTGTCCAATCACTACATACTTGTCATTCACTCATCAACACTTCAGGACCCTGCCCTGGTTCCACGCACCACAGACAGGTAGTCTCCCCAACTCCCAGTGGGGAAACTGAGACCCAGACGACGTGTCCAGGGATTAGAGCCAACCTGAATGCTCAGGTCTGCTGTCTACCCCACAAAAACTGCCTCCCTGAAGTTAGCCCCACTGTGTCCCCTAGAGCCCCAGTGGTGGGGTGCCAAGCACTGTGAGAGACACTTAAAGGAGGGGGCCCAGTGAATCCTCTAACCACCCATGGGGCGAGGTATGGACAGGTCTTGCTGTGTCAGGGTTGGCTGGCTGTCCTCCAATGTCCCTTCTCTCTGAGTGGTTGAACTCCATTTATGATTGGACACATGGTCCAGAGGAAAAGATGTCCTTCCAGTCTGCCGGCAGCTAGGTATAGCTGTATGGTTGTTTGGACCTGTGCGATGTGGGGCAGACACGATGTGTCCAGCATTTAGACCACGCCGTCTACTCTCCCTTGGTCTCCGAAGTGGGCAGATGGGCCCCCAAGATGTCCATACCCTCATGCCTGGAAGCGCTATATATGCCACGTGGCATGGCAAAAGGGACTCTGCAGATGGGACTGAGGTTAGAGACCTTAAGGTAGGGAGGTTATCCAGTAGCACTGGAAACAAACCAAATCAGTTTTGTTTCGGTTCACTGTTTTGGGGTGGTTTGTTGTACAACGATAACCCAAACAGGCTAACGATTATACGGCCCTTTGGTGTTCTTGCGTTAAGTGAAGTTTATGAAGTGCTGATAGACGTGCCAGCACTTTCTGAGAGCTACTGTCCTCACCGTTGTGTGCCTTGTTCCTGTCACCAAGGACTCTCTCACATATTTGTTTAAAGAATAAATAGACATCCAAAGTCATTGAGACTCACAGTGGCATGAAAGGATCTGCTCCTAAAGCAGCCACATGCCTGCCAGAGCTGCTGAGGACATTCTCCAACAGGACCCAACCTTCTTGGAAGTCAGTTCCAGCTTTCATTTGAAGATTTCCTGTGTGACTGGAAATGTATCAGAAACATTTTTGTCTTGTTACTCAAGATGTTTGGAAAAATGTTTTCCATCCTGTTTGAGCTAACCATACCTCTATTATCAGAGGCTCAGGTGACTCCTGATTTTTTCCATGATATAAATCATGGTGCACACATGTCTTACGGTACATCTGACTGTATCCTTGTGATAAATCGCTGAAGTGGAAATTGTGGGAAATGTTTTCAAGGCATTTGACAGATAATGTCAAGTTGCTTTTCAGAAAGGTACTAATACATACTTCCCAGCCGCCTGTGTTATGGCCCATCTAACACCCTGTACTAGGGCCAGGCGTGATTACTTCTTTCATCTTTGTTAATTTGATGAGGGGTGAAAAATGTATTAAGTCTGTTACCGAACCATGAACTGAATCAAAGATTAAAACATACACTTCCACGCATACCTAGTGACCCAGCCTGAATCAGAACTGAATCTATATTTTCTAAAATGATTGAACTGTAACATCAAAATAGCCTCTGAACTGAGACTCACCCAGTGTTTTAATCCATTCAAGTCCCCACTTAGGTCATAAGGGGACCACACTGGAAACCTTGACCATACCTTGACCTAGTTGACACTGACTACAACCACTGGTGTGAATGCCAGTCACCGTCCTACAGGAGCTTTACAGGTGTCCAGTGACAATCCCCCTTAAACCAGCCATGTTTGACATAGGAAATTCCAAAAACAAGAGGGAGTCATGTGACACTCCAGGAGTCAGGCAAAGGCGTTGGGGGTCAGGCCCTGGGAGACTGCTCCTTCCCACCTTTCCTGCCATTGTACTCCGGCGCCACATCAGGACCTGAGAGGTCCTAAATGCTGACAAGATGTAAACCGAACCTCTATTCCCCAGTTTTCATTTCAATCTGACAGGACACTTCCACAAGGCGGCCCTTGTCCTCGCAGGATTAAAACATGTCAAGAGGCCATGGAAAATATATACATATACCAAATCGTTACATTGTATACCTGACACTAATATACAGTAGTCTCCCCTATCTGCGGTTTCACAGCCCATGGTTTCAGTTACCCGCAACCAACTGAGGTCTGAAAATATTAAAAGGAAAGTTCCAGAATAAACAATTCATAAATTTGAAATTGAACACTATTCTAAGTAGCGGGATGACATTTCTCACTGCCTACTCCATCCCTACCATCCCTGTCAGGTGAATCATCCCTCTGTTCTGTACATGCTCCTGCCATCTTGGTTGTCAGAGCAACTCAGATCACAGTGCTTGTGTTCAAGTCACTCTTATTTTACTTACTAACAGCCCCAAAGCCTCTCAAAAACTTTTATTACTGCACATTGTTTTTTGTTATTATCATTGTTAGTTTCTAACTGTGCCTAATTTATAATTTAAACTTCATCAGAGGTTTGTATGTACCGTTGACCCTTGAACACAGGTTTGAACTGCATGGATCCACTTATCTGTGGGTTTTTTCCAATAAATACACTCGGCCCTTCATATCCACAGATTTCACATCCCTATATTTAATCAACTGCGGATCAAAAACAGTATTTCCACATTCCCAACTGCAGAGGTTTTTCTCCTGGCTGGCTTGAAAACCTGTGGGGTCTAAAAAAAATTAAGGCTTTTCCTCCCACTGTCTAAGTCCTTCTAGCTGGTATAATAATCAAATTTACAGACACAGATTATAGAAAAATCAAAATTTTAACATGTGTGCAAGGGGAATTCACATAAGCATGAAAACTCCAAAGACAGCAAGGTGACATTGGGTACACATGACATTTTGGAGAAAGGAGAAAAATGGGGGCTGGGGTTTATGGGTGATTTACAGGTAATTTAGGAAAAGAGGAACACGCATTGCAGGTAAATTTTTGCTTCCCTGGGACTCGGGATATCTAGCTAACAGACACCCTCCCACCCATCATACTCAATGCTTAGGCTGCTAAGGTGACATCCTAAGCTTCCGATTTCCGTCCTAAACCAGGTTTTTCCATCTGAATGTCTTGGACAGGAAGGAGGGTCAAAGGCTCTTTCTGAATCTTTCCTTTCTTAATAAGCAACTTCAAATCAATACCCCAAAAAGGCAGCTTCAGGGTGGCAAAACTTCGGTCCCATTCAGCCCCAACCTCGGATCGACATGACGATCATGATGGATATGTGGCTGGTTGAATCCATGTTGCAAAGGGCCCATGGTAGTCAAAAGTTGTAAGATTTACGGTCATGAATGGTCGGCACCCCTCACTCCCGAACCTGGTTCAGGGTCAACCGCTTGGAGAAAAAAGTCTGAGGGCTCAGTACTCCCTGCGGTTTCAGGCCTCACTGAGGGTTCTGGAACACATCCCCCACGGATAAAGGGAACAATGGTCATGATCCATGTCGATTTTATCTCAATCTTAAAATTTGGCATCATAGTGAATAATATATTAAAAAGAGAGTCAAGGCGCCCTTTGACTGAATAGCCCGAGCCCAGCTTCCAGGTGTCCACGCGGGGTCCCTGCTTCCCTTGGTACTGGACAAAGTATGGGGATTATTTGCAAACACGCGATTCCCTTTTGCGGGTGTGCATGGGGGGGGCCGTGAACTCCAATCGCTTCAACTGAGAAGTTCAGTAACTCGACGGTTCTAGAAAGTTCTGGTAGTCTCTCGAAAGTTCACAGGGTCCAAGCCAAGCCCCGAGGGCCTGCCTGGAAGCAGTAGCGGAAGGCGGCGGGCACCCAGAGGCGGTTTACAAAGAATGTTGGGCCAAAACCACTCATACACTCCAGCGGGAGAGCGGTCGAGAAGACGAAAGCCGCCCCCTCGCCCGCTGGTCAGCCTCGCGATCGACTCGGGCCCGTTACTCAGCCCGATTCCCATCAGTCAATCTGCGCTCGCTACGGTCACTCACCCTCGCTCCCGTCAGTCACTTTGTGCCCGCCCACCCGCTCCTATCACTCAGCCTCGCATCCGTCAGTCAGTTTGTGCCCGCCCACCCGCGTCCGTCAGTCAGTCTGCCCTTCGCGCGCTCACCTGTCAGTCAGCCAACCTCGCCCTCTGCCAGGCGGAAAGGGCGGGGCTTTGAAGCGGTCGCACGCTCCCCATTGGTCGGCTGCGGGGGCGGAGTTTGGCGGCGCTGCGAGCCTGGCCCCGCCCTCGGCCCGCGGGGAGCAGCGGAGAGCAGCGGAGGCGGCGGAGGAGGTGAGCGCGGACGTGGGCGTGGGCGGTAGCGTCTGGGCGGCACGGGTGCCACCGCTGTTGGGTCGCCGTGGCGTCTCGCCCTCCGCGCTGGGCTTGGGGACCCCGCGCTGGGGAGGCCGGGCGCCTGGTGAACCCGGTGGGCTGTACCACTCGGGTCAGTGGGGCCGGGAGCTGAGGCGGCCGGGCTGGGGGGAGGGGCGAACCCCGAAAAAGGCTCCTCCGGGCGTTGGCCCGTGCTGCCGCGGGAACCTCCGCCCCTCTTGCGTGAGACCCCGCTTCACTGAGACCCCCTGTTGCCCGACCTCCCTTCTACCCGATCCCCTCCTCCTTTTCCTGAACCCCCCGCTTCTGCTGCCCGACCCCCCTTTTACCCGATCCTCTCCTCTGCCCGAGCCCTTTCTTTGCTGTCTGAACTCCTCTTCAGCCCAGTCCCCCTGCTACTTGATCCCTCCTCTGCCCGAATTCCCTCTTCTGCCTGAATCCCTCCTTCTGCTGTCCGAACCCCGTTCTACCCTATCCCCTGCTGCTGCCGGAACCCCCTTCTGCCCGAACCCCTGCTGTTGCTACCTAACCCCCCCCTCCTCTGTCGCCTGAACCCCCTCTTCTCTGCATGAATTCCTTTACAGCCTGAACTCCTTCTTCTGATTGAATTCCTTTTCTGCTGCCTTAATCCTCCTCCTCTGTCTGAACCCCCACCTCTGCTGAGTGAATCCCCCATTGCACAAACGAACTCCCACCTCCTTTTCGTTTGTGTCACAGCCCAACCAGCCTTCCCATTGATGTCACAGGCATTTGCAGCTGTCCTATCCTTCAGGGACATGACGGCCAAAAGAGCAGTCCTTTCCCTCTGATTTTTTTTTTTTTTTTGCTCTGTGGTCCACTGAGCTTCCCAAATGGGGAGGGCTGTAAATTTTGTTTAAAACGCTTTCTGAGCTGAGTTGGGAGGTGGACTTTAGCACAGAGATGATTTATTAAGGAACCTTTTAAAAATAATCTAGACAACCTTTGGGAGGGAATCCGGCTGTTTTTATTTACGAAAAAAAATCCAGGCGACCCCCTGAGTAGGGCCAGTCACCTCTTTTTGGCATCTTGTGCTGTGTTATAATTGTCCCATTACCTTCACCCTGGAGGGTTCGTTAAAATTGCCAGCAAACGATGTTAGAAACCACCATGCAAATTTTTTTGCAGGATCCGTCGCACCAGACCTTCAAGCACTTTGTGCCAAATTCTTACCACTTGCCACATGAGTCCAAATCATGACGGACGCCAAGTATGTCCTCTGCAAATGGAGAGAGCGATTATGGCCTGCAAAGGTGACAGCATTATTGTATAATTTAGGAATTAGAAATGACTTTCGGTGACAAGTAAAATCTTTATCAAGAGAGGTCTAAGAGTTGCTTCAGTGAAATAATTGAGCCTGAACAGTTGGCTGCTGTATCTGTTGGCACGGAATCTCATTCCTCATTTAACGGGATTTTGGTCGAGTGCTTACAAGGTTACACTGCCGGAAGTGCCTTTTTTTCTGCACTAAAAACAAAATTAAGAGCTCTAAAAGGCATGTAAGGCTGTAGCTCAAGGAAATATCTGGCAGGGAGCCCTGTGATAGTAAATAATGGGAGAGTCTTGGGGAGACTTGCCAGCAAAGTGATGGGAAGAATGCTGGACTGCAGAGCACAAACCCGACCTTGTCCTGTTTGCCACTGACCTTGTGCCTCAGTTTCCCCATTTGCAAAATAAGTATTAGGCAATATCTCTGAAGTCCTGTGGTTGTATTCTTCAAGTATTATTCACTGTGTTTGTATCCAGGTGTTGCCACTGCTTCTAACTGTTAACTGTTAGTTGTGCCTTAACAACAAGGATTTTTTTTTTTTTTAACATAGGTTTTGGCCAGAACTGAGATGTCAACAACTAAGAGAAAAAAGGAATTTTTTCTAAAAGTTCAAATACTCTCCGTAGACAAAAAGTTAAGTATTGTGTCTTTTTTAATACTATTTTTTTCCCTATGAGATTTTTTAACCCCCCCCCCCAAAAAAAAGTGAAATCTACGACTAAGGGCTTTATTAACTGTTTAGTTGTTGTAACTGTTAGTGCTCATAATATCTTTAAGAGGAAAACTGGTTTTCTTTTACATCAGTTTGGAAATTGAAGATCTACTCGAGGCATTTATTGTGTGTGATCTCCAGAGAGAGCAGTACAAAATGGAATGAACATGAATCACAAACAGGTTAAACGCTTGTCGTTGGTGTTCAGATGGGTATTTCCTTCCCATGGATTTGTGTGTGTTTTTCAGAAACTTGAGAGACAGGCCTATCAATTTTGAAATACCTGGTTTTGAGTCTGTCCCCCTAATAAACTGTTCTTTGGCAGCCACAAGGCACGCCCGTGATGGGCAGTGCACCGTGATGGGCAGTGCACTGTATTCTTGTCCAGGAAAGGACATAAGATCATCTAGAATGAAGGTTAAAATGCCTAGATTGCGTATGGCTGATTTCCATGTGTCTGATAGAATTCCCAATTCCAAATAGAAAATTTTTTTAAAAGCCCAGTAGGTTCCTCCGTCCCCACTCCTCTTTCTTCACAGCTGCCTCCTAAGTTTGCCTTGTCCCCAGCTCACACTTTCCCTGTGGTTGGAAGGTAATTGAATACTCAAATTTGAAAGAAAAGCACATCCTTTTAAACACACTTGCTGGGCTATAAACAGCTTTTAGTGGCATTATTATCTACTCTGAAAATCTAACAAAGGAGTTCAAAGTAGGATTTGCCTCATAAAAGCCACAATTTGAATTCATTTTTAGTCTTAAATCCAGCGTACCTTTTCTATCTTAAAAGAGAAAAAGAAAAACAAAACTACACTCACCAGGGGCCTTGCCACCTCTAACCTCAGGCACATGAATTTCTAGTTGGCTGTAACTTTTGGTTTATGTGAAAGGTTGAGAAGGAAGAAAACGCATCTAATTTCTTTTGTCATTTAAAGAAAAACATGTTTGAAAATGTCTCTAGGTCTTGGGTGCAGCGGGTAACGGTTGTTTCTGTCCCTGCAGAATGAAGGTGAAGAGCAAGAATGCGGAGACCCTGAAGAGGTCCCACATCGAGGACATCGCTTCCTTACTGGGTAAGACGATTTGGGAGGAGCCGTAAGGCCCTAACGAAGAAGCCAGTTTGGGAAAGCATGGAGACTTGGCCTCCAGGTGAAAATTGACCCTGCATACCACTTACTCCCTTTACACACGGGAACATGAGCTCCGTGAGCGTGAGCGCAAGGAGGGAGAGAAAACGGATGTGCTTTCTCAAAGCTTCCTAGAATTTGCCCCCAGAACCCGATCCTGTGCTTGACTCCCAGAGTGGCCTGGGGCAAGGATCCGCTTGGCCTCTAGGGTGTACAAGACCTGGAATGGGTTTGCTTCCTTGAGGAGAAGGGGAAAGACTTCCTCTTTTCCCTTGTCCCATAATAAGACTGGAAAAAAACGGTTATGTTGCTGGTCTGGTCTCTCTGCCTAGGGTTTCAAAAGCACTAGGTTGTGTATTTAAATTAGGAAGCTGAGCCAAGGAGAAGACATAGTGGGACCACCCATTGTCTACAGGAAATGGCAGTCCCCTCCCCACCCCCCCTGCCCACTTTACATTGCATAGGTGGGAGACTTGGCCTGAGCCCAACCCTTCCCTCTCCCCCTCCCCCTCCTCACGGTGACAGGACCCTGGCAGTCCCACAAACCCAAACACAACGTTTTCTCCTCAAAGTGGCACTGCTTATCCCTTGTGCAAGGTCTCCCAGACGCTTTCCCGTGGTGTTTGTAAAAAAAGGGTCTCTTCCTGTGTGTTTGGAAGAACAACTGTTTATTGTTCAAAGCAGGACCCAGCCCTGCACATCCTTGCATGGCGACCAGCCCCTCCCGGTTGCTGCTGTATTTGCTTAGGTCTGTGGGACCCGTTACTGGTGGGTGCCTTTACTATAACACAGGGGAAATCCTGTGTTGATGGAGGTGTTATGCCCTCTGAGCTGCGAGGTTGCATCCGTCACCTGGTTCCCAGCAACAGCACCAGGTCTGTGTGTCGGACCGAGTAAATGACCAGGCCTAACACCGGGCCCAGGCGCTCTTTCCTGCCTTTGAGGTGCCCTTGCAAAGAAGTGTGGACGGATGATGGCCACAAGGAGCCCTTTCAACGGGCCCTCCTGGCCCTCCTCCTCCCCCCCCAATATATCAACCGTATTTCCTGTGCCTGGGTTCTCCTTGATCCTGATTGAATTGGAAGTTATCAGGTTGGGAGAGGATTTGCCAAACATCTGAATAAGTGTTCTTGCTGGCAGGATTGCTTTGTAACCTGGAGGAATTTTACCTTTGTAACCCAGTCAGGCTAGGGTCACTCAATTTTTTTTTTTTTTTTAATGTAGCCCCACAGCCAGCTGTGCTTTTGTAGTCCTGTCCCCTTTTGGGAAGATGGAGGGAGAGGTGTTAGTCATCCCTTCAGGTAGAAAACAGGTGGCAGAGTCAGGCATGGTAATGGAGGTACCCGGGCATCTGGGCATCACCAGGCTTTGTCTCCCGCCCTTCAGCCTCACAGAACAAGGCTGCTGCTGAACCCATGGAGGAGCTGACCTACAGACGGTCACTTCGAGTGGCTCTGGATGTTCTGAATGAGAGACCCTGTTTGCTGCAAGAAAGCTGCTCAAAGGAGGAAGGGACTGCTGGGTCTTCAGGAGAAAAGCACACAGAACCGGCTGCCTTGCTTTGTGATCCCAGCTCTTCATCTTCAGTCCATGAAGCTGTGTCGGGCAGTTCTGGACCTAAGAGGGGAGAATGTGCACACCTGAGGCTGGCAGGCTCTCCCACTTGTGAAAAGGACCCCAAGTGCCAAGTAGACCACAAGAAGGGGCTCGGGGAAAGAGAAAGCCCACTTACCCTGGTGTTCTCAGCCGGAGGTGGTTCTCAGGACAGGAGTGGATCAAGGCTACACCTTGAAAATCGGACGACCCCAAATAAAAGGGGAAGAAGCTCAGCACAGGAGTCCGGCGGGTGTCAGAATGGTCCTTCAGTTTCAGAGGGACATTGGGAAAGAGAGAATGAGGAAGAGGCGGGCAACCGGGCAGCCCTGAGCTCACCTTCCCGAGTTTGGGAACATGGTCTGTGGGCCAAGGGGCGCCTCCCAGCTTTGCCATGGAGCAGCCCGGCTCTGCACCCAGCCTGTCCAGATGTGCGAAGCTTGCCTGCCAAGCAGCTATGCCCGGATGGCGGCCAGAGGTCAGGGCTGCAGGGCTGCATGACTCTGCGCAGTGCCACCAGGCTCAGCCCGCACGCTCCCCATGCACCTGCGGACAACATGAGACTTCAGGCCCTGGAAGAAGGTAAGGCCTGTCCGGCGCTGGGCTAGGGTGGTACTGTGGTCCTCCTGCCCAGACCCTCAGGCAGGCAGCATGTGTTTGTAACCGGATCTTAGTGAGATGGTTACCAGACTGGATCCAGAGCAGGCATCCCTGGGTCCTTTTTGTGTGTGTCTCCCTCTGGGCTGTAGCACTTCGCGCTGCTCCACATCTGCAGGGGAGGGAGGGGACTGAACCTTTGGGGACAGATGCCTTCACCTGAGGATTAACTCCTTTACCCTGCATGCTATGTGAGTAAGAAGACAGAACCCTCAGTGATGAACTCACTTTGAGGCATCTCAGGAATTCCTGTGTGCACATGTTTTTGTGCCTGCGGCCACGCACTGACATTTTGTTCCGTTTTCACTTCATAGCATCCCACTGACTTTTGAACTGCTAACTGGGAAACCCTGATTTCCTCACAGCAGGGTGTCTTGAGGTCTACTCACCACCCGCCTGCTGCCAAGGGTTCTGTCTCCTTTAGTTCTACACTTCCTGCTTGCCTGCTGGCATGTTCACAGGCAGCACCCCTGTGTACTGAAGGGAGTGGCCACATGCCTGCTTTGTCCCCTGTTATACCCCTGCCCCTGCACATCCACCATGCTCTTCACACCAGGAAGAAGTGAGTCCCACACAGGGAGCCCCCCAGAACCCCATTCACTTCACATGACTTTGATCGCTTCCTGTGCCTATCTGCCAGCTACAGCGCAGAGGGTGTCCCTCTTGTTCTGTCTCGTTTAGTTGTCCTTTAAATGTCTAATGGGAGTGCACCCTGCTTGAATCAGGCAGTGTGCAAGTCTGTGTGACACGGGTCTGCTGTCTTTTTCTTGATGGTTATGTATCACGAAATGTTTTTCTTGGCGTGAGTCGCCGGGCCAATGACCATGAAAGCCTAACCTGACATTGTTGGCAGACCGTGCCTCTTCTGAAGAGTCAATGGAGCTTGACCCCATTAATTCCATTCTGGAGGAGGACGAGGAGGAGGAGCTCCCAAGAATCCTTTTATATCACGGTAAGACCCGGGAACGACCAGGACACTCTCAGCCCCCTGGGTGCAGTCCTCATACCTTTGCCCAAGCTCTCTTTTCCTCTCTTCTACTGAAACCTTGGAAAGTGCTGAGGACTCCGTCCCCTGCCTTAAACACAGCCACACAAAGGGAGGAGGGACTCCCTGTCAGCATGAGGCTTCCTTCCCTTGTCCTGTGTCCCCTCCTGGGAACGAAGGGGAACAGCCACGTACACAGGTGGGCCCCACCACCACCATTGGCTTGTGGCCTGGTGCCCCTCAGTCCTTTGGGGATGCTCTCTGTGTGTCTCAGGAGCCTGCGTTCTCCCCCATGTGCTGCCTGCACCAGGCAGACCACCGTGGACAGCGTCACAGCCCGGAACCCCACTAGCTTCGCTAACTAAGCGATCAGGGACAGTCACCTCCTTAGACTTGCCACTCATCTCAACAGAGTCTAATCCATTGTTTTCTTAAAGCTTTTGTTTTGGAAAGAATTACAGATTGACAGGATGTTGCAGAAGTAGCACAGGGAGGGGTAGGGACCTGTCCTTCAGTCTCCCGATGGCAACATCCTGCCAGACCAGGAAGCTGATGTGGGTGCAGCCCTGGGGCTATCCCATGTCTTACCACTTGCACACTCTGGGCACACGATTTTCCCCAAACCACCACTCGCTGCTTTTCCTTCACTGTATCGCTGACTTAAGTTTGCATTGTCCTATTTCTAATGTAACAATGTCAGACATTTTTTATGTTTTCACTTTTTTCAGTGGCGACTGGATATCATGTACTAGGCGTGACACAGATCCCTTACTAAGCCTCCCTCACTGTCGGAGTCTAGACCATCCCGTGGCTGTGGGGCCCCATTGCATGTGCCATGTGCTTTTGGGAAATAACCCTGTAGCATCAGCTCCTGGAGCAGGGCTTCCTGGGCCACAGAGAAGGGACACTGTGCCTTTTTCCAAAGGGGCATTTCCATCCTCACTGCCACCAGCTAGGGGTCAGTTCCCTCAGCCCCCCAAACCTGGATGTTTGCTTTTTCTCCTGCTTTGTGCCTCTGTTTGGTTTGGGTTTCCCCATCAGCCCTGTCTGTCTGGGTATTTACTGCCGGGTCCTGAATTGGCTGTCTGCGTCCATGACCCATTGTCCTCAGAGAAAAGAGGCTCCTCACAGGGCAGCTGCTCTTCACGGGTCTGTGGGAGGCCGCCTTTTTGGCCCCCTTTCTGCCTCGCCCATAGACCTTTCCCTGTAGGGTCGTGGGCCAGCCAGCTCCCCTTGTCCAACAGTAGCGGCAGGCTCTGCACCAAACACTAGCCTCTGCTTGCTGATGTTACCTGATGTTTTTTGTTTTGTTTTTTTGTTGTTTTGGACAAGTTGCTGTCCTTTTGTTCTTCAGTCTAGTTGTGGAGGACTTTGCTTCACTGGCCCAAGTTGGCACCACCATTGTGCTCTTCCTGGGCGAGGCAGATCAGTCGCCCGCTTCTGGATGGCTGCTCACACTGGCTGCTGGCTACACTGGCTGCTGGCTACACACAGTAGCCCATGGCAACCCACCTGCCATCGCGAACGGCAGGCAGCCCAGCTCCAGGTCGAGCTGTTGTTCAGCATCTTAGCTGTAGAGGGCAGTGTCACTGGCCCTCATATGTGGGATCCAAACCGGGCCCTCTGGCGTCCCAAGCCAGCTCTTAACCAACGCGCCACTCGGCCGGCCCTACCTGATGTTTTTAGCATTTAAATTATTTCCTCATTCTGGAGTTTTCTGGTGGGAAATAGTTAATTTTGTTAATTTTGTTCATAGATAATTTTGTAGCTCTCTGATGATTAAGTAATTCTGTCTTTCTCTCTGTAAAAGCCCCCAGTTCCTTAGAAACTGAGTCCCCACACGGGTCTTCATTGTGTGTTCCTGGCGCCTTTCTTATTTTGTTCCACGCTCCTTTTAGAAGATGTTTTATTTTGGGATAACTTGGGATTTGTAGAGAAGTTGCAAAGGTGGTACAGCGTCCCCTCCTACCAGCTTCCCTTCATGTCACTGACTACGTGACCACAGCACATTGTCTAAGAGCATTGCACCGTGCTCTTAACCACAAGCTATGGTCACAGTTGGCCCTTAGACTCCAGCGATGGGAGTTAGAGACCTGCCTTTCCAGTCCTGGTGACCTTTTCAGTGGGTCGTGTTACATCGGGTTTAAATGTTACTGCAGTAACTGTTCTCTCACACTGCTGCATTTGCTGCTTGACATGGATCTAACGTGCCTGTTCCTTTTGTTTTTCTTTCTTTTTAATTCTAGAACCACCTTCGTTTGAAGTAGGAATGCTAGTCTGGCTTAAATACCAAAAATACCCCTTCTGGCCAGCAGTGGTAAGAACAGCATTCCGTCTCACCCGCCTCGCCCTCTGTTCTCGACAGTGGACCTGGGTGAATGTGTTCACTCTTTCACTATTATTGGGGAAAATGATGGGCCTATAAGCAGGGTTTTTGGAGACACGTGAACCTAAATAAAGGGGGTTTGTTTAGTCATGTGGCACCATTGAGTGTGAGGTTCACAGGTCAAATTTTTACCAAGCGGGCTTACAAAAACCTGCTTGAAAAAGAATCCACAATTTGCTCATTTTAAATAGTGTGCATTTCAGACTTTCTCCCCTGTGGGAGCTTTTTAATGTTTTAGATTTGAGGTATGGAGCCGTTGTCCATATGAAACAGGCATTTGAGATCCTGCCCAGCGCCCCAGTGTGGTGGATGAGCTCAAATGTAGCCAAGTTGCTGACTTTGCTTTTTCTCTACACCCGGACGCTGCAAACGGTCAGTTTTATTTTTTAGGCCACCTGTCCCGGCTCCTCCCACCCCTTAACTTCCCTTTTAACCTCCTCTGGCAGAGACAGGATTCCATGATTCTAGCTGTAGTTCTTTTAGTAGGAGATGATGGCGTATAACTTGGAAGGTTATTGGCAGTCAGGGGCAGCTTGTCGTCTCACTGAGTCTGGCTGCAGTCAGCAGGGCCTCCTTGCACGGAAAACAAGGCTGTGGGAGGACAGACCCAGAACCCAGGGTGCCTGTGGGTAGAACGTGTATCTTGAACACATGTCTGGTGAGCAGGCATCTCAGCACAGTCCCTGGCACAGTCCTGGGGGCCCTCTCCTTCCTCCAGCACCGCCTCCCAGCAGGTGCCGTGTCCCACCTGCAGTGGGCACCCTTTTCCTGGCCCTTACAGTCCTTTCCTTGTTTCTACCAGTTCCTTGGGCGTCCTGCCTGTTAACGGGCCACTAGTGTGACTGATGTCTGGGTGTGAGCATCTGCAGCCCCCTTGCTATGAACGCTCGGTGTACGGCCTGGGAGGTGCTGTGCAAAGGCTTGTTGGCCGCCTTCATAGGCCATGGCCAGGGGCTGGAGCTGGGCCTGCCTCCTGCCTGTGTGCTCTTGGCTGGTCCAGAACCTGCCCTGTTTAGCCATGGGACAGTCAGCCACGACGGTTACATACAGGTGGTTGGCAGGCGGCAGTAGTTGTAGTTCCTTTTATTTAAAAAATGTAAGAAAACCCTGCCTGGTTCTGCTCAGTTATGAGACTACTCAGAGCCATGCACGCAGCAAAACTTGGGTGGTTCCTGAGTGTGTTACCATGTGGGCTTTGCCCCGGCCCCCCAGCTGTCACGTGTCGGTCACTGTCACTCAACAAGTTGGTGACAGGAAAGTATTTAAAACCCACGGCCTCTCCTGGGTTTTATTTTTTTTTAAAGATTTTTATTGGGGAATTGGGGGAAGGGAAACAGAAGTTGCTGTCCTTTTCTTCAGTCTAGTTGTGGAGGACGTTGCTTCACTGGCCCAAGTTGGCACTATCATTGCACTCTTCCCAGGCGAGGCAGATCAGTCACTGGCTTCTGGATGGCCGCTCACAGTGGCTGCTGGCCGCTCATGCTGGCTGCTGGCTACACATGGTAGCCCATGGCAACCCACTGCAGCAGGGGCTGCAGCCTACGCCGTCGCCGGCGACTCATGGCAGCCCAGCTCCAGGTTAGGGCAGTGTCACTGGCCCTCATATGTGGGATCCGAACCGGGACCCTCTGGCGTCCCAAGCCAGCTCTTAACCACTGCGCCACTCGTCTGGCCCTCTCCTGGGTTCTTGACACTTTGTTTCCTTGGCTTTGCCCACAGGTCAAGAGTGTCAGGCGGAGAGACAAGAAAGCCAGCGTGCTTTTCATCGAAGGACACATGAACCCCAAAGGGAGAGGGTGAGCCATTGTCCTCTGCTCTTTACGGACGGTCTGGGGTAGGAGCGGGGATCAGGCATCCAGGGCCCATTGGGTGATCCAGCCCCGGAAGGCAGCCACACAGAGACTGTATTGAGAGCAGCTGGTCATACAGCCCAGTTTTCCAACCCAGCCCAATGCTCATTGGACCCCCGTTTCCACAAACTAGCAAAGCTGCCTCCCTCCTTGCAGGTCTGGAAGCATGACCTGCATCAGTCTGAGGTTTGCCCTGTGGGTAGATGCCCGTCCTTCCCCACTTGCCCTCCAGCGTGGGGTGAGAATGCGCACAATGCGTTACCCACTTCCAGTGGGCTCTGCAGACAGTATGTCAACTCGTCGCCAAGGTGACCATGTGAAGCTGGTCTTCTCTGACCCTCTGGCCCTTTGGTGATTCCACCCCTCCCATGGTGGCCAGTGGTATGGAAATCGGGCCCCAGGACCTGCCTGGCAGTCCCACTAGCTTTGTCAGAGGAAGGAAGTCTTTAGGTCATGCAGTGACATCCGTCTGTGCTAACCTGTGCCTCCACCTCCTGTAGCATCACAGTGCCTCTCAGAAGATTGAAGCATTTTGACTGCAA
Organism: Hipposideros armiger; assembly: GCF_001890085.2. Lineage (NCBI taxonomy): Eukaryota > Metazoa > Chordata > Mammalia > Chiroptera > Hipposideridae > Hipposideros > Hipposideros armiger. The sequence continues at coordinate 685,159 of NW_017731625.1, read as the reverse complement.
GGACAAGCAGGCGCTTCTGGTAGGTGGCTTCTTAACTGTGCTGCTCTGAGTGGCTCACTTGATGACTGGTGACGGTGTCCTCTGCATAACCCTTGAAAGCACGGCTTATGTGACAGTCGGTCATCTACAGGCCGGCTCTGGCTGCTGCTCTTGGGGTTCCCTTCATGGGAGTTTCACCACCCAGCTGGGAGGTGGCCGCCCATCTTCCCCTTTGTCTAGGGGAGGAAACTGAGGCTGTGGCATGGGTGACAGTTTGCTCTATTTGTGCCAGGGGGTGAAGTGGTGGAGAACTCGGGCAGGAGGCCTGCTTCTTTAGGATCCTTCCCAAGGTGATTGTTCGGAAGCCACCCTGCGGGACGGGGCACCGGGGCCCCTTGGAGTGGGAACCCCGCTGCCCCAGATCCTTAGCACAGCAGGCCTCAGGTGTGTGCAGTGACTCTGAGTACTAGCACGGGTCCGGGCGAGGGCGCTCCCCAGAAGACCTGCTCTGATTCTAGTGGCCATGTCCCCATGGTTCTAGGATCAGTGCTGTGTCACATGTGAGTCTGTGAGCCACAATGCACAGGCCTGTTCATAATGCTATATGCTCAGCGTGAAACCCTGCTTCTGTTGTCACAACTTGCAGAAAAACAAACCAAACTGGACTCGGCCGGGAGCCCCCGCCCACCCCACCCATCCAGGCACAGGGTCCTAGGTCCAAGGTGGGGAGCAGTCTGTTATCTGAGCCATGTACTCGGGGTGCTGGGATCCAGGGAGTTCGCTGCCCATGCTGTGCTGTTCCCTAAGGATGGACGGCCTCGGGCTCTGGTGCACTGCGCGTTAGGAAGGTCAGCTCCCACACAGACTCCAGCCTGCCCTTGTATGCCATGATGAGTGTCTCACTCTGTCTGTCTTGTATGTTCAAGTTGGTTCACCGTGACGTCTAACCCGCCACCAGTGCTGGGCGCTTGTCCCCATCAGAGTGCTCCTCAATGTGGCCCGCTTCCCACCTCACAACCTTCCACACTGCCTGCACGCAGATCCCCGGGCACCTTCCAGCCAGGAGCCACCGACCCCACTCAGTGCTGCATGCTCACAGGTCCTGACAGCTTACCCTCTGGGTGCCCAGAGGACCTTTGAGATCCATGTGCCTTAAACACTACAGAGCGGGTTTTATCACAGAAGCCTGGAGGGTGTCCGCGGCCGTCTTCGTGTCCTCAGTCCACCTGTGATGTGGGTGCGCAGGGGAGGCGAGGTTACAATGAACTGCGCCTCCATTGGGCAGCCATGTTGCCTGTTCTGGGCTGTCAATGGATTGGCTCTCACATGTCCACTGGCATTTGTATGATGGTCACGGTTCTGTGGCATCTGTAGGGTCCCGTGTTTCTTCTTCCCTGCAGAGCCAAATGGTCTGCCTTCCCAGGTGTCAGTCAGCAAGGCCTTCCCCCCCTGCCCCCCGGCCCCTCCGCCCCCAGCTGCCCACTCAGTTTTCATCCCCCATCTGCCACATACGGCAACCACGGGGTTGGCCAGCCCAGGCGGTGGTAATGCGGGATGTGCTCAGGGTTCGTGTCGTGCCTGTGGGTGTTTCCCAGGAGCTTACAGGGGTATTGTCCTCGGTTTGCTGGTGGCTCGTGTCCTTTCCTCCAGGCTGACGTCCGTCTAAGTGCTGGGCACAGAGATATCTCTTTGAAGGGTTTATTTGGCATGATTTTAAAGTTTCCCTCCGTGCCCACAGTCACAGCGGTTGTACCTCCCCTCCCCTTTAAGTCCGCAGGTTCTGAGCAGCCTGTTCCCTGACCTGGGCCTCCACGGGTGTCTACCAGGGCCCCTGCTGGATGAGGATGGGGAGGGGCCCCTGCAGCCTCCTGCTGATGCCCACCATCTATTTCATTGCAGAATAAGGCTAAGGAGGACTTTAACCAGGCCATTGGCTGGTGCGTGTCCCTGATCACCGACTATAGGGTCCGGCTTGGTACGTGGGGCCTCCACAGCCTGGGACTAAGGGAGTGGGTGGGGATAGCAGCACAGGGCCTCCTCTGTATGGCAAGGGCCAGATTTGGGCCATCCCCCTGACCGTCGTGTCTCCCATACAGGCTGGTGGCAGCGGGATGCTGGGCGTGGACAGAGGACAGGGCCCCTTGGACTCAGAGTCTCTGTCCGCCCCCAGTTGGGCTGTGGGGACTCTGGATCAGGCTGGTCACCTGGAGCCCAGGCCCCGTGCTGCACCAGCCTACCTGCCGGAAGGGGTGGGCTTGGGGCATGTGTCCCTTGCCTGACGTTCCCCTGTGTCATCTGCAGGCTGCGGTTCCTTCTCCGGCTCCTTCCTGGAATACTACGCCGCTGATATCAGTGAGTCCATGGCATTCTCATCCTTTCGCATGAGCAGCTGTTACTGCCCAAGGCCTTGGGGGTATCCGGTGTTGCTACCCTCTCCCTGCCATGGGATCTGGACAGCAGGTCCACAGCCGCCACCACCTTGTTGCTGCCAGTGCGATGACGCCCGAATGTTAACACTCAAACAACATTTTCTCTCTGCTCTACTGTCTCGATGTTTCAGGCAGTGATAGCCACACACTGTCCCGTTCCTCCCATCCTCAGAGGGAAGGTGGATGAGCTAGTGCTGCTCCTGGGGGCAGGGGCTCTGTTTGTTCAGGTTAAACTTGGCTGCAGGGCAGAGCTGGGGCAGATAAGGGGTCCTGCCCACCACAGCTCAAGACGTAGTGAACGGACCCCACCTGGCCAGCTGGCAGTCCCATGGCGTGTGCCTCCTTTGCAGGTTACCCTGTCCGCAAGTCCATCCAGCAGGATGTCTTGGGTACCCGGTTCCCTCAGCTCTGCCAGGAGGACCCCGAGGAGCCCACAGTAGGAATCCTCTGGGGCAGGAGGCAGTCCTGCAGGAAAGTCCTGCCTGACAGGTCACGGGCCGCCCGGGACCGCGCCAACCAGAAGCTGGTAGAGTACATCGTGAAGGCAAGGGGCGCTGAGAGCCACCTGCGGGCCATCTTGAAGAACAAGAAGCCGTCCCGGTGGCTGAAGATGTTTCTGAACTCGGGCCAGTATGTGACGTGCGTGGAGACGTACCTGGAGGACGAGGAGCAGCTGGACCTGGTGGTGAAGTACCTGCAGCGTGTCTACCAAGAGATGGGCAGCCGGGCGCTGACACGGGCCAATGGTGACAGGGTCCGCTTCATCCTGGACGTGCTCCTGCCTGAAGTGAGTGGCTGGCGGGGAGGCCCTGGCAGCATGGAGCCTGGTGCTCGCCCAGCCACCCTGTGGGCAGTGGCACAGGGCGGGCTGTCCCAAAGTTGTTGCTGGCACTGGAGGAATAAGCTGCACACTTCCTGTGTGTGTGTGGGTAGTGCCTGTTCGAGAAATTACTCAGGAAAAGGGAGTTTTGACTTTCCTTAGCACATGCTCGCTGGGCTTGGGCTAGGCTGGAAGCAGATGTGGCTGCTGGGTTAGGGTGAAATTCAGAGGGCCTTGTGTGGCGCGGATTCACAGTGCAGATGAGACATCAAACTCAAACAATGTACAAAAGTAAAACTGTGTGGTGAACCTTTATTGCTCATTACCAGCGGAATAGTTACCTGACTCCATATGTGCCTTCAGTCCTCCCCTCCCACCGACTAGTTTTTTGGAGGGAAAAACCCCCAAATTTAAAAAAAAAAAAATTTTATTGATAGTTTCAGGTGTACAGAACAATGCAATAGTTATCCTTTTCACCCTCACAAAATAACAACCCCCATCCCCCACCCCCAAACATTTTTTATTCACAAATACTTCCTTGTGCATCTCTAAAATGGCAATTCTACCTTTTTGGGACATCTGTGGTTGTCACACTGGGGGTGCTCCTGGCTCCGGTGTATAGGGCCAGGGATGCTACTCCACCACCCACAGTGCCCAGGATGTCCCACAGAGAATGACCTGGCTCCATTGTCTTTTGGTGTGGTGTAACCACAATACTAATTTTTTTTTTAAAAGCCTGTCTCTTTTTTTTAAGATTTTTATTGGAGATTTGGGGGAAGGGGAGCAGACAAGTTGCTATCCTTTTGTTCTTCATTCTAGTGGAGGACGTTACTTCACTGGCCCAAGTTGGCACCATCATTGCACTCTTCCCGGGCGAGGCAGATCAGTCGCGCTTCTGGACAGCCGCTCACTGCGGCTGCTGGCCATACACGGTAGACCATGGCAACCCACTACAGCAGGTGCTGCAGCCTACACTGTCACCCGTCGCCGGCGACTCACGGCAGCCCAGCTCCAGGTTGAGCTGTTGTTCAGCATCTTAGCTGTGGAGGGCAGTGTCACTGGCCCTCATATGTGGGATCCGAACCGGGGCCCTCTGGCATCCCAAGCCAGCTCTTAACCACTGCGCCACTTGGCCAGCCCAAACTTAAAAATTTTAAAAACGTTACTTGTTGGTTTGGGGGCTGCCTTTTATTCTCTGCTTTTAGTGATGGGAATGCTCATCTGTAGTCAGAAGGTAATGCTATTTCAGAATTAATTCAGAAACTCTGTTACAGCAGAGGTCTCAAGTTACGTAGGCATCTTTTGAGCTGGAAATGGGGACGCATCTGGAGGCTGGCATGCACTCGACTGTGCCATGTGGACCCTGTAGAGCTCAGCGCCATGCTGGCCTGGCCCTAGCTGACTGTTATCCTCTTGTAGGCCATCATCTGTGCGATCTCTGCGGTGGATGCAGTGGATTATAAGACGGCCGAGGAAAAGTACATCAAAGGACCTTCGCTCGGCTACCGGTATGCACTCAGGGCCCTGTTCCCAACCATTTTGCGGCTTATTTCCAAGGCTTGTATTTCTACACCCGCTGGGAGCTATGACTGAGGCCCCTAATTCCCGACATGTTGGTCCAGGTGATTGCTTGGTAAATGAGTCGTGTTAACTTGAAAATGTTAGCACCTGGCTAAGGAAGCCAGCAGTGGACACTCCTATTCTCTGATGAGTTTGGGCAGTGGGCGCAGGTCCCAAGCTGGTTGGAGTGGGCAGAGCTGGATCCGAACCCAGGCCCCAGAGCAGCCTGCACTGATGGCCAGGCTGATGGCTGGATGCGTACGCGATCCCCTTCACCTGACATCCTGTTGTGGGGCCATCGTTTGTCCAAGCCCTCTTGCTCCAGTTCTGTGGCTGTTTAAGGATAGGCTGATTAAGCCGCAGCAGTCAGCCTGGTGGGTCCTAGCTGGTCAGAGAGTGCTCTGATCAAGACATTTCTCACATTGGTGTGGTCGTCTGCCCTTGGATTCCTGGCCTCGGCGCCCCTAATCCCACTCTGGGCGTGCTGCCAGGCCTTGCTGGGAACAGGCAGAGCCACATGCCAGTGACAGACTGAAGACTCAAGTCACCGGCCAGGGGCTCTGTCCAGGGCCGACTGGGCACTGTCACTGACACTGTCCTTCCCGAGCAGATCCTGGCATGTGCCTGTGTGGCAGGCCTCCTGCACAGCTGTCCACAGCAGGGTCATGTTGGCCCAGCGTGCAGCTGGATTGACATACAGAAAGGGCCTTAGGAAGCAGAAACGTGGCATCTCTGTCCCGGATCTTGGGTTGGGCACTCTCGATGCATAAATAAAGATGGGGGGCAGCCTCCTGCCCCGTGACCATCTCTGTCTCCACACTCTTCCTTCCGCTGGCTCGCCAGCACCAAGAATGGTAGGACTTTTTGCAGCCTCTTCCTGCCATGAACATGGCCAACGCCCCTGAAAATGTGGTTCACCAGCTGACGTGCGGGAATTAGGGTGAATACGCCAGCCCCGTTTTACTTCTTCAGGGTTGTGGTCAGGACTCAATTAGTGAGTGGTAGCCATTTCTCTCCTTTGGTACCAGTTAGGTTATTTTTTTTTTTTACTTTTATTGGGGAACAGTGTGTTTTTCTAGGATCTATCAGCTCTAAGTTAAGTAGTTGTTTCAATCTAGTTGTGGAGGGCACAGCTCCTTGGCCCATGTGGGAATCGAACCGGCAACCTTGGTTTTATGAGCTTGCGCTCTAACCACCTGAGCTAACCAGCTGCCCAGGTACCAATTAGTTTTCCAGCTGCCTGGTCGGTCTGTCACGTAAGCTGTCCACCCTTGTGTCCCTTTCGTCTTATAAGTTACATCTCAGAGGCCATGTTCAGACCCGACTTCACTGGACCTCAGCACTGCCCAGCTGCCCAGCGTTTTTTGTTTGAACTGACACACCTGCACCCCCTCACTGAGGGCCCACCTCTGAATCCATGTTCCTGTTTCTGTCCTGAGAGTGTTAGCCAGCTAGGTAGTTGTCAATCCACTTTTCCTTAACAAGAATTCACTTAATGAGGACAATTTGGTATTTATACTTTAAAATTTTATTTATTTAGTTGTGGTAAAATACACATAACAAACTTTACCACCCTGACCATTTTAAGCGCACAGCTCAGTCCCCACCATCCATCTCCAGAACTTTCCATCTTCCCAGACTGACACTATCCCCATCAAGCACTCCTCTGCTTCATGCTCTTCAAAACACGATTAATTACTAAAATGATGTTGTCGCCTTTTGTCTTCTGAAGGGAAAAAGAAATATTTGATAACCAGCTCCTAGAGGAAAGGAACCAGCGATACTGACGTGGGAACAGCAGTCATGTGTAGTGGCATCTGCCCGCAGGCCCTGTTCTATCACACTGAAGATAGGACCTGTGTGTCGGATCTGGCTGTGGCTTCTCTTTTCCTGGCTTTTTTTGGAAGGTACAGTTTCTGAAAGGTTTTTAAAAGGACAAGAGTGATTTATTTGACTGCTTTCTGTACTGTGACTGTACTGAATAGTTTAATATAAGGTACACATTTGTTTTTTATGTTAAAAAGTATTGTATCCGATATTAAACAGGAGTTTTGAAAGCGTCTGGTGGGAATGTGTAGCTCCAGAGGTATTGGCATATTTTTCTAGTTTTCTTTCCTCCTCTGCGCGATTTCCTCTTCCGGTGCTTCCTGAGCCCGCTGTGCCTCCTTGTGTGTTTCCAAGGAAAACCAGGATTTGTAAGGTGGGACTTAAGACTAGCTGCTCTTGTGTTCAGCGTTTGCCATGTTGCTTGTGCACAACAGCAGACAGGCAGAGGAGACCTTTCCTCCCAGTCTCATGTGGGGAGTGAGTCTCCGGTCCAGCTGAATGCCATGCCCACTGTGTCCCTTGTGGATTTCCATGCATCTGTCCCAGGGTTGAGTGTTGTGGTCTTGGTGATCTGCATGGGTAGCTGTGACGATCCATGTGGCCACCACTCCCACATGGGACAACTAAGGTCACCGTGTGCACAGCCTGGGCCGTGGGCCATGGGCTCACACCATGAGCTCACCGCCCTGGCATTGGTCCTTGGTCTGGAAGCCATGGAAGTGGGACTCACATTCCTGCCTGAAGCATGAGACATGCCCCAGGGCTCCAAAGGGTCCCTGGCTTGGGGCCCCAGCTCTGTGCAGGCCTGTGCTTGTTTCACTGGCCAGTCCTCGAACAGATACCCATCACAGCCACACACCAAGTTATTTATTCTAAGCTGGTGCGACACTATGTGACAGTAAACAGTGACATTAACTTTGAGGGCCTGCCCATCATCAACACCCTGGCTGCACTGTCACTGGAGCAGGGTCAGCACCCCCACCATAGTGACTCGATGGGGCCCTCTCCTGATGTCCCCCTCACCCAACCAGAGTCACTACGGAGGGCAATCAGAAGGAGATTCCCACGGGATGCAGGGGGCAGGTGGCTGGGTGGTTGGTAGCTAAGCAGTAGGGAGCTGTACAAAGCATCTCGGGTTGGTTAGAGAGTGGGACGTGCCATGAGAAGTTGGGGCACCAGAACCTGGCCAGGGATATTCCTCAGTGGATTTTGCTCGAATATAAGAGCAGGAAATCAAGGCGTATGGCCTGGGCCCTGCCGTGGTCCCTCCGAAGTTGGCCCGAGGGGCATCCGGCTGGGTCCCGGCTCCTGGGGGACAGCTTGGAGGCCCAGAACTGACACGAAGGGGTGGGCGCCTGCATTTGGTGGGAAGGCCCTGGATGCTGCAGAGCCTGGCCCTGCACAGGTCACTCTTCCTAGACAGAGGCCCTGTCCCCACACAGGATGACCCCACCCATACTAGCTCCCTTCCAGGAAAGTCCGACTGCACCATCTGCCGACGGACCCTCCTTGAGACCTGTTGGTTTGGAACAGTTCCTGACGTGCAAATACATAGCTGCTCTTCGCGGTGACAAATGTCTGCCTGGCCTTGGTGGAAACCCCATGGCCCACGTGGGGCTATCCCGTTATTGTGAAGTGTTATGATCTCATTTCTTGCGAATCTTCAGTGTTCCAAGGCTGTTCAGATGGGAAGTCAATGCCCTCTGAGCTCTGTCTCTGCTTTCCTGGGCCCTGCTTATAGTCTCCCTCCAGTGGGTTCTGGGCCCCGTCTAGGGAGGCTTCTAAATCGGGGTCTCTGCCTCACATCCGGGTCCTGCGCCCCAACACATTCAGTGCTCACTGTTTTTTTGGATTCTGAAGGTGTTTGTTTTCAAACTTCGTACTGAGGCCACTGGAGCTGTGGATGGTGGGTGGTGGGGTAGGTGGGGATCTGTTCTCCCTCCAGTGGGTGGTGGCAGTAGTTCAGGAAGTCACAGCCAGCTGAACTGACTAGCCTGCCAAGTGAGGAATGTTCTAGAAGGCCTGAGAGGTGGCCAGCTGCTTCGGAAGCATGGAGAAGACCAACTTCACCCAGCACAACATGGGGAATCCAGTTGGGGCACCCTCCTGCACCCCCATTCACCATGGTGACAGCTTCCCTCCAACCCCTCACTCTGAGCAGCTGAGCCTGTGTCCCCGACAGGGGGCTCTCCCTTTGGCACTGTTGGTACTGGGGCCAGTCATTCTTTGTGGGGGGCCATCCTGGGCACTGCAAGGGGTTGAGCAGCTTCCCTGGCTCCAGCCACTCGATGCCAGGAGCAAGCCCCATTAACCCATGGGGTCTTGCGTCTTTCATCGTCACTGTCACCACCCTGCAGGCAGTGACTCCTGTCTGCCTGCCTCCTCCACCCCTTCCCAATGGACTTTGTCTAGCTAGTGTCTCAAAGCCTACATCTCAGCATGTCTTCCCCCCAGGGCCCGCTGGGGCACTTGCCCCACCCTACCTTCCCCAGCCAGGTCATCCAGGCCCAAGACAGCCCTTTGCCTTCTCTAAGGTGGGTTTAGTCTCCCCCAGCACCAGCCCTGGGAGGTAGCAGCACGTCTCTACAGAACCAATTCCTGGAGCAGGCCTTCTCATTGCTGGCATCTCTTCAAGTCTATCTGGAAAGTGGATTTTCAAAAGGCAGTACAGACACAGGGTAAGATGTCAGGCCACAGAGAAGCCTGTCTGCGCAGTGAACATGGATCCCCTTCCCACCCTGATTCACAGCCTCTACTACTGGTATTTCCTGTGCTCCCTGCCCCTCCACTGCCCACCTTCCTCTCTCACCTCTCCCGCTCTTCTCCCCTTCTCTCCCCCTCCATCCTCTCCTCTCCCTTCCCTGGGTTTCTGAGACAGGGAAGTATTATCTATTGCTGTGTAACAAATTACACCAGATACCCAGGGGTTGGAATCAGCGTTCTCATGGTTTCTGTTGGTCAGAAATTCAGAAGCAGTTTGTCAGGGAGGCTCTGGGATCCCTTGAGGCCTCATCAGATGTGTCAGATGTCACAGGATGGGGGGCTCAGTTCCTGGGGTACCTCCATCACAGGGCCAGGCCATTGGGGGAAACAGGAAATCCAGTAAAGAGGGAGGTTAGTTAATAGTGTGTCCACCTTGGTTCTGGAGTTGTGACAATGTATCACGCCAATGTAACATGATAACCATTTCTTGTAACTCCTATAAATCAGAGTATGCTAAGATACAAAGTTTATTTAAATTTTAAAACCCAACTGCAGAGCATGGCCAGTTGTGGAAACTAAAGGGAAAGGGGGGTTGTGCGTCCACCAGAATTTCAGAGCCCCATCAGACAGCTGCCCTTTTCCTCTGCTCTTCCCTCCTGTGTGTCTCCCCTTTAACAAGCAGGTTTGGCCTGGTGACACACCCCAAGCCCAACCCATGTCTCTCATTTCCAAGGGACCTTGAGCTCCCTAAACTCAACACCAGCTAGGAGGCCATCCCTGCCACTCATCCACATTAGCCTGTTTGGGCCTTAGTTTTTCTATATGTAAAATGGGCACAACAGATACTCAGATTGTCAAAATGAAACGACATTCAAGTGGAAAGTATTTTTGCAAACTTTTTCCAGTTTTGGTGTTAGTAGTGTTCATTATTACAATTACCACAGGTTCTAATGCTACCACTTTAAAAACAGGAAATTGGGCGTCTCTGCCCTTGGTCGAGGGGTCGCTGTTGGCCCTGAGACTGCAGCATTCATAATGAACATAATTAAGATTGTGCGTGACCATTGGGTGCATATTCTTGTCCCTATGGGATTTGTCTTTGGATGTTATCTAGACAGAAGGAATGATGAAACGCTAACTGCCTTCCGGAACAAGAGTTTGTTATTTAAAAGGGAATTGAGACCCAATGAAGAAATCACCTGGAAGTAAAAGGCTGTGGCTGAATTACAGCATGTTCACATTTTTAAAATTGAGAGAAATAAAAACATTTAATTTGAAAAAATAAAACAAAAACGGGAAATTGGGATGGGGAAAGAGGACTTTTGGGCTGGAATCATAGTCTTGGTTGTAGGGACAGGAATTTTCAGTGCCTTGTTCTGTCCGCCCCACGTTGGCATGAGTTAGCAGCAACCCTGCCCTTCATTTACAGAATGGGGTAATATTCTGGGGAAAACAAGTAAATAACGACACATTCTGGAGAAGGGAGAAACTGGACCAGCCCGGATGCTCGCTTAAGACACCAAAACGGGTTGCCGAAACCCGGGATCGAACCAGGGACCTTTAGATCTTCAGTCTAACGCTCTCCCAACTGAGCTATCTCGGCTGAGCGGCAAGCGTCGCTCTTGCCTCTACTTCCTCCCGTGCAGCGGCACCCGCCTTCAAATACTGTTCGTCCCACGTTCAGCAAGAAATGTATGCTTCGTAGGGCCACACCTGACAGCAGTCTGCAGTGCTGTCTCTGTGGCGCAATCGGTTAGCGCGTTCGGCTGTTAACCGAAAGGTTGGTGGTTCGAGCCCACCCAGGGACGGATGTGGGTTTTTTTTTTTGCTTCCCGGGATAAGAAGAAGGTGGGCGGCACAACTGCTTTTTCAGGGGCGCTCCTCGCGCAACCCCTGTTCTGCTGTCCCTCGTGGGACTGGAGGCGTGGGGCTGTCCATGGTGGCGGAACGTTCCGGGCCTGAGTTTAGGTTTCCGCGCACCAGCCGAAGTGGTTTAGGTGACGGCCCCTGGGACCCGGAGCGCTAAAGCCGGCGGATCTCAGAGGTTGTCTGAAGGCCGAGACCAAGATGGCAGCGCTGACGGGTGAGTGGGTCGGGGCACCGGGGTTAGGGGCCACTCGGGAAACAGGCCCGGGGAGCGACGCAGACCGCCAGCCTCGGGAGTGCGCCAGGGCGGGAGCCAGAGGGGCCAAGGCTCGCCCCTGGGTGCTGTCCTGAAAGTTCCCGGCAGAGAGGAGGCGCGGGAATTGCAGCCCCGACGCGGGGAAACAGGCCCAGAGAGGGACCGGGACTCTCCGGGAAGATGACGTCATTCGCAGCGCGGGCATCCCACCCTGCCCTGTTCCCGGGACCTTTCCCCTCAGATTAGTGATTTAACGCATAGCATGAAATCCACAGTGTCGCGAAGGAAAGCAGTGCCCCAAGACAGGTGTCAGGATTTTGTATCGAAACCGGGTTGGTGAGTTCGTCATCCAGGCGCTTCGTTATTAACGTCTGGAGTGGCGAGGTCCAGGGGCAGGTCCGATTGCTATGGTTTTGAAGGTGGGGTGGACACGTTACTTTAAGATGTATGCAGCCCCTGTGATACCGTTAGTAAATGCCTGTGATATCTGTTGGTGAAAACCAAGGGTCCTGCTAAGACAGGTCCTGTGGTTTATTGGTGACTTTCAGAATTGAAGAAAGACCAATTTTCAGTAAGCTGCAGGTGACAACGTAGAGGTTATTTTTCTTTCCCATGCAAATTCCCAAGTCTACTGACTCATAAAGGGCGTTTACTGGGCTGTGAGCTTATGCAAAGCCCTAAATGTTCAGGTGGGGAAACTGAGGCTCAAAGAAGGGCAACTCAAACAGAAGTGGAACGGGCTGGGCAACTAGCCTGTCTTCTGTGCTGGAGTCTGTGGGTTCGTTTACTTGACACACATCAGGCACAGCTAAGGCTGGGAGACACTGAGGAGCCCCAGGACGCAGGCACCATACAAGTATGCATAGGCGACAACAGAACAGGGTGACAGGATTGAGAGGCCTGGGGAGCTGGTGGAGACCCAGGTATTTGTGTTGAAACCTGCCCACGAGAAGGGCTGGCCACTTGCACATGTGGGGCAGGGTTTTCCCTGTGGATGGAACAGCGCGTGTGAAGATGCTGAGGCAAGAGCAACACTGACACACATGAGGAAGGGAATGTGGCCCAGGTGTGGAGCGTGGCTCTTCTCCCAGGGGCTGTGGGGTTTTAAGCAGGGAAGTGGCACTGTCTGGTTCATATTCTGAAAGATCCCTCTTGACCAAACGTTTGTTAAGTGGAATTGAGATAGACCGGGGGTAAGAGAGAGGGTGTGCCAGGCGGGGTCCTGATGGGACACCTGACCAATCCAGGAGCCTGAATTTGTCACCTCTGAAGCTGTGTGTAACTCACTGCCCCCACCCTGTGGCTCTCTCTCTGCAGCTCCCAGCCTGCTCCGCCCGATCCTTGCTCTTTGGTGAGTGCCTGTGTCTCTGACTCTGATTGCCCATCATGAGGGCCTGGCAGGGAGGGCTGAGACTGGGAGGGGGGGTGGGAGCAGAGCGCCTCAGAGCAACAACAGACGGACCTGCCTGCAGGTCACACAGCAAATGGGGCAGCACTGGGGCCAGCAGTCTATCTCCAGCAGGTGGTATGTGGGCCCTTCAGTGGTGACAGTACACAGTGACAGAGCTTGGGTTCAGACCCTCATCCACCTGCTCTAATGCCCTCAGGACTCGTTACTTGTCATAGGAAGGCAGTCAGTGCATTTGCTAAGATGGTAGCCCCATGCAGGCTTTCTCAGTATAGGAAAACAGGTGGCCGCCAGGCCCTCTGTGAGGATAGAGCCTGGAAATTGAACCCCCAGCACTGTGAACCAGGGACATGGCAGATCTAAGAAGAGGGTCTTCCTAATGGTGGAATCTGGGGGCTTTGAGGAGGGCATGGGTTAGGGCTGACTGTGCTTTGTTTTGATAAGGCCTTTTCCCTAGAAATAAAATACATATTCACTGTAAAACAAACAGAAAATGGAAAAAATGAGAGCAGTGTAAAATGAAAACCACATACCCTGGAGACCAGGGGCCAGCAGGCTTTTTCCTTTGTGAAGGGCCAGGTAGTAAACGTTTTTGGCTATGCAGGCCTGATGGTCTCTGTCAAGACTACTCAGCTCTGCCTTTGTGAAAAGAGCTGCAGACAACGTGAAAATAGATGGGTCTCAATAAAACTTTATTTACAAAAACAGGCTGAGGGCTGGATTTGGCCCCTGGCTGCAGTTTCCCCATCCCTGCTCCGCAGTAGCCCATCACCATATCTCGGGGCACCCCTGGCTCCTCCTCATGTACTCTCTGTCCCCTTACAGCTCTGGTGTGGGTGCGGCTGTGGGGGTGCGCTGTGTCCATGCGAGTTCAGCTGCTGATGGTCCGAGCAGGTGAGGCCTTCCCAGGAGCCCGCACATCCCGAAGCCCCCTCTCCTGGCACAGCAGCGCCTGTGGTGACTCCAGTGCCTTCCTACTACTTGGCAGGGCAATGTGATGGGATCTCTACCTTCGGAGCACTGCCCAGCCCCATCCTGCGGGCCCAGGCCAGTGGCTGCACATCCCCAAACCAGAAAGGCCTTTGCTAAAGGATGTGTCAGCTGAGCCCGTTTTCTAGATGGGGAAACTGAGCCCCCAAAAACATACGGGCCTCGGGGCGAGCTGAGGCATGTCATGCCATCTTTCATTCCTATGTTGAGCAGCTGTGTCCTGACCCAGGCCTGGCCCCATGGTTCCTCCAAGCACTGACTGTGGGACAAGCTGTGGCCATGACTTCGCTCCAGGCTGTGCTCCAGAGTAGGGGCTGTGGGGGGAGCCAGTGCCCAACTCCCGGGGTCCTGCCTTGCTGACACCTCCCTGTGCTTTGTCCCATGCCCAGTATCCAGCCTGCTGTGTTCAAGCCCGGAGCTGTGGTCCCCAAATCCAGCATACTTCCCAGCAGCCGGGGAGAGTATGTGGTGGCCAAGCTGGATGACCTCATCAACTGGGCCCGCCGGGTGAGCCCTAGCCCTCCTCTGTCCCTCCAGCCTCCCACTACGTACTCACACACATGCCCGCCTGTGGCCCAGGGAGCCAGCAGTCTCCCCCAGAAACTTGTGAATCTGTCAGGACTCATCCTCCCCACCCCCAGCCCTGCCAGCTTCTCACCCTGTGTCCCTACCCAACCCTCTCCTCCGTCCCTCAGCCCCAGTGAAGATGGCCCACCTCCCTTCTGTAGTTCTGTCTTTTCATTCCTCTTTTTTCTGTTAATGTAAAAGTAATTTTTTTTAACTGGAAATGTAATGCATGCTGAAAACAGTAGCTCCTTCCCAGCAAAAACCCTAAAAACTGGTCCTGCCCCTAGCATCAGCCACAGAACAGCTTTTGTCCTGTGTCCCCTCCCTTAAGTCCTGTGCTCAGCCTGTCTCCCACTGGACACATGTCCTGTCTTCCAGGACACAGGCTCCTTTCATTGCCTGAGGGGTGCTGGGCCTGGACAGGCTGCTGTAACAATCCCCCATTGACGGCCATGCACTATCTCTGTTGTTTGTGTGTCTCTGTGTCACACACGCCACTGCAGCAAACACCCTCCCAAGGCCTCCAGCTCCAGGACAGAGCTGTCCACTGCGGTCTGGTTTGTGGCTGAATACCTAGCGATGAGGTCAGGGTCAGACAGCTCAAGTGCCCATCAGGTGGCCCTGACATGTTGGGCAGCCCTTGCCTTGTCACCTGCATTAGCACATCAATGGGGGCCACTTCCAGGTCCCAGGTTAGACACAGGGAAAAGCAGAGAAAAGTCTGGCAGAGGAGCCCAGACGTGGGGAAATCAGGCACCAAACAGATGGACGAAGATGGACGAGGGCATCCAGAAGGGCTTTCTGGAGGATTCACTAGACACAGGAGGTGTTGGGGACAAGAACCTCAGGGTCAGCCTGAGCCACGTGTGGTGCCGGCACTCGGAGCAGTTGGAAGGATGGGATTTAGGGGGTACTGGGTTACGGGAACGATGTTACTAAATGAATTGCACCTGGGGTTTTCTCCTTAAACTTTTCTTTCCCTTTTTTGGTAATGTGGCTACTGAGAAGTGTGACCCACAGACCTCGTTCACTTTGCCTTCCTGTCAGAGTGAGCAAGCTCAGGCTGGTGACAGGTGTCCAAGGGGCGTGGAGGTCATCTGGCTGCTATGCGGGGGGCTTGGCTAATGTGTCATTCTTTAGGAAATGCTAGAATGCTAGGTTTTTCTATGTGAAATCACCCACCTTTTTGAAACATGGTGGGCTGACCATGCACTCATGGCCGACTACCTGGCCCCTAGAGCTCACTGTGGCCCATGACCTTCGGCCTGGCCTGCTGCGCTGTGGAGATGATGCATATGGCAGCGCCCCGCTATGACATGGACCGCTTTGGCGTGGTCTTCCGAGCCAGCCCACGCCAGTCTGACGTCATGATCGTGGCCGGGACCCTCACCAACAAGATGGCCCCCGCACTCCGCAAGGTAGGCCTGGCCCCACTGCCCACTGCTGCCCTGGCCTGAGCCATTCACAGACCCTGCCATCTCTTCCAGGTCTATGACCAGATGCCCGAGCCGCGCTATGTTGTGTCCATGGGGAGGTGAGTGCCAAGCAGAGCTGGGACGTGCCCATGACACGCTGGCCTGTGTCCTCCCAATCTCATATCTGCTTCTGTCCGATTAAGGTTGTCGAGGTGTAACTTACACTCAGTAAACTCCCACCGCTCCTGGGAACAGGACAGTGCCAGACTTCTGCATATCCCGCCCCCTCCCCAGGACGTCCCCTCACTTATCGTCGCTCCCCCACCCCAACAGCCCATCTGATTTCCGTCTGTTTCTTTGCTTCATGAACACAAATAACGTCATCCTCTATAGACAGTTTACATTGTTCTCACCTGTTTCGCTTGTTGT
This sequence comes from Hipposideros armiger, assembly GCF_001890085.2. Lineage (NCBI taxonomy): Eukaryota > Metazoa > Chordata > Mammalia > Chiroptera > Hipposideridae > Hipposideros > Hipposideros armiger. Next base: position 668,910 of record NW_017731625.1, on the reverse strand, counting down.
CATTTCCCCACATCATTAAAACCTGTTTAGTCACTTAATTTTTTTGTTGAGATATAACATTCCATCACCCCAACAAAAAGCCCCATCCCCATTAGTAGTTACCCGCACCCCTCCCTAGCCCCTGACAACCACTAACCCACTTCCTTTCTCTGGATGTGCCTGTTTTGGACATTTCACATGAATGGCATCACACACCGTCTATGGCTTCTCGCATGAGCATTGTGTGTTCAAGGTCCATCCATTAGCTTCTACTCCACCTGGTCCCACAAAGTCTTAGGTGGCTTTTGTCATTCCTGTGACTTTGTGTTCCATCTTGCCCTTTTTGACAGCCCAGGCACCTGCTTGCAGTTGAAGGCGGGTGAATTTGGGGCAGGGCCCTGAGGAGGGGTGAGGCCAGTGATGGCCCTCACAGCCCTCCTTCTCTTTCAGCTGCGCCAATGGAGGAGGTTATTACCACTATTCATACTCCGTCGTGAGGGGCTGTGACCGTATTGTGCCTGTGGACATCTACGTCCCAGGTAAGTAAGCCCACCACCTGTATCTCTGGGCAGCCGGGCCTTCAGGTCCCCACGAAGGAGCCTGTGCAAGCCCATGACCATGTCATGGGGTCCCCATGTCCCTGCAGACATAGTGAGCTACCCCTGTTTTAAAGATGAGCAGATTCAGATCTAAGAAGAATGACACCCAGCCTTTCCCTCCATCATCCCTTGAGGGGGCTCCCTGATTTTATCCAGACATTGGACCAGGCCTGTATCGAAGTGGTTAGGTTCAGCTGTATGGAATTGCAGATATTCAGCCATTTTTTAGCCACGGTTTTATGATTCCACCTAATAGAAACAAAACCAAAGAAATCCACTTAAAAACCAGAAAAATGTTCCTGAAGGCCAGGAATGGTGTCTGTGAGTTATCGTCCTCACAACAGGCAGGTGAGACCCCCTCCGACCCGAGATTGCCAGGGTAGCCGGGTTCAGCAAATAAAAATGCAGGGCAGTGCTGGCCGAGTGGTTCAGTTGGTTAAGAGCTCACTCGAGTGTGAGCTCTGAGCAACAGGGTCACTGGTTTAATTCACAGCCCAAGCTGAGCTGCTGCTGAGTTGCTAACAGGTGGCAGGATGGCTCAGCTAAAAAAGCAAACAAAAAAATGCAGGGCACCCAATTATATTTGAATGTCAGAAAAATAATGAATGACATCTTTTTCATGTAAGTATGTCCCCTATATTTGGGATATACTTATACTAAAAAAAGTATCAGTGGTTTGTCTGGTTTCCAGTATCTAGGCATTCTTATTGTATCCTGCAGCCCTGCAGGACTCCCACACCTCCTCACAGGGCCAATTGGCAGGGTGGGGGTGGCCTCCAGCACGTGCTGACACTTCCCAAAGGCAGAGAAACAGGTTTTTACATCGTATTAGAGCTAATTAGGAAATGGAGTTCATTTGTTTAGCATTCTGTGAATATTTATTGAGTGCTTTTCTAGGCCTGGACCTGTCTTGGGCAGCGCTGGGCCAGGTCTTGGGGAGTCCCCAGGTTGGTGGGATGGAGCCTGACACAGATGTGCCCAACCCCACCTGTTGGGCAGCAGAGGGCACAGTGGGTGGGGCTTCGAGGGATCTGTAGGAGTCTACCCCGCGTACTTGTTAACCTTGACCAGGAGCCAGACCCTTGGTCAGTTGCTGCTTGTCTGATGCATGACCTCAGGAAAGTCTCCTCTCTAAGCCTCAATTTCCCTATCCATCAAATGGGCGGTTGTGATTATACTGTTGATCACTGTGCACTGCAGGGTTAGCTGGGAGTAAATGACTATGACAGTTGTTTATCTTGCCACCTGTGGTTGTGATTGCATCGGGGACTGGGACTGTGGGGACCATTTCTCAGGGGGTTTCCGTCTCAGTCTGTGGGCTGCCCTGCCCACCATGCCAGCTCCTTCCCAGTGGTGGGCCAGATCCCCAGCCTTTGCAGTGCAGACTCTTGGGATGCTGGGGTGAGGGCCCATCTCAGCCCTTCCCACCCTGGTAAGTGGCCTGGACGTGGCTGACCAGCCCTCAGCCCCACCCATGGTCCCCTGGTCACTCTTCCAAGGCCCTGGGCGGCCTGTCCTTGCCTGCCCCATGTGGCCTCTGCTTGTTGCCCCCAGTGGGTCCTTGATCTTTGCTCTGGTTCAGGTGCCCTTGGCCAGCAGCCAGGGGAGGGACGGTGGCCCCAGAACCCAGTCACTGCTCACAGGGTCCCAGCTCCCTAGGGCAGGGACACTGAGGCTGGTCCCTCCCCCTCCCCCAGGCTGCCCACCCACGGCTGAGGCCCTGCTCTATGGCATCCTGCAGCTGCAGAAGAAAATCAAGCGGGAGAAGAGGCTCAGGATTTGGTACCGCAGGTAGTGCCGCCCACTGCTGTCATCGTCATTGTCCCCAGAGATGGTCAATAAACCCAAGAAACCCACCTAGACTGCACTGCCTGCGTGGTGTGTGGGTCAGGGGAAAGGGTGGGAGATAGGTGCCCACCAGGCAGAGAACCCCCTCTGGGTCAGGCATGGGCAGGGTCAATCCCCAAAGATGCTGAGGCCCTGGAGGCAGATAGCTGGGTCCACACTAGCCCCTCCTGGGGGTCCTGTACTTCCCTGCTGTGAAAGAGGGGAGCTGGGTGGGGGCTGGGGTGCCCCTACACTGGGGCTGGAGGGAGGCACCAAGTCAGAGGAAACAAGACACTGGGCAGTAGAAGAGTTGCAGACCTCAGCAAGTGACACTGCAGTTCTCTCATGGGCCAACGGTCCTGTTAGAGGCCATGTGTAAAGGTTTTGCTTTGAGGTTCAGCCTGACTAGGTGGGACCAGAGACCCTCCTCAGTGGCCTAAGGACCTGGGCCTGGGGGCTGCCACCCTTCCTGTGATCCTAACCTAGTTCTGCCTGTCCCCTCCTCTGGACCCCACCTGCCAACCACAGGGAAGGAGGAGTCCTGTCCCTGGCTGCCTGGGGTAAAGGACCATTGGTGATTGATTGGTGATGTCTGCCATGGGCAGAAGTGGGATCATTGGCTGGTACACAATGGAGAGAACTAGCCCACCCACTAACTCCCTGACTATCCAATTAACAGATTTTCCTTTTTTGGAAGGGGGGGGAGTGAGCATAGTTTTGCATTGTGCTGCTGATTGGCCAATCCAGTGTTTATTTCATCCCCATGACCCAGGAGGGAGCTGGTGCTGGTCCCTTTGCAGAGGTTAGGTTAGGGAATGTGGCTGGGGTCACGCAGCTGGTGTGGCCTCAACTCCCAGGGGCTGTGAGGCCAGAACCTGCACTCCTGACCACAAGGGCACTGAGTAGGGATGTGGGGGCAGCAGGCTCAGTGCTTGGTGACTAGGGGCGTGATCACCCGCGGGAAAGCGTAGTAGCGGCAGTCAGCTGGTGGGACTAGCTCCATCACCTCTGTGTGGATGTTCTCTCGCTGGAAGCCGGCCTCCAGCAGTGCCGGCACTTGCGTCTCCTACAGGAAGAAGGTGCCAGATCACCTCCAGGCTCTGGAGCCTCATGACAAACACACACCAGTGCTCACCCTTGCTTGCACAGCATTTGCTAGTGCCAAGGCCCCAGAGGCTGTAGCAACCCCCACCGCAGACCCAGCTGCTGAGAAAAGGCAGAAGCCCAGGCCTGGGTACCAGTATCCAGGTGTCTGAGCTCAGGTAGCAGCTTCCTGGCTGTCACAGTGTCACCAGGCTGCACACCTGTTCATCCTTGCAGGTAGAGGGAACAGTGTGGCTGAACCAGCAGACACACCAGGATGGAGGAAGGTACACGCTGTCAGCTAGGTGAGGACCTTGCCTGATTTCCACACAGAACTCACAATCCACCCAAGAGAGCAGTCCAGAGACCAGAGACAGGCGAGGGACCCTCCCAGGTCACAGGTGACCACAGCTACTCTGGGTCCCTGGCTGAGGGTAGGGAGGAGCGGGCCAGAGAGCACTGACTGCCCCACCTCGAACATGGTGTTGATGTCCTCGTACTTGGACTTCATCAGCTCCCCCCAGGAGGTGAGGTTGCAATAGGTGAGGACACCCCCTGGCTTCAGCAGGCGAAAAGCTTGGCCCTGGGAGGGGGACAGCAGTAAGGAGGGAGGTCAGAAACAAGTGGAAAAGGAGAGAGGGTGCCCAGTGTGTGGACAACAGATCCACCCACCCCATGCTGGGGGCTGTTAGACCTCTTCCCTCCACACGCAGTCCTACCCTGATGAAGCTGAACTGATGCGTGTGCCAAGTTTCCTCGGACAGCGGGTATGTGTCATACAGGATCCCTGCACAGGAGAACAGAAGCCATATGGTCAGGGCCAGCAGCAGCCACACCAAGATGATGGCTACATACGAGGTGGGACCCGAATGCAGCCTGGGAACCCCAGCGGCTGTGCCCCAAGTTCACTGTGCTTCCTCTAGGAATTGCATCTGATTCAGGTGTCACCATGCTATTACTGAGTACCAGGCCTCATGTGTCAGTATTCCCCGTCCAGGCTCTGTTGCCCCAGTGACACATCAGCAAGTGAGGAAGGGGCTAGTGGTGGGAATTGAGGCAGAGGCTCCCCTCTCCCAGCCCCCAGACCCCCCTCACCATCAAAGTGACCGTCTGGCAGGGTGGGCGCCACCTCCTCCCACAGGCCTTTCAAGGGAACCACCTTGGGAACGGTAGAAAAAAAGAGAAAGCTGAGAGTCAGAGAGGTCCCCTGCACTTCACTGCAGGGGAAGGGGGCAAAGGAACTCCCAAGGGAGGAGCCCACCTCCCTCTTCTGCATCCCTCCCCCAGGAGGGGCAGAGGCCTTTGGGCAGACCTTGTGTGGCTGCCACTGGGCCCAGTCCTGAAGCCTCTGGAAGACGCCCTCATTGCACTCAATAATCCAGTGCTCGTCGATGGCAGCCTCCTGCACCTTGGTGGCTGCAATGGCCATACCAAAGCCCACTTCCAGGACCCGGCCCCCTGGATACACAAAGGGGGGGGGGCACAGAGAAACTTGCCACAAGGATGAGAGGGCACAGCAGACAAAGGGACAGTGGCCCTGAGAGGGAACAGTGTGGGCCCTGGTCAGCAGCCAGAGAGAGTGGCAGGCCTGGGAGGCAGCAGAGTGGCTTTTGGGACAGACCTGGGGGGCGGTGTCAGACATCCTGGACTTTGAGCCGGGCTCCTGCTATGTGCACTGGTGGCACTTATCTCTTGACTTGGTTACTTTTCGCTCCCCCTTCCACCCTCCCCCACGATGAAGTTCACAAGAGAAGGGCTAGGGAGGACCAGGATTCCAGGCCAGGGTCTGGAACAATCGGAGGTGGGGTGGGGGGGTTCCCCATTGGACTACAGACCGAGGCCCAGACACCGTTCACCCGGCCCTTGGGGGACCTGGGATCTCCTCGGGCTCTGACATGCTCAGGGTCACTCCGCGACACCTGTCTCCCAGCTTCAGCTTTCCCAGAGCTATTCTTAGCCGGAGTGGGCGGGGCCTCCCGATTCCGCGCAGGAACGTTCTCCACGTGCGCCTGGGCAACGTCCAGTGCTCGCCACCACCCCGTTCCCGACCTCAGGGGGGCCGCTGGCGGCTGAGTTACACCCGAGGTCCCACAGCTGAAGACCCAGCCCTGAGTCGTGACCTCATTTCCCCTGGAGAGGAAGTTCCCGGTACTTAGGGGGCGCCTGCTATGTCCAGTGTCCACAGCACCCTCTTTTATTTCCCCGGCGCCCACTGCTAGCAGCCCCGTTTTCCATGCGAGAAAAGAGACACGGAAAGGCTCCAATGCGCGCCAGCCAGAGAGCAGGATGGCCCCGGGTCAGGGCGCCCCCGCCCTCGTTTACCCCGTCGCCCCAGGCGGCTGCGCTCGGGCCGGGCGGGGGGCTACCTTTGGAGGCGGCGGCGGCCGCCAGCGCGTGCATGTAGGGGGTCTCCCAGCGCTCCATCACTGGCTTGCCCAGGATCTGCAGGTGCGTGTCCGATGCATCGTAGGCCGCAGGCGCCGCCCGCCACGCGGGGCTGCAGTTCTCGCCGGGCGCGAAGATCGGGGCCGCAGCCGGGGAACTCATACTGCGGGCTGGACTGCGCGCCGGGGAATCGGCTCCCAACGCATCGGGCTGGACCCTGCAGGGCCTTCTGGGCCGGGGGCGTGGCCAGGGGCTGGCGGGAGCGAGGGGCGTGGTCAGGGGGTTGACCGAGGAGGAGCGGGACTGGCGCGGGGAGGGGGACCAGCGAGTGGACTGAGCCACGATTAGAGCAGGCTCTAGCGGCCGCCGAGCAGAACGCGGCACTACGTGGGTCCGGAATCCCTGCGGAGGACCCCTCTTCCTTGAGCCTCCAGCACCTAGTCTGCGAAATGGGCACAGCAGCAACAAGCCGTCAGAGTCCCGGGCCTTGCCTTGTCACTCTCCTGCCTCAGTTTCCTCATCTGTCACCGCCGCAGGAAGCTCCCTTCCTTGCAGGCGCTGTTAGAAGTACCTTAGGTTTTTAAAAGTCATTTAATCTTCAGAGATGCTGCAGTGGGTTCTTTACTCATTTCACAGATGGGGAAACAGACTCCAAAAGGCATAGCCGTCAGTCTCATGGCCACGGAGGTGAGGTGTGGGGACCTAGGATTAGAACCCTGACAGTCCCACAGCGACCACACGCTGAGCTGCCTCTCCTTTTTCAGGAGCTCACTTCACATCCCCATAAGCTGGGAGTCACCCGAGGCCCCAGGAGCCTGATGGGGGGACTCACGGTGCAGAGGCCTCGAGTTTTGGGGACCTACATGTGAGCCCAGCACTCTACTGTCCCTCCTGCACAGGAAGTCAAGCAGGGCAGTCCCACAGAAACTCAGGACTATCCCTGCTGCCTCGCCCCAGCTCAGGGCAGCACACCCGGGCTCAGCTGCATCCTCTGCCTGCCTCCCTGAGACCTACCCACAGGCCAGCTGGGTTGGCCTCCAGGCTCTGAAGTGTGACTTCACTTTTCTGTCTCTCTGCACATCAGGCCATCATTCATGAGCCCTGAACACTCCATTTCTGCCACCATGTTGAACACATGTGGAAACTGAGGCCCAGAGAGGCTGAGGTCAGGACTTGAACCCAGGCAGCCTCCTAAACAGCTATCCAGTTCTGTGCCACTGTGTCCATCTTTCTGACTGACAGGGCTCCACACTAACCCCCATGCCCCCAGCCCTGCCCACTGCCTGTAGAGCTCCTGTGTCCCTCCTGCCCATGGGTCTTAGCACATGCTCTTCCCTCTACCTGGATAGCTTCTCCTCTCTCCTGGCCTGGATTCCTTCTCTCTCTGCTTCATGCTTGAGCCCACACCTGCTCTGGGAGGCCCTCAGGTGCCCCGCAGCCTGTTTTATCGCTGAGCCCCTCTCCTTATTATTTCACTAACTGAAGGTATTTCTTCATTATTCTATTGTCTGTCTGATGGGCTTGGCACATAGAAAGTCCTTGGTAAATCCTGAGCGATTGGGATCTCATGCAGTCTGGATGTGATGGCACCAGTTTCATGAAACCCTCAGAAGAGGGCAGGATGAATAGATGTCATTGGGCACCTGGGATGCACTTATGCTACTTTTCACGTCATTCGAGTTCATCCCATCTGGTTTCCACATTGCCAGTCGCTGTCCTGGGCACTGTGATGGGCACTTTGCAGGCCTGTATCTCAGCATCCTGGGATCCCCACCCATGACACCCCCCCCACACACACACACACACACACAGGAGATGCTTCCCTGTGCACTTACTAAATGTCACCCAACTCAAGGGATGCCCTGAAATTCCCGCCTGAGACAGGAGAAGGCAAGCTGTGTTCATTAGCCCTCGCTGTGTAACAAATCACTCCAAATGTTGCCACTAAAACAAGGCATATTTATTATCTCAGTTTCTGTGGGTCAGGAATCCAGGGCCAGCCGAGCTGGATCCTCTGCTCCACAACTTCTCATGGGCAGCAGTCAAGGTGCCACCAGTGCTGGAGCCTCCTCTGAAGGCTCAGCCTGGGAAGGGTCCTTTACAAGCTCACTCACTAGTCATTGGCAGCGTTCAGTTCTTTTTGGATTGTAGGTCACCGGGCCTCAGTTCCTGGCCACATGTGGGCCCCCCCAACGGGACAATGTGAGAGGGCCTACTAGCAAAAGGAGTGGGCACCCTTTATGAATTCATGTGCAATGAACTCCAACAGATGTTAGGTGAAAAGACAGGGTGGGGGCAGAATGTAGACCGTGCTACAGACTGTGTGACGGGTGTGTGTGTGTGTGTGTGTGTGTGTGTGTGTGTGTATGCGCACAGGTGCATGTATGTGCGCGTGGATAGGCCCTGTATTGTCCCTCAGGAATTGCCCTCTAAGGACACTCAAGATGCTGGTTATCATGGCCAGGACACTGTGGGAGGAGATTTCCATCTGGGTACACTTTTTTTTTTTTTAATTTTATTATTTTAAAATACACAGCTGGCCTGAAGCACATTCACACTTCTGTGCAGCCATCCCCCCCATCATCTCCAGAACTTTTCATCTCCCCAACTGAAACTGTCCCCATTAAACACTCACTCCCCTCCCCTCCCTGAACCCCTGGTCCCCACCATCTACTCTCTGTCTCTACGAATCTGACTCTTCTGGGGACCTCCTGTGCAATCACACAGTCTTTGTCCTTCTGTGTCTGGCTTATTTTACTTAGCATAATGTCCTACAGGTTCACCCACGGTGTAGCAAGTGTCAGAATGACCGTCCTTGTTAAAGCTAACACTCCACTGTATGGATGGACCACATTGTGTTTATGTGCTCATCCGCCAATGGACACGGGGGTTGTGTCCACCTTTGGCTGTTATGAATTGTGCTGCTATGGACAATCGTGTACAGATAGGTATCTGAAAGGAGTGAAACTGCTGGATCATATGGTGATTTAACTTTTTGAGCAACCACCAGACTTTCTGCCCAGGTCTACTCCCCCACTTCCAATCCAGTCCAGAGGGTCCTCACTCTATTGGCTAACTCTACACAACTACGTGATCCCAGTTTGGCCAGTCGGGCCTTCCATTACCTGGTCACAACAATTGGTTGAACAGCATGTGACTGAGGTTGGACGAATCAGAACCTACCTTGGAACTTTTGCTGCCTCTTGAGGGAGAGGTGCTGACCTTCTGCTAGAGCTGTTAAGCTGATGGGGGGAGTTGACCTGGAGCTGTAGCACCATCTTTGTCCCCACAAGATGGGGAGACTGTTGAGGAAAACAGCCAAGAGAGAAGATGACAGAGCCAAGAGATGGAGAGATGGATGAATCTTTGTGACACTCTTTGAGGGTCCTGGATCCAGCTGAGCCTGAAACCAGCTGGACCAGTGGGTCTCAACCAGGGGTAATCTGTCCCCCAGAGGACACCAGGCCATGTCTGGGGACATCTGTGGTTATTACAACTGGGGGTTCTCCTGGCATTGAGTAGATGGGGGCTAGGGATGCTGCTCAACACAAAGAAATATCTGGTCCCAAATGTCAGCCGTGCTGAGGGGGAGAACCCTGAGTTAGATCTATCCCTGGGCCTTTTAGTTTCATGAGCAAAAAATTCCCAAAAAAAAAGCCAGTTTCAGTTTCTGTGAATTGCAACCAAAAGATTCTAACCAATTTGGGAGGTAAGACATAGGCAGGGGGTTTTGGAGGTGGTAGCTGCTGAGGGCCGGCCTCAGGGCTCCACCCCCATGGAGCATAGCACCTGTGTGGAATCAGTGACAAGGTGGGAGGGCAAGGGTCCGGCCCTATACTTTGATTATTTTAAAAAATAGGCTTAGTTTTAGGTCTGTAGAAAAGTTGCAAAGGCAGTATGGAGCGATACCTGGCGCTCATTTTCCTCTGTTGTCAGCATCTCACATTAGCCTGGGACATCCGTCATTGATACATTATTGTTACCTAAAGTCCTCTGATTTTTTAAGATTTCTTTACTTTTCCCTGAATGTCTCTTTTCTGCACCAGGACCCCATCCAGGACCCACATGACATTTAGTCACCACGTCTCCTTGGGCCCCTTGGGGCTGTGATGGCTTCTCAGACTTTCCTTGTTTTTGACAATCTGGACAATCTTGAGGGGGACTGGTTGGGTAGTTTGTAGGTGTCGGTCTGTTGGGGTTTGTCTGGTGTTTTTCTCAGGGTTAGACCAGGGTGATGGGTTTTTGGAGGATGACCCCAGAGGTGAGGTGCCCTTCTCATCCCATCAGATTCAGGGTCCTTCCTGTCCACATGGCTGATCACAATCAATAGTCACAGAACCTCTTGAGTGTGGGGCCTGCTGCTCAGAGCTGGACCCCTGATCTGAACACCAGCAGGCCTGCCACCTTAGTGTCAGATGTGAGGAGACCCGGTTGTGACATCTACCACTTCTTTGATGGCCAGGGTTGATTATCTTTCTTTTTTCATTTTTGCGAAATTCACATACAATTCACTATTTTAAAGTGTACAGTTTGGTGGCATTGAGTTCATTCACAATGTTGTGCAGCTGCCACTTCTCTCTAGTTCTAGAACATCCCATCTCCCCAAAAGGAAACCCCATCCCCATCAGCAGTCATCCCCACACTCTTCCCCAGTCCCTGACAAACACTAACCCACTTCCTGTCCCTGTGGATGTGCCTGTTCTGGACATTTCACATAAGTGGAATCACACACTGTGTGACTTTGTGTGTCTGGCTTCTCTCACTGAGCACCGTGTGTTCAAGGTCCATCCACGTTGTGGCGAGTGTCAATGCCTCCCTCCTTTTCATGGCCAAGTAACACTCCATGAGTGGATGGGCCACACCGTGTTTGTCTATCACCTGCTGATGGACACTTGGGTTGTGTCCTCTTCTTGGCGGTTGTGAATCACACTCCTGTGAATTTGTTTTTTTAAACATTTTACCATAAAGCCCTCACCATATCCCAAGCCCTACTTCAAACACTTAACACGTACTGGTTCTTGCCAAATTCTCACAAAAATCCTCCAAGGGAGGTGCTATGACTGTCCCCATTTTATCAATGGGGAAACTGAGGCATAGAGACATTAAGTAACTTGCCTGGGGTCGCACAGCTAGTGGGTGGCAGAGCCAGTATTTGAACCCCACAAGTCTTAACCCTGGTGCTCTGCTGCTAAAGCTCCATTCTGCCGGTAAGCCTTGCAGCCCTGGGACAAGAGATAATGAGCAGCACGGGAGGAAGAACACCCCAGACCAGTTCCAGTACCCACCCCCAATTCCTCACCTGTTGGAACCCAGATCCCCGCCCTTGCTCTACAGATTGTGCTGGGGATGCCCCACATGGGGCTGGGAAGTCTGGCTTCTTCCACAGCCACTGGGACCTGGACCATGAGTCAGCCCAACCCAGCTGTCCTGGAATTTCCCTGGGGGGCTGGGCAGATCCAAGGTGAAGGTTCAGGAAGTCCCAGCACAGGTGACATCAGCGCTTGGGGCAGACAGCCCCAGAGAGGGTAGAGGCTCCGTCCACCTCCTTGGACCCTCACGTTGCAGGGACCAGCCTGGGAAGGGCCCACATGTTAGTGTCCTGTCCTGCAGGGCTGTCCCACTTCTCCATTGTGTGCCTGGAGCCAGGCCCCAGTAAAAGCTTCTTGGATGGATGTGTGGCCTCCTCTTTCCCCACCTTGTGGCCCATATCTTCCCCCTCCTGCATTCGCTTGCACCACCCCTCTACACCCATCCTAACGGCATCTCCCATGATGCACTAAACCCCTCATAGCTCCGCGTTGACTGGGGGACAAAGCCAACTGAGTCCCCCTCCTCCCCTCCTCTGGTGTGGGGTTGGGGGAGAGGGGGCATCCTGAACATACTCACCCCTCCCCCACCCCAACTCTTCAGCTCCAGCCTGCCTCTTGATAGAAATTCAAAGTTTGGCTCCTACTCTTGGCTTCCAGCAGCAGCTCAGCCTCCATGCTCATCTTGCCACCAAATAAGTTTCAGCAGTGTAGCCCCTGGGCCTCACCTTATCCAGCCAATGTAGGCAGAGCCAGTGACCTCCAGCCCAAACCTGACCACACTACTCAATTGCTTCATAACCTTCCATGGCTTCCTACTGCCCCCAGGATAAAGGCATTGCCCTAGCTCTCCGAGGGCCCCATTATCCCAAGGTACCCTGCCTAGCCTAATTGCCCTGCTCTCTGATGCTTCGCCCCCTCTGGGCCTTTGCACATGCTGTGTGCCCTGTCCCTGACAGACCTTCCCCTCTGGACTTGACTGGTGGACAGTTGATCTTCCTTCATATTCCTGCAGGCCACCCCAACCTCAGGGCCCAGCCCTGACCCAGCCTGGGGGTGCTCCGTCAGGTGTCACATTTATCCCTGGTAGCCAGTGCTGTAGCCTCAGCACAGAGGCAGGAAGCCTTGTGTGGGGCGGATCTGAAGCTGCCCTGGCTCAGAGGCAGTCTTGGCCTTGGCCGGGCCTGGAGGGTCCTGCTCCGGGCTCAGGCTGGGCCAGGACGGTGCCAAAGGAGCTGCAACCCGCCAGCCAGGGCTGCCCAAGGACACCTCACGGCAAGTGACAGGTAGGCGGGCATACAGGGAGGGGGTGGCAGCTGGACCAGGTGTGTGGGGGGGTCAGGGTGTGTGTGTGTGTGTGGGGAGGGTGGCTTGGCCAGGGGAGCGGAGGGCACTGGATAGAGACAGAAATAGAGGTTTGGACAGACTGACCCACGGAGAAAGGGGGAGAGAGAGATGGACAGAAATAGAAGGGGAGGGGGAAGAAGGAGAAAGAAAGTCACCCGTAGAGAGAAGCCAGGGAGGCCAGACATGGTTTGTGTGACCTGGGCAGGCCCTGCCTCTCCTGCCTCAGTTTCTTTTTCTGCATCATGGTAGGGGCCTGATTGGGGCTAAAAGAGAGAAAAGAGGGGCACGTGAGAGGGGACGGGAAAGAGGGAGGAGCAGCGGGAGGGGGGCGGGAACTGAGCCGCCGGCCAGGGTTGAGAGGCAGCGAGGGGAAGTGGGTGCGGAAAGGAGAAGTGGTGAGGGACCCAGGCCCGGGAGCGCCCGGGTGGGTGGAGGTGTTCCCGCTGCTGGGAACGCTGGGGCTTTCCAGAATGTGGAGAAACAGGAAGTGACTGCGTCCCCGCCCCCGCTCGGGCGGGGCCCACCTGCCCCGCCTCACCTGCCTAAATCTGAGCGTCCCCTCTTTCCTGGGCGCGCCCTCTGCCTGCCTCGGTCTCTGGGACTGCAAGATGGGCGTAGCCGCGGAAACTGAGGCTGGTGATCTAATCAGTGGCACCCCCCAAATGGTAGCCCAAGAATCTTCTCGTGGGCTCACAGGGAAGTCCCCAGGGGAGCCGACCTTGGAGTCGGTGTGAAGTTTTCTGCTGTTTGAAAACAGCTGACCTGCACTGGAGCTCACTGCACATCCTCTCCTGTCTCTGTGTTAGGTCCTCTGACCACGTCCCTTTAGCAGTTGGGACACTGAAGCTCAGAGAGAGGCAGCGCTTCCCCCAGGCCTTCCCTGGCCGGGCTCCGGGACCCCATTTCTGCCTGCAGTCTCCCCATATGGGGGCTGCCCAATTTCACCAAAAATACAGGACTCCTAGGGAGATGTGAATTTCAAATACAGGAGGCTACTTCTTTTTTTTTTTTTTTTTTTTTTTTTTAAGCTGAGCCATCCTGCTACCTGTTGGCAGCTCAGCGACTGCTCAGCTCGGGCTGGACTCGAACCACTGTTGCTCAGAGCTCAAGCTCTTGAGCGAGCTCTTAACCAACTGAACCACTAGGCCGGCCCTATAGGAGGCTACTTCTTTAGTATAAGTACACCCCAAACAAATGTACTTACACTAAAAAAATTACCCTTCGTGTACCTGCAATTAAAATGTAACTGGGTGTCCTGGGTTTTATCTGGTGACCCTAATTCTACGAGCCTGGTCACAGACCCTGGGGGGACATTTAAGGGGTCCCTCTATGGGACAGGGGCGGTGGAAGGGCTGGGGGATGAGGCTCTTTGACCTTAAACAGCCTCACCAAACAGACCTCTGACTTTTTATGAGCCCTGTCCCCACCGCAGAGGGGGCTTTGGGCACATGTGACCATTGAACATTCATTTAGGTGACCCTGAGGTTCAGAAACATTATCTGCAGACATGCTAATGGCTAAATACGAGGCACTGCTCCCTTAGCTTTCTGAACATCCTAGGAGGCAGCTACTATTATCACCACCATCCCCATTTTACAGGTGGGGAAACAGGCAAAAAGAAGTTGAGTAACTTTCCAGGGTCACACAGCACACAAACACAGCTGCACCAGGTCAGGCCTGGAGTTCCAGAACTGTGTCCCTTCTGCTCTCCCAGGCTGCCTCATGCGATTCCCTGGAAATCCCCGAATCTGACTAATTCCCTAGACATCCCCGAACTTGGCAGATTCCTCCATGTTGAGATGGCTGGACCCACCCCAGCATGGGCAAACTGCCCCCACTTCAGGCAAAATTACCAGTAAAGACCTCGTGGTTTCCTGAGGTGGATGTGGCAGAGGTCGAGTCCACGCCTCCCAGGCCGCTTGCAGTGATCTTAGGCCAGCTACTGACCAGTTCTGCACCTCGGTTTCCCCACTGGCAAAATGCAGGTAACACAAGACCCTGCCTTCTCCAAGGACCATGGTGGGAGCAGGGCTGACCTCTCGGGCGTGTGACTCAGACTTTATCCAGGTCCCGCACTCAGGGTCAGGGGACCCCTGCTTGGTTTAATTGCTCCTGTCACCACCTTGAAATTCTGAACCCTTCTGAACAAGGGGTGCTGCATTGTCATTTTTCATTGGTCCCTTTGTGGCTGGTGGTGTGTGGGAGAAGAAGGGAAAATGTAGCCAGACACCCTCCATCCCCCAGATCGGCTTGTTTACCCTTTTGAATCTTCAGTGTCTGTTGCTCAGTTTGATTTCTTTTCGTAAGCTCTGAGAAATAGTTTCAAAATCAAGGTTATAACCCAAATTGCCAAAAACTATGCATACCAAAGTGAAGCTCACTCTGGATAAATCACATCTCCTCTCTGGGTCTCAGTTTCCTCATCTTCTCCCTTGTGCTTGTGGGTTTGGGTAAAGGGGGTCCTTGGCCTGAATTTTGTAGTGCAAACAGGTTTTAAACATACTCTTTTCCCTTACCAGAACAGGCCTTTGAACAGCTTTTATACTTTGCCTGGACTGCCTTTCCTACTCTTGTCTGTCTGGTAAACTCCTACTTGAACTTCAAAGCCCCAGCGTCAACATCCCCTCTTCTTTGCAACCCGCCATGATGCCCTAGGCAGAGGCTTCACCCTTCCCTGGGCTCCATGCCTGATCTTGCAGATGGGAGTGTCTGGGCCTGGTTCTGTCTCCCCTAGACTGGGGACTTCCTGAGGGTATGGCTGAGAACTCAATCCTCTCTGGGTCCCAGCTTTGCTCAGCTCAAGGCCAGGCACAGAGCAGCATCCACAAGAGCACATGGAGAGGTGGCCTATAATTTCAGGGTGTTGGAATGGGTGTAGGAGGCCTCTGGCTGGTGGTGAGGTGGGTCTAGGGAAAGGGTGGCGGTCTTCAATGCTGCTAATCCTGCTGGGGATGGGGTGGTGCCTCCCGCACTGGATCTGCCTGAACTGGCCCAGCAACCCCGCACCATGGTGGGTCCAGTGGGCTCAAGTCACAGGAAGGCTGCCGTCTGTGCCAGGGCTGGTCCCACCCTCTTCCTGGTAGTGCAGCAAATCCTGGCATCATCTGCATCAGCCCCTGGAAGCCCTAATGGGACAGAGCCAGCAGGGAGACACCCAGGTCTCCATGGCCCTGCCCAGGAGGATTCTACACTCTCTCGGGGCGGCCCCTGGGATGTACCAGGCCCTCTGATGTGCCAGGCTCTGTGTTGGGGGGTGTCCAGGGTCTGAGAACTCCTGTTTGGGTGTGGAGACAGATTAATGAACTCCTGTTTGGGTGGGAAGACAGATTAATGAGCCAACTACTATTGGTGTGGAGGCAATAGAGGGAGGGAGCATGACTAGGGGCGGGGGCCATTTCAGATGATTGGGAGGAAGTCTCTGAGGAGGAGTCTTTAGAGGCAAAATCTGGTTTATATAAGAACCCCAATGGTTTAAAGGTCAGAGGTGAGAATGTACCAGGGGAGGGCACAGCCAATGCAAAGGCCTGGAGGTCGGAGTGGTTGATTTTATACTCATGTTGCATAGAAGTAAACTGAGGCTCGCAAGGGTAAGCTACGAGCCAGGAGCTGAACGGTAGTTGGTGGGGTCAGGATTCGAACCTGAGGCCTTTGCGTCCCAGCCCCTCAAGGGGCTCAAGAGCCAAGATCCGCCTGGGATGGTCCCGCCCCGCCCCAAAGGCCCCGCCCCGCGGCATGACCGGAAGTGTTTAGGGTCCCCAAGATGGCGCCCGAAACCCGGAAGTGAGCGAGGCCGCGGCGAAGCTCGGTGACACTGAGGCGCCGCGGGCTCCGAGCCGGCCGGACCCGGATCCGAGGTAAGGCGCGTCTGGCCCGACCCCAACCTGAGTCCGCCGTCCCCGCCCGGCCCGAGCCACGTTCCCCGGTCCGCGCAGGCGTGGGCACCCCGCGGCCGCCCGCTCCCGGGGCCGAGGGCTCCGGGGTTCCGGGGCCGCGGGCGGGGGCAGAGCGGCGGCGTGTCCCCGCCCTCCTCGGAGACCCCCGCCCCCGCTCTCTGCCGAGAACTTTAATCTCTCCCTCTGCCGCGACCCTCCTACCCGGTTCTCCGCCCTTAACCCTCCCTCGACTCCTCCCTCCTCAGCGACCCCCGACCCCGCCGTTTGCCGCGACCCCCGACTGTGCGCTGCTCTATGACCCCTGTCCGACGCGCGTCCGCGGTGACTCCCAGCCTTTCCTTTTCTCCTTCCTCCGTGAACCCCCACCCCTAACTCCGTTCATCGGTGATTCCCTGACCCCTTCTTGGTGACCCGGAACTTTGGTGACTCTCCAGCACCTTGTGACCCTCACCTCCTAACCTTTCCTTCGCGATTCCCTGACTCCTCCCGTCTTGTGACCCCAGCTCCACCCTTTCTGGGGGTCCCCTGATCTGCCCCCATCTTGGTGCCTCCTGACCTCAGGCTCCTCGGTGATCCTGCACCTTCCTCCTCAGTGTTCCTCCTCCCAGGACCCCTTCTTTCTTGGCTCCGGTTCCCAGTACTTCAGAAAACAGACACTCTGGGCTTTGGGATGGGGGCCTTGCTGGTATCAGCTGACCAGGCTGAGCATGTTGGAGTGTCACCCGGAGCTGGCATTGGAACCCTGCTGACAAGGATGGGCGAGAGTGGGTGGGATGAGGGTGTGCAGAGAAGGCTCCCACCCCAGAGATGGGTGGACAGGGAAGGCGGGCGAGGCTACCAGGAGCGTCCTGCCCACCAGTTCTGCTTCCCAGCACCCCAGAGCAGGAGACTGGTGGTGGGGCCTGGAGGTACTGGGTGTGGACAGCCAGGCGGGACCCCGGGGAGGCAATGGGGTGTCTCCTGACATGATTTTATTAAGGTTCTGGAGAAGGAAAAAGAACTGAGCCTGTAAAATGTGTGTCTGGGGCAATCCTGGCTTCTGCTTCCCGGAACGCGCCTTGGACCCGCCTGCCCCAATGTCCTTCCTGCCTGCCCACTGCCTCGCCAGGCCGGGTTTGGTGCCATTTGTTTGCACCCAGTACAGGAGGGTACCCAGTCAGAAGCCATCTGCGATGAAGCTTGCTGGCAATTGGAGGGGTGGTGAGTGTTTCTCGGTGAGACCAGAGATCTGGTGTTGGATTGAATCTAACTGGGAGCCTGCCTACCTGCTGCCAGACAAGGGTCTTCCCCGTGGTGCTTTGGAAAGCTTCAAGGAAAATGGCACTAGGGCCTGGGGGCCACAGACCCCAGAGGGAAGAAAGGCTGTCACAGACATTGAAACCCCAGAGATGGTCAGAGGCCAGCCGGTCAGTAGATATGAGGCCCAGCCCTTCCTCCAGGCCAGGCATCCTAGGGCTCTGGACCTGGCCCTGTGGTGGCTTTTCCCTGCCTTGGGCCCTGCGTGCCTGGCTGCAGGGGCGCTGTGCCCTTGAGGACTCTGTGAGTGGAGTTGTGGTCCAGTGCCCCTGTCTTTGAGGCTGAGACCTGGGGACCCATCAGCCAGTGCATCCTTTCTTCCAAGCACCCTGGATTTTCCCAGGGGAGGTCTCAGAGGTAGGTAATGGCCGCTTAGGGCTCTGCCTTCTCGAGTCCTTGTGGAATCTGGGTGGCTGGGTGGGTGGGCTGGGGGAGGGCAGGACAGGCGTTGGGGGGGGAGGCCTGGGGCCCCCTCATGGTGGGAGAGGTTAGACCCCGGGGGAGCCTGGTGAGCGCTAGACACTGTTTCCAGGGACAAGCTAGAGACGGGATGGAGTGGTGGGGGGTGGGGAGGGTGCTCTGGGATTTTGGAAGGTGTGAGGGCGCTTTTGTTTAACTCTGAGTGTCCGAGCAGATGTCTGCTCACACCTGCCTGGAGCCAGGACCCTCTCGGAGTGTGTGCCGGGGGCAGTGTGTGCTCAGGTGAGACGTCTGTGCTCTGGCAGAGGGGTGGGGGAAGCCCCAGGGGCTGGGTTTCCAGAGGAGGCAGTTGGCTTTGAAGTTGCCACGTGCAGGGTGGGCTGCAGATGGCAGGTGGGTAGCCCAGAGCCAGTGCTCTCCAGCTGTATGACCATGGGCCAGTCACCACTGCCACTTGGGGGGAAACCGAGGATGGACTCCCACAGCCCACAATCCTGTCCCCCACCAGGGAGTGACTAATGTCACTCTTGGTTCAACTTGGTTCTAGCAAAGTCTCAAATGCCCCTCCAGCAGGGCCGAGCTGGAAATGCTGACCCGGCGAGGGGCTCTGGCCATGTGAGCCGGCTTGGTGGGTGAATAAAGAGGCAACTGTTCCCTGAGGATACCTCCTCTTAGGACAGCCTCCTCCTGATGAAGCCTTTATGTCCCTGGGTAGGGGTAATGTGATCTAAGTGTAGACACAGCAGGGTGGGGTGGCAGCCCCCCATGGCACCAGCAGTCCCAGGTATGCGTGTGTATGCATGTTTTGTGTGTAGATATGTGTGGCATGTGCACACACATGGGTGTGTGAACATGTGTGCATGTCACGAGAGCATTGCGTGTTTTGTGCTCATGAGTGCACACATGTTTGTGTCCATGTTTTGTATGTTCTTACATGTGTGGACATGCATGTGGGTATGTGTGTATCCTACATGAGTATGTACATGCATGTATGTGCAGTTGTCGTGGGCATGCTTGGTATGTTTCCAGCCACTTTTTCCCCAGCCCAGGGCGGTGTGGTTCGACTGCAGGGAGGCTGGGCATGTCAGGCTGCTGATGTAGCTGGAGAGTGCGGTCACCCAGACTTGGTCCAAGCCCAGCCTGCCCACTGCTCAGTCCCACCTTTCTGTTCTGCTCATGCCTGGGCTTGTCTTGGTGTCCGCGAGGCACCCGGCAAGTGCGGGTTTCCTCTCACCTGATTGGAATCCCCAGTTCCTGTCCTTTGGAGCTGCCCTCCCCCATTCTGCCGAGGGCGGGTCTGTCCCACATGAGTAGCCACGGCTGGGGCAGAAAGCAGACTTCCTTCATCATCCTGTCGATGGTGACAGCCACCCCTCGGTCGGTCTCCAGCTTCCCTCACTGGGAGTTTTGGCCGCCCTGCCAGCAGGCGGGTGACTCAGGTGAGGGCCCAGACTGTGGTTTCCTATGCTGGGGCTCCATTACCTGTTGCCATGGACTTGCCAGGACCCTTGGGGAGGCAAAGACAAGACCTACTATTTGTTTATGTTCTGTAACGTGGGTGGACCTCAAAAATGATGCCAGTTAGGAAAGCCAGACATACAAAGCTATAATGTGTGTGTGATTCCATTTACTTGAAGTGTCCAGAATGGGCACATCTACAGACAGGAGGTGGGTTAGTGGTTGTCAAGGGGTGGGAGTGACTGGTGATGGGGATGTAGCTTTTTTTGGGGTGGTGGAATGTTCTGGAATAAATAGAGGTGCTAGTTGTAGAACCCTGTGAATGTACTAAAGCCACTGAGGTATGTGTGCACTGTAATGGGTAGTGTGCGGCACGTGCATTGTCTCCATAAAACAAAGTTTTAAAAAAGGCGAAGAAAGGAGGGCCTGTCCTGGCCCATCCAGTGCCCATGTGCTATGGCCTGAGCGTGGCTGCCACTGCCACCTCACACGCAAGCACTTCTCACGGCCCAATGGGGAGGGCAGAGACAGTGCCATTTCCTTTTTGATGGGAGAGAATGAGGCTTCCTGTGTGCCCCTCACCAAGTCCCCACTCTGCCCCAAACCGCTGCCAGGGCCGGACAAGGAGTGCATCCTGCAGGAGGTGGCCCAGATACAGGGGCACCTTGAGTGGGATGTGGGCCAGAGGCAGCTCTTCCCTGAAGTCAGGCCCAGCAGGAGGTGATGGGCTGGGGCCTGGCACTGCCCTGGGTGCCCCATAGGTGCCCCTGATTGGCTGTGACCCCCTCATAATGGGAGGTGACCCCTGAGGGAAGGCTTGTAATTGGCCCCTGCTGTGTGCTGGGGGTTCTGTCCAGTGCCTCCCAGGGCCCAGGATCTCTGATGTTTGTCAGGTGCCCCCTGCGAGCCCAGAACCCAAGCCGCTCTCCATATACAGGGTTCCCGTGCCTCCCAGAACGTGCTTGCCACTAACCTTCAGCCACACTGCGCCCTTCCCTGTGGCTGGGCGTGTGTGTAGAGTGGGCCCCCGAGTTTTCCATCGGATTGGCTTCTGTCCCCTTAGTGCTCAAGCAAATCCCAAGTGAAACCAAAACAGGCCTCACTCCCCTTGCTCCAAGGCCTGGGGAGTTATGCATCCACGCTAGAAGGAGGTCATCACACATCCCAGGTGTCCATCCCAGGGTCAAAGGCTGTTGACACAGTAAGCAGGGATGGCGGGAAGGAGCTGGGGTCAGCTAGGATCCCAGTGGGCAGTAAACTTATGGCCCTGAGTCATCAGTCCCTGCGGCAGAGGTGGCCCAGAGGCACTGGGAGTCATTGCGTCGCTCCTGGCTGGGAGTCTGGCCAGAGAAGGTGCCTTCCTCCTCCGTATAAGAGGTTAACCCCCAGGGAAGGCTGGCCCCCTGAGGGCTAGGACAGCACAGGTTTCAGGTGGGGAAGTCAGGGTCTGCACAACAGCTCAGCAGGGCTGCTCCAGTGTTGGGGTGCCCTCCTTGGTGGTTTGGAGGTGCAGCTCTGTCCTGAAAGCTGTGGAGTTGGGGGTGTAGGACCCCTTCCACCCCTGCCTTGCTTGTGGTGGGTCTGAGCTTGGTGCTAGTGGCACGGCATGGGAGCCTCTCCTGGTGTCACTATCAAGTATGTGAGCTGGCCTGTCCCGCGGCATTTTGCAGGGTTTCCATCATATTCTGGCCCTCCAGGACCTTGGCCCACTGCTTTGGGGGTGGCTTGGGGTGAGTGAGCCACCAGGTGAAGTCAGGGATGGCTTTTGGAGTTCCTGGGTGGTAACAGGAGGGCTGGGTGGCTCTGTGCATGCGGAGGAAGGCGCCCCACAGGCCAGGCTGGGTGTGAGGCCTGGACTGCCAGCTTTGAGAAATCAGGGGCTGCCACCCCCAAATCCAGACCTGCTCCTTCTCTTGAAAAACCAGCCCGTCTGGAAGCCTGGGCTGCATTCCTGCACCAGTCGGCCCCCTACTGCCTGGCCCCTCTGCTGGCCCTGGGGAGGCTCCCAGGAGAGGGGCCACGTGGGCTTCACTGCTCCAAGTGCCTGCAGGGAGCAGAGCCTGCCTCCCTAGAGCCTGTTACTGTGCGGGGCCTTGTCATAAGCAAAGAACTTTCTGTCCTGGAGGCTGGAGGGGAGCGGGAGACTTGAAGCTTGAAGAGGCATGTATGCTGTTGCTGGCTGTGAAGAAGGGGTCAGCATGTGACTGGAACACAGGCAGGTGGCCTCCAGAAGCTGAGACCCAGTCTCTGCCTACCACTGTGCGCAGACAGCCCCCGGCCATGAGGCAGCTGCCTGAGCCCAGAACTGGATTCTCCCCAGAGGGTGCAGCACAGATCCTAGCCTGGGAGCCCTGAGGCTGAGGCTGCAGGCTGGCCTGGATTTCCCACCGCAGGCTAGAGGACCCACGTGTACTGTTTTAAGCTACCAAGTTGTGGTCACTCGTCACAGCAGAAGGAGAAACAGGACCAGTCTCCGTTGGCAGTTCCTGGGGCTCCTGCTACTGCAATTTAGGGGCCTCTGCCTTCTTTCCAGAGAGGGGCACAGGGTCTAGCCCAGTGCAGGTGTCTCTCAAGCAAGGTCACTGTCCCCGAGCCCAGCCTGAAGCCAGGAGGGGGCTCCTCCTCCTTTGGGACACCAGTGCCCTTCAGGCTGGGGCAAAGGTCCCTTGTAATGATCTTGGCATCAAGCTGTGTCGAAGGAGCCCAAGGCGGGTGCTGACTGATCAGGCCACTCATCTAGGATTAGTATGACCTGGCTGTGGGCAGCACTAGCTGCTGTCCCCCTTGGGGCTCTCGGAGGGGCTGGGTGGAGAGACCTGGCATGCTGGATGGCCTGAGGCACGCCTGATATCAGACAGGGATGGCAGCAAGTGCCAGGAGGGACAATCCACCCTCTGCCTGGAGCCTGGACAGTCTGTGCACATCAGTGTCGAAGGACCAAGAAGTCGGGGCCAGTGGGATTTGGCTTAACATTTGCTCAGGGGAAGAAGACCTGGGGATTAGAGACCACAAGCTCAGTGTGCCTAGAGCCTTTTAAAGACCACAGGTAAGCACAGGACCTGAGCAGACACTTCCCAGAAGAGGAAGCCTCACGGAAGACGCCTCCTGCTGAAGGCTGCAGGACCATGCCATGTCCTTGTGAACTCAGATCCTAACCCTGCTGTCTGAGCTGCTGTGTAGGGCACCCACCACACCAAATGGCTGTCGGAGCATTGCCCTTTGGCCTCACTCCACGTGGGGTTATCATGGTGGCCACTGCCTGGCTACCTGGTCTGTCCTGGACAAGTAGATGGGTCTGTAGACCTGTGGTCAGCAGATGCATTGGCCAGAGACAGCTAGCCACAGGTGACTCAGAATCGGTGCCTCTGGAGACCAGCCTGAGGCCTCCATTGCTGCATATGTGTTTGTTTCGCCCTCAAATACCACTCTTCAAATATGGGCTCGGTTTTGCTTTCCCAGGTGCAGTTTCTCCTGACGGCTGGCTGGCTGGCTGGCTGTTGGAGTGTGTGTTTGGCTGGGGGTGGGGGCAGAGCATCACCATAGCTGCATGCTTTGCCCACTGGGTCTATCCTCAGGCATGTGCTTATCCCTGAGCTGGGCACCCAGGCCAACAGCAATGTCCTGGGGTGGCGTAGGGTCACCGTGCATGTGCTATGTTGCTGGCCCCCACGTGGTCAAGCTCTGCTGCTTTTGCTCTTAGGGATCAGCCTGGAGTGACAGGCTGTACAGCCACACCCCTGCCAGGGCCTCCTCTGTTCACTGCTTACTCGTCCTCCATTCGGCCAGGTATTGATGGTGCCAGGGCCGGGGTGTCAGCTGAGCCATCCCCGAGCTCGGCTCTTTGGAGAAACTGTGGGATCATCTTGCTGGGTGGGGCGGTCACCTAGTGCCTTGGCCTGGAGTGTGGAACATGGGGGCTTCATACCCAGTAGGACAGGCTGTGTCAGTTCAGACACTCCCTCTGCATGAAGTGCCTGAGCTTAGCCAGGTGGGAAACCTGCATGGGACATGGGATCTTGCAGGACACCTTTCACCACCTTGAGAGCAGAACTGGAGGTTCGACCCTGGCCTTCAGGTGGGGCTTCCGAGTGGCCCAATTCGTCCTCCTTGTCCAAGACAGATGCTCCCCCACCCCCCACCCGCCCACCTGTCTGTGCACGGGGCCAGGCCCCTGCCGTCTTTGGCATCCCAGAGCTGCCACAATCCAGACGTCTTGTGGGGACTCTGTAGAAATCCGATGTCACATGCTTGATGCCAGTCTGGCACTGTCACCCTTGCTCCCAGCCACAAGGCATCACTGAGATTCGGGCCGAGGGTCAGAGTGGCTCCAGCTGGATTTTGCCGCCGCCTCCTGTCCTAGTGTCCTGGGGCGGCCATGTAACTGACCATGGGCAACTTAAACCTCAGAGATTTGTGCTCTTCAGAGGCCATACGTCCGAGATCAAGGTGTCACAGGGCTATGCTCACTCTGAGGGCCCCAGGGAGAGTCCTTCCTGCCTCTTCCAACTTTTGAGACTCCTGGGTCTCTGGGCTTGTGGCTGCAGTACCCCATCTCTGTCTCTGTTTTCATGTGACTTCTCTCTCACCATATATCCTAATCCTAATCCTAATCCTTCTCTTACAAAGACACCAGTTTGTGCATTAAGCCCACTGTGTTCTAGCATGACCCCATCCTAACAAATTTCATCTACAAAGACCCTATTTCCTAATGAGGACCTGTTCACAGGTTCCCAGTGGATGTGAGTATGGGGGACTGGTTGCCCCATTATACCTCATCTGTCCCACTGCTTCCCCCTGCACCATGGGGCCTTCTACAAATCTGCAACCCCACCATCATTCACCAGCTGGCATCCAGTCCCCTACTGACTCTTGGGTGCTGGGGTCTCACTCTGTGACCGTGTCCCCCTTTTCCTGCCTTCTCCCTGTGCCTCCCACCCGAGTTCACCCTGGCCTCAGCTCAGCGTTCAATAGGTGAGCAATGAGCTCCTGAGACTTTAGGGAAGGAAAGAGCCGCCGTGTCCCTCAGACTCCCCCCATCTCCCCCCCACTTCCTTTTGTCCTTGGGGCAGCCCACTCACGGAGGTGAGTGGCCTATTGGGCCACATGCCCTATTAGGGGTCCTGGGAGAGCTGAACTGTGTCTGTGAGCCCAGGCAGGAGCTCAGTGTGGGGTTGGTGCCTTCAGGACAAGCCAAGGGTCTCACCCCACACTGAGCGTTGTTGGCTGGGCCCCTTTACCCATGCCTGTCTGTGTCTGCCCCCAACTTCATGTCTAGTCGCAGCTGGGCAGCTCCATCTAGGAACAGAGCAGCCTGTCCCTTTTTGGGTCCCCCACTGGGGACTGACCCCAGACTGACCCTGACCCATGGGATGAGAAGGAAGCTGCCCACCCACAGCTCTGCAGACTCCATGGATGGCCCTCCTCCCAGACAGTCCCAGTTAGCCAAGTCAGGTCCGACCAGGCCTCTGGAATCACCAGGGCCTCTGCCCTAATAGCTGAGCCTTGTGGAGCCTCGGCCAGTCCCCGCTCCGTCCTGTCTGGGTCCCAGGGCCGTCATTTGGAGTCTGAGGGAAGGGGCTGCCATCCTGCATCCCGTGGGAGGTCAGCAGGTCCCTCAGGTCCCTGCTGCCTGGAGTCATGGTTCTGTGGGGACAGCCTTGTCCTGGCTTGGCAGGGCACGGATGAGGTAACAAGTTGCCAGAGGGGTCCAGGCACCACCAGTTGGAGGGTCCAGGCAGCCATCTCAGTGTTTGAGGGCTGAGCTGACAGCTCAGTGTGGGGTGAGACCCTCGGCTTGTCCTGGGGGCACCAGCTCCGTGATGAGGTCCAGCCAAGATGACAGGGCCATGCAGGCTCAGCATGGAGGCCAGGGCATGCTCTGGGGGTCAGGCTTTCCTAGATCTCAGCCTCTTCCCACCTTCCACCCCCAGTGGCTTTTCTGGGCCACTGGTTCTTGATCTTTGTCTTCTACGATGATTCATTTGAAAACCTGATCTCAAAAGGAAATCCTGTTAACATAAACCACGATGGTGACTGCAGGCCCCTCCCTGCGGAGAGCACCCACACTTCACCTGTCATGAGGCTTGGGTCTATAAATACCAGGCCCACTGCTCTGGCACTCTGACCTTTGGCCCTGAGAATCTGCCCGGTGCCTTCTGAGGTCATTCTGGGGCAGCTGGGAGTTCCCAGGGATGAGGCACATTCACGCTTTGGAGCTTGGGGGCTGAGGGCAAGGCCCAGAGCTCAGGGCTGTGGGGTGGGTCAGCAGAGACCAGAAAGTGAGGGGATGGGACAGGCTGTGTTTGGGGAAGATGGGGGAGCAGGAAGCCTGAGGCTGTAGAGTCTCCAAGGCAGCGACAGTTGATACTGGACCTGGGCATCAGAGGAAGGGGGCACTGTAGGGGTGGCCTCTGGAGGTGAGGATGGCGGTGGGTACAGTGTCCACCCCTCCTTCCCAGCCCCTGAACCACCTCCTATTTGTGGATGTGTCTGTGTGGACATTTCACATAAATGGAATCACACACTGTGTGGCCTTGTGTGTCTGGCTTCTCTCACTGGGCACCCACGGTGTATTCAAGGTCCATCCACTTTGTGGCGAGTGTCAGCACCTCCCTCCTTTTCATGGCCAGGTGACACTCCAATGTGTGGATGGGCCATGGTGTGTGTGTGTGTGTGTGTGTGTTCATGCAGCCTATGGACGCTTGGTTGTTTCCACTTTTTGGCTGTTGTGAATTGTGATGTTGTGGACTTCTGGGTACAGGTTTTCATTTTTCCTGGGTGGACAAGTCTTCATTTCTCCTGGGTGGACACCTAGGAGCAGAATTGCTGGCTCTTTGGTGACTCTGTGTAATCGTTTGAGGAACTGCTGACCTCCAAGCGCCCGCACCACTTTACACTCCCGCCCACCATGTGTTCCGTCTGCCCTAAGCCCAATGGCTGCCTTGTCACATGGCCATATTGCTCCCCTCCTCATACTCCCAGATTGAGGTCTGAATGGTCTGCTTGGTCAGAGAAGCTTTCTGGGGTCCCCAAAGCACAGCCTCCCACTCCCCCATGTCTTAACCCCCCAGGCCTTAGCCCTCAGCCAGATCTTGAGCTATCCCCACAGGTGACAAACCTTTCTTTGAAGGAAAGTGATGCCTGGACAGAGGGTGAGGACACAGTGCCCAAGCCTTCTGGAGCTGCCACTCAGAATAGGTTCCACAGGTGTTTGTGGACACGGCTGACTCCGGTTCCTGGGATGGGCCTCCGGGGCTCTGGAGAGGGCAGGAGCGGGCCATGCAGGCTGGAGAGACATGGACGAGGGGCAAGCACAGGGCTGGGCCTGCTGCTGTGGGATCCCTTAGGCACAGCACACCCTGAGGATGGTCCAGGGGGTCCTGGGAGCCACCCATGGTGTCCCTCATGGTCGTAAGGCTGTGGGCTCTGGATGGTGCTTTCCAAGGGAGCAGCTGGGCTCCATGGCCACAGCTGAGAATTACCTGGTGTGAGACGGGGTTGGCTTTGCCCTGGGATGTGGCTGCCCAAAGAGGGGAGCCGTGGCAGGGAGGGGTTTATGGGGTGGAGGGGTCTTGGGCAGGGACAGGTCCTGAGCACTCACTGTACAGAAGGGATGAGAGCGAGCCGGCCAGTGCCCTGGTCAGCTCCAGGAGCTTTCTCTGTTGAGTACAGGTGGTTCCTGCCTGCTTCCTGTCCCAGATGTTGGGGGCAGACCTCCCTCAAGGGGTGTCCATGAATCAAGGCGCTTCCTAGGGCCTTGAGGAAGGCAGCTCTCAGTTAAGTGACCACTGAGTTGCAGAGGCTCCAGGCTCTGGGGAGGGCCCGACCAACCCATTCTCCAGATGAGCAAGTGGAGGCCCGAGGAGCTACAGTGCCCTGAGCTGGCCAGGTATCCAGCCGTTAGAATCTCTGACCCTGTTAGCCTGACCCCAGAATCTTCATAAGGACTGGCCAAGACCCCAATCTCGGAATAGTCATGCACTCATCATGGGTGACCCCAGGGTCTTCCCCTTTCAACCTCTAAGCCTGTGTCTCCCTGGTCCTGGTCTTTGGGAACCTGGAGGGCACAGGCAGGAGGTGGCTGGCACACCCCAGGCTCTAGTAGGGGCTGTGGGAAGTGGCGTTCCGCCAGCAGGCACCAGCCCAAAAACTGGAGCAGACTGGCAGGCGGAGGCTACAGCGGAGTGGGGCTGAAGGACGAGGGGTGAAGGCACACCCTCCACCTCTCGGGATTGCACAAGCTGCCCTGTGCGACTGTGATTACTGGAAGTCCGGAGGATTTCTTCATTCAGGGCTTGGCTGGGAGTGGCGGCTGCCTCCCCTTCCCGCCTCCCTGGGTGATTAATGTCCCTGGATGAACATGCTGGCCAGCCTGCTGTCCCTACTCACAGCCGTGAGAGGTGGGGTCCAGGGTAGGGGGCCTTGATCAGAGGTCACAGGGCAAATGGAAGTCATGGGTGGCAGGAGTCGGCCCCTGTGGCTTTTGCCAGCCGGGTATGCACTGTGTGTCCTTCCCCTGAACCAGGTCAGGAGTCTCTTCCTGGCTTAGCTTGGCCCTGCCCCACTCAGAGACTCTCTGGCAAGCGTCTCCGGGCTGCACAGGGACAGGACTGACCCATGACCCCAGTGGGCACCCCAGCTTGGAGGTGCTGGCCAGTTGGACTCTGTCTCCCAACCAGATGCACTGGTCACAAAGCCAGGTGCCCGGGGGTCACCTTTCAGCCCTGCTACTCGCACCAGGGTCCCAGAGCTCATTGCTGTCTTTGTGCATGTCAGGAGCACCCCCCCCACTCCCACCTCGCCGGGGCCCTCGTTATTCCTTATTCTGTGGGTGAGACCACCTGAGATGCAGCAGGAAGGAAATGAGGTGGGGGTGGCTGACCACACTGAAGGGGCTGCCCTCATCTCAGAGGTCCAGGACCAGTGTCCCCTGGAGGGGGTGGCTGGGCAATGAGTAGGACCTTGTATGGGCTTGGAGCATGGAGACAGAATGGGGGTCCTGGTCTGGAGGCTGAGGGATCCCCCTTCCTCGACACAGCCCTAGGAAGAGGCTAGGAACCGAGAAGTCCCCCAACAGCATTGTGGTCTGGGGGGAGCCTCAGCTTATACCCCCCATTGAGGTGGGGCAGTCAGGGTTGGAGTGGATGTGGGATGTGGCCCATGGGGTCCTGCCAGCTGAGGCAGAGCCTGGGGGGAGTGCCCTGACTTCAATCCCTCTGTGCAAGCACTGCCGCTGCCCTTCGCCCACTGTCTCTTGTCCCGAGGGAGGGGTTCTTTGCTTGTTGGGGTTAGAGTGTGACTTCAGGACCTTCCATGTCTCTCCCCAGGTCATGATGCCTCTACCTCGGAGCAAGAAGCCCAGATAGACGCCCTTGCGGCCTGGGTCAAGGAGTCACCCAATGCTGGCAGTGGGGCCTGCCATGGACGGGGAGTTCCCACAGCACGAGTCCCCGCCAGCTGGCAGCATCCTATATAGCCCGCCGCCCCTGCAGAGCCCGCTGTGCGGTTCCAGCGTCCAGGTGAGCCCAGTCCCCCAGGGTTGGCCTTGGGGTGGGACACTGTCCATGGTGGTCCTGTGTGCCACCGAGTTCCTCAAATGTGAGCCACTAGGTTTCTTTTTCAAAGGCCACGACTGGCCCTTGGGGAGCTGCTTTGGCCTGACTGCTGCCTTCACCTTTGAGTGTACCTTTGGGACTTTGAGGGCTGGAACCCCTGTGACGGGTCATGGTTGTTTATTTTTCTTCAATATTTTTTTCTTTGTAGTTTAATAGATTTTATTTCTTAAGTAGTTTTGGATTTGTAGGAAAATTAGATAGCAAGTTTTCATGTGCCTGCACCCCCACTTTCCAGTTATCAACATCTTGCATTACTGAGTGAGCTACATTGTTATAGCGGATGAACCCATATCAATATGTTGTTATTAACTAAAGTCCACGGTGGACAGCAGGGCTCTGTCTTGGTGTTGGATGCTCGTGGGTTTGGGCAAATGTACAGTGACACAGCCCACCATCACAGCGTCATCAGAGTAGTGTCACTGCCCTAAAACCCTCTGTACCTCCATGTACCCCTCCCCCAGCACCCACAGATCCTTTTCCTGTCTCCACAGTTTTGCGTTTTCCAGAATGTCCTGTGGTTGGAACCATACAATGTGTAGCCTTTCAGACTGGCTCCCTTCACTCAGTAATAAGTACTTATGGCTCCTTCATGTCTTCTTGTGGCTCGATAGCCCATTCTCTTTAGTGCTGAGTAACCTTCCATCATCCGATGGACCAGTTTGTGCACTACTCTGGAGGGCATCTTGTTGGCGCCCAAGTTTTGACAACTGTAATAAGTCACAAATAACAAAGCCACCACAAGTGCTGGCTGGCTCCTCATGTCACAGGCACAAGACGCCCTACGAAGAGAAGGGCCCAGATGCTCAAGTGAGTCAGGCCTGGTGCCTCCTTTCCTGGGCAAAAGTGGGAGTCTTCCACTGTAGAAAGAAAAACTGTGTTTTTTGGTGGGGAGACTGGAGCTGCAGGGGTTGGGGAGGGGGGGAAGAGCAGGTGGGGTACTGGGCACCATAGAACAGCCTGGGGAGCATCAGGGACGGGTGAAAGGCGGGGTGGGCCGAGGGAACGAGGATTAAGCTCAGGGCTCAGAGGAGCTGGGAAATGCGCCACCGGGTCAGGGTCGAATGCCTGAAACCACCAGAAGCCGCCATTAACCAGAGTGTCGGAAAGGGCTGGGAGGGCACAGACTCTAAATTCCCTCTGTGCCTAGCTGTGCCCATGTGGTGTCCTAACGTGACAGGGCACCTAATACCAGCTTCCAATGTCAGCCTTAAACACTGGGGGGACAACAGTGAATCAGGACTGCAATACCATCCGTGACTCAAAGGCTGGCTGATGTCCAGCGCCTCCAGCCGGGTCCAGGCACTGCTGTGAGCCACACCAGCCTCCTCTCCCCTTCCTGTTGAAGCTGTGTCCACATGTCCCCTGCCTCTTTCTAAGTTTCTGCTTATGGCCGCTGACTTCCCATCCCCTTCTGGTCCCCACCGCCATCCTTGCATGGCAGTGTGTTTTTTTTCCTGGGGTCCCATTGCAACCATTTCACAGGCTCAAAGTGCGCTTGCCGTTCTTGTAATGAACAGGATTCCTCCTCAGCATCCCATAATTTGCTAGTGTTGGGCCCTTGGGGCGGCTCCAGTTTTCCGCTACTATAAATAGCATGCTGTTCTTTCCTCACTGTGCTTTCCTCTCTCTCGTGGACTCGTCATCCCTGGGCTGTTTCTGGAATATAATTCCTGGGTCAGGACACCCACCAGGCGGGTGACTGAGGACGGAGCTGTTCCGCAGGAAATGTGCTCTTGCCATGTTCCCTTTATGGTGACCTAGGAAGCCGGCCAAGGACCAGGACGTGAGCTCTGCCTGGATAGCCCGTGGGGACCCAAGGGGCTCAGAAACTGGAATCACAGAGGGACATTGGGCCATGATAGGGACCCTGGTGCAAGGGAGGTGCCAGTCAAGCCCTGGCTTTGGCTCTGAGCAGTTGGATCCTGGCAGAGCGGGCTCCATGCTAACTGAGGCTAGACTGCTCATGTACCCAGCCTGTTCCTGTAGGGGAACCGTTATGGAGGTTGCACCTCAGGTCACACCAGGCCTGGCCTAGGAGTGACTGGCAGACTCTGTAACTCATTCAGACTGTGAGTGTGCGCGGGTTGGTGTGGGCAACACATGCCTTACCTCTCCTGTGTCCTGGCTAGGTGGAACTGAGCTCAGGAGGAGGAGTCGGGGAGCTGATAGGAGTGCAGCTGGCCTCAGGACTTTTGGTGTCACTAAAGTGGCCATATTTAGCAAATAAAAACACAGCTGTCCAGTGAGATTTAAGTTTCACATAAACACAAATAATTTTTTAGTATATGTATCCTCTGCAATATTTACACTACAGATTATTTGTTGTTTATCAGAAATTCCAGTTTCACCAGATATCCTGTATTTTATTTGCTGCCTTAGCAGGAGTGTCATCTTCCTACATCAGCTTACAGGTAGCCTGGGTAGTTTCCGGCTAATGAGCCAGGGCCTGCCCCTCCCCGGGAGAGGGCCAGCCTCTTTCTCCAGGTGGAGAATCCCCAGGCAGGCTCTGATTGGCTGGCCAGAGCCATGTGTTCATCTCTGGGGCCAATCACATCCCAGGGGCCTGCCGTCTGAAGGCGGAGTCACACCCTCTGGCTTCAAGTGGAAAATTTCTAGGGAGCCTCTGATTGACCGTGTGCTGCTACCTCTGTGGGATGGCACTGGGGTGTCCTTGATTGGCCGCCTCACAGTTCTTGATTAGAGACACGTGCTGGGGGAGGGGGTTGGAGTGCTGGGTAGACAAAGCCACAAGTGACCCCATCATCCTGCCTCCCCAACTGAGTCTTTGAGGACCTGGGGGAGGGGGGTGTCCCCTGGCCTGGGAGTTCCATGAGGGCACAGAATGTCAGGTAAGTGAAGGACCTCCTCATCCTGGAGCCCTCCACAACCCTCTGACTGGCTGCACCCCTTGTGGGCCCATAGTGTAGATACCCACCCCCTGGACTCCCCCTGGCCCAGGGCGCTATCACATGCCCCCAAAACTATTTATGCTAATTCAATGAAGGAAGCTGAGTGCAATCTGGATTCAGAATGTTCTGGAAGAACCCGTGGCCTTGGGAAGTTCACATCCCTCTCTGGAGCTGGATTTTTCTTTTCAGATGGGCTAGAGCAGAGAAGTAATCCTGGACCAGGGCCCTGGGGAGACCCCACCATTCTCTCCAAGCCACAGGGGCACAGCTTCCTTCCAGAGGCTTCCACAGCAAAGTCCTTATAAGAGTATTCATGCCGCTGCTTTTATGCTGGGGAGAGAGGCCCTGTGCTTGTTTTTTCCCCCAACTATTTTGATTTTTTATATTTTGCATCCTGTGCAAAAACTGATAGGCACGGCCACCTGGGATCTCTGCCAGTCTCAACGTGTCTCTCTCTCCCCTTCTTCCTTGTGTGCTGGTTCTCTAGAGCTGGGCATCGTGATGCTGGCAGGACCTGTGAGGGGCAGGGATGGGACGCAGTGGTGGGAAGTCACAGCTGGCTCCTCCCCTTGGCACAGTGGGGTCAAAGGAGCAGGACACTGAGGTGGCTCCAGCTAGTGGAGGCTGGAGCACATGTAGGCTGGTTCCTCCCAGCTCTGGGTTAGGATCTCTGAGAGGGAGGATGTGGCAGCCTGGGGAGTTGCACCCAGTGGCCTTACTGAGGGCAGGACCTGCATGGGCTGGGGCAGGGGAGGAAGGGGAAGGCTGCCAACCTCTGGACTTCCTCCCCAGACTCACCGTCCAGCTGGGACAAGTGAGAACAGTGATCGTAGCCAGTAGGCCTCTCCCCAGAGACCTCCCTGATGGAGTCCCGCATGGGTCACATTGCTAGTGGGGCTGCGGCCTGTTTTAGGGGTAGGAACTCCTGGGACCCTTGCTGAGTGGGCCTGTGTGTCAGGGTGGGGCATGCCACCCCCATTCTACAGAGGGGCTAGAGTGTCCACGTTTTCATACCCCCAACCTGGTCCTGTCAAATTCCAGTGCAGGTCCTTCATGCCCCCACTTACCTCAGGCTAACCCTTTCAGCTACCCATTGGCATTTCCCAAAGCATTCCCCAAAGGGGAATCCTTGCCCATGCTGTGCTCTCAGGCCAGACAGGGTTGGCTGATGCCAGGAGCCCCCTTGGCCCATGGGAACTATAGGAAGGGTGGCCTCCCGACCTGCCTCGGAGGGGTTGGGCCATGAGGGCCTGGCTAAGGCGGGGGCCAGTCCATGGTGCTGGTTGGAGGCCCTGGCCTTGGCCTTTATCCCTCTGAGAAGTCCTCTCTCCCCGGCAGGCTGCACGTTTCCCTCATGGGTCTGGCCCTGCAGAGACTAACACCATCTTGCTCTGCATTTGGTCTCATCCTGTACTTTGTAGAATAGGGGGTGGGAGGCCTCCAAGTAGGGTCGTGGGTCATCAGAACCTGAGTCCTTGGGAAATGCAGGTTCCTGGGCCCCAGGCATGGGTGTCAGAACCTTGGGTGGTTAGCAGTCTGGGCTCCCCAGGCCTCTGGGGACTCTGGGATCACATGAGGCCACCTATCCTTTCCCATCCCGTCCCAAGCCTTGCACATGTATTAATCAATACCTTCATCTTCATTTTAACCCCCTCGGTGGGTTCTCCCATATATGTGGGAAACAGGCACAGAGTTAAGTGACTCCCAGGTGACCCAGCTGGGAGTCAGAGGAGGGGATCATACCTGGACAGTGGAGCCCCTGGCTCTGGACCGCTGGGACCCTCCTCTCCCCTCCCCTTCCCTCACCCCTCTCCTCCTTTCCCTGCCCACCCATCACCTACCCGCTTCTGACCACTTGCTCTGTTGCAGAGTGCTGTGCTCCACTACCCGTGGTGGAGTACCTTCCCACCCACGCCGTATCCAGCCTTCTCCAGCGAAAGCCAGTAAGTGCCTCAGCCTGGGTTCTGAGCCAGCCCCACCACGTCCTGTGGCCACACCACCTCGGGGACTTCATTCCACTTCCAGTTCTGCAGTCATGGGTTCAACAAAACTAGAGCTCGCAACTGGGGTGGCTTCAGCATCGTGCTGAGGGGGCTATGGGCTTAGCCCTGGCCGCTCAGAGGCAGCTGAGACTGACCAGCTGTGATCCGTCTTAGTGAAAAACTGGCTGGATAAAGGACAGAGATAGTGAGGACAACGGGCCAGGTAGGGCTGACACTGGGTGAGGGAGTCCAGAAACTCTGGGGGATGAAAGGAGCCAGGAGGATACCTTCCTACAGAGGGATCTGGGTTTTGTAGGGTAAATAGGAGTTTGCAGGGAAGCAGGCTTGGAACCAGACAAAGGAATGGCCCATGTACAGGGCCTGGAAACACGTGTAGCCGCAGTCTCTTTTTTCCGTGGCACCATATCCTGAGATGTGGGCCTATGGTTCCCTCCTCCGAGCTGAGTTTCCGAGAGGTCAGAGTTCCTTCTGTGGGTGGTGACCTGCACGTGGGGTAGGAGAGCAGTGCCTCTGCCACACCCGACAACTCACCTTCTTCCCTGTGTCCCTCCAGCCAGTTTATGAACTCCACCTCCTTCCTCCTGGACCAGCCCTGTACAGACACCAGCTATGGCCACACGGCTGCCACCCCCAGCTTCCTGCCAAAGAGCGACTTTCCTCAGGTAGGAGACTTCAGCCCCTGGGGCCCAGTATCTGCACGCACATAGGACCCTGCTTTGTCCCAGGGTGGCACTGAGAACCTCGGCTGACCCACAGACCACGTGAAGACATGGCTTGTTCTGGGGAACCGTGGTTCTCCTCAGCTCGCCAGCCTGAATCTTGGCCCTGCCAATCCAATTTGTGGGAGGCGACTTCACTGCAGTGGAGAGTTGGGTTGGAGGTCATGTAAGGAAGGATGGGGGCTGTCCCCATGTCCCCATCATTCCGTCTCACACCATTGTGTGGTTGCGGGGGCGGCCTCTCAGAGCACCTGTTTCACTTTCCTCAACCTCAGCATCTCTCTCCTGGAGGAGGCCCCAAGCTCATTCGGTTGGGCATCCTAGTATCTCTGGGAGTGTACCTGGTGTCCATGCCCCCACGTCAGAGCAATGCCCATCAGAGAGTGTCTGTGTCCCCAAACCCAGCAGCCATTTGAAAACGTGACCCACACTAGTTGAAGGAAGAGAGAATGTGTGATCCATTCTCGGGGGACACGGAGCGGCTTAGCCCGCTGTAATCAGGTGGTGCCTGCCCTTGTGGCCTCACCCTCTGGGTTTTGGCATTGTGCCCGGGTTTCCTCATGGCAGTCCTTGAAAACAGAATGCTGGCGCCTTCGCTTTAACACAATTGCTGGGGGTCCTGGAACCTCGGTGCTGTTGCCCTTGGAAATTCCAAATACCTCCAGCCAAGCGGGTTCTCTGTGGCGGGGTGCCTCAGTACACAGTTTGGGAACTGTCCAGGTGGGACAGCTCTGAGCCCCATCAGGGAGTGAGGGGGTAGCAGGTGTTCAGCTTCCCTGTCTTGGTGTCCCCCTGTGAAGTGGGGGCATTGGGGCCTACCAGGTGAAAGGCTATGCAAGAACGTGGCACAAAACAGCCAGTTTAAACCCACTGAACTTGCCTGCAACCCAGACAGGCTCACACCCGCCGGAGCCCAGCCATTCTCCACACTGCAGGCTACAGCGGGACTGGGGCAAAGAGCTAGCTAGACCAAGGGGTGTGTTCTGGGGTCACCAGTGTCCCCCAAAATCCACATCCACCTGGATCTTCAGAACGGAGCCTCTTTGGAACTAGGCTCTTTGCTGAAGCGGCTAAACATGGAGGTGAGAAGGCCCTGGTTATCCCGGCCAGCCCTAAACTCAATGAGTCCCTAGAGCGACAGAAGAGGAGACACAGACATAGGACAAGGCATGTTACCACAGAGGCAGAGACTGGGCCCTGTTGCCACAGCCAAGGATGCCTAGAACTGGGAGAGGCGGGAAGGACTCTCCCCTGGATCCTTGGGGAGTGAACGGGTAACACAGTACTCGGGGACATCTGCCCTCCAGGGCCGTGGGAGCACTCATGTCTGTTGTTTAAGCCACCCCCCAGTGACCCTTTGTGACCACCTAGGAAACAGTGGGGCTGGGTCTCACAGAGATAGGAGTGCAGGGTTCACCTGCCTCTTGAGAGCCCCACAGAAGCTGTCTGGGCCCCGAGTTTACCAGAGTGAGGGCAGCAGTGTGACAGAGATAATAGGCCCCCGTGGACATGGCCCACCAGCCTTTCCAGACACATTTGCAGTTTCTTCCTCCAGCTCACAAGGACACCCTGGGGCTCTGGTTTGGCAGTTGTTGTTGCCTAGCCCAGGGAGGTGCAGGTGTCCAGAGAAGGCCCCATGGCCTCCCAGGGTGCCCTGGCTGTGGGCCCGAGACCCTCTCCTGTTTGCCTCTCCCCTCTCTGGGTGTTGGTTCATCCCACAGGGCTGGTGGCACCACAATTGGCTCAGCTCTTTGAAGCTTTGATTAACTTTCCATACATTCTGGACATGACTTCACGTGCATACTTGTTATCTCTTGACACTGTTTCCCCAACTGAGGCATCACCTGCCATGCGGATGGGGAAACTGAGGCACAGGCCTGCAGAGTCCAGGGCCCGCAGAAGCCTCCGGACCCCTGCAGCCGCCCTCCAGGGGTCGCTGTCTCTCACTGATGCTTTCGGCTCCCACCTCCTCCCTGACTCTGCTAAGAATCACATGGTTTCTCCGCCAAGAGCCCCTCAGGCCCCTCTCACAGCACCCATAGTCCACATGTCTGCCCACAGTTGTTTGAGCGTCTGCTGGACGCACAGTGGCCCACCCCCCAGCCCCTTGCTGTGGCATCTTGGACCTCGATTTCCCTTTTAAAGCAGCGGGACCTTCCAACAAAATCTCACCCTGGTGCTGAGCGTGGGATCCAACAGACGTGAGAGGAGTTCACTCAAGGGTGGGCGCCCTGAGGCCCTGTCGGTCAGGCTCCTGTACCTCCCCTGTGACCGCTGGGCCTGTGGGCTGAGCCAGGAAAGAGTCCAGACCAAGCCTAGCATTCAATGCTCTTCACAGCCCAGTCCTGGCCCACCAAGCTGACTACAGGCACCCTCTGCTCCTGACTCAGATTAAGTGCTTCACCATGGTGCCTGTCTCGGGCAGCCCTAAAGATGTGCCTATTCTGGTCCCAGGACCTGCAGACATGTCTGCCTCACATGGCAGAGAGACTTTGCAGATGGGATTAAGTCAAGGCCCCAGAGATAACGATGACCTTGGATTTCCTGGGTGCCCCAGGAGCCTCCCCTCTGAGGTACCCTTTGCTCTGTCCTGGCCCCTGGAAGAGGCGTAGGGCTGAGGGCTTTTCTGTGTCAGTCCCTGGCCAGGCCAAGTGCTCTCCAGACCCTTCTGGCACCCGGCTCATAAAAACCTGTTCATACAGTTTGTTTCAGGGCCCTGGACATGGGAGCTAAAAAAGCCCCAAAGAAAGGATGTTCACTTTTCACTGAGCGAGTGGGTTAGAACTAGAACACAGCCCCAGTGATGCCCTCATCCCAGTCCCAGGATCTGTGGACATGTCACCTCTCGTGGCAGAGGGACTTTGCAGGTAGATTAAGTCAAGGTCCCTGAGATGGGGATGACCCTGGATTACAGGGGGCCCAGTGTCATCACAGGGTCCTCATAAGAGGGAGGCAGGAGGCTCAGAGTCAGAGAGATGGAAGAGGCTGCACTGCTGGCTGTGACGATGGAGGAGGGGCCATGAGCCAGGGACATGGCACCTCTAGAAGCTGGAAAAGGCTGGAAACCGTTCTTCCTGGGGCTTCCGGAAGGACTGGCCCTGCCCACACCTGGTTTTAGCCTCAAGAGGCCTGTGTCGGACTCCTGACCTCCAGAATCATAAGGTAATAAATGTGTGTTATTTTAAGCCAGGAAGTTCGCAGTAATTTATTGCAGCAGTGAGAGCAACACTCTAGAAGTGTCCCCTACTGTTGTATGAATTAGAAGGAATTGTAATAGAGAATGCAGAGTTGGCCTGGGGACAAGGAGTGAATATAAATCCGCAGGGCTTGACATATCGTCTCATAACTAAACTTGAGCCCCAAGTTTCCTGGCAGCCAAAGCAAAAAGAGAAAGGAGATGAGCTGTGTGACTCCTGTTACCTGCAAGGAGACTACTTCTCCCGATTTCCCTTTGGGGCATGGAGCAGTTCCAAGGGGTCAGCATCCTGCCCCTACCTCCCCAGGGACTATGTGGGGACCTGTGTTCCCTGGCCTGTGGTTGGTCTTGGCCCTGTCTTTGCTGTCTGAGATCTTTGCTTTTTCCCTTGTCCCCTGGGCCGAATCATGGAACTCCAGGGGTACTGGGTCCCTCCCTTGAGTCTGCACATGAGCTGTCCCAGGCCCAGGACCATTGGAGGCATTGGCCATGCTTCCATATGGGGCCCCCAGTTCATAGATCCCGGGATGCCTGTAGCCTACAGGGACTCTGCTCCCCAGAGGCAGCTGTGCTGGGTGTGGCCCCCATCATCCTGCCCTGCCCAGAGCCTGGGACCTGGGTTCTACTGTGGGGGGGCATGTGTACCCAGGGTTATCTGAAAATTTAAACTCTGAAGTGCGTTTCTGTATGTATGAAGATTTTCACAACAAAATGAATTTTAAAATATTGTAGATTGACAGATTTGTAAAAACAGTACCAAGAATTTCCGGCCACCCTCACTCATTCACCCACCTTCCCACATGTCATCGTCCTGCGTAACCTTGGCCCATGTGTCACAGGGCAGAAATGAGCCTTGTGTAGCCCTGCTGATAGAACCAAGTGCCAGGTGGGCACTGAGGCCTCTGAAGGACACAGGTCATCTGTGGAGGGGCCCTGAGTGTGGGTTTGCCTGGGGCCTCACACTGAGGCTGGGGCTCTGCATTCGTGGCAGAAGTCCCACAGACGACGCCGTGTCCTCCTTTGTCCATGCGTCTCATTGCCAATGATGTTGACCTTGACCCCTGCTTGGGGTGGCGTCCACCAGGTCCCTCCACTGCCCACTGTCAAGCTGCCATTTATCCCTCTCATCCTGGAGGAGACTCACAAGGCTGTGTAGGTGTCCTGGCCCCTTGTGGTGGGGGCAGGGATGGCTGTTTCATCCGCTGGTGGGTGTTGGCTACCACCATTGTGACCATGGTGTCTGTCGGAGATTATTGTCCTCACTGGTCTACTGATCAGCTGGTGTTCTGTAGAGAGAGCTGCCCCCACCCCTAACATATCTGGTCATTTTTTGTATAGGCGTGGGCTCCTGGGCTATGAGCAGATGCTGTGGTGTTGGCCACCGGGAGTGTCTGCTCGGGACTTCCTCTGTCCCTCTGTGTCACCATTTGGAGCACTTCCTCCCTTGCAGCCACTCAGGCTGGCCCAGGCTCACTCCCTGTCTTCCTTACCATGGCCCTTGGATCACCCACTCCTGATGGACAGCCTCCTAGACAGCCGCTTAGCACTGAGCCGTTTGGGCCCCATGTCCCAGGTGGTGACCTGAACAGCTCAAGGGGCCTCATGAAGGGTCTCCCACACGCGGTGTGCCAAGCATTGGTGGTATGGACATTGGCATTTCTTCCATCCTTTATTTTTAAATTGAGATAGGATTTGCGTATCATGCGATTCAGTGGCTTTTAGTAAATTCACAGAGTTGTGCCATCATCATCTCAATCTTCTATCAGAACGTTCACCACCCCGAAAGAAACCCCATCCCCATCAGCAGTCACCCCCACCTCCTCCCCAGCCTCTGACAACCACTAACCCACGTCCTGCCTGGATGTGCCTGTTCTTGACATTTCACATAAACGGAATCACGCACTGTGTGGCCTTGTGTGTCTGGCTTCTCTCACTGAGCACCGTGTGTTCAAGTTCCATCCACATTGTGGCGAATGTCAGTGCCTCACTCCTTTTCACAGCTGAGTGACACTCCAGTGTGTGGATGGGACACATCGTTTGTCTGTTTATCCATGGGTGGTTGTGTCCACCTGTTGGCCGTTGTGAATTGTGCTGTGGACATTGTGTGTAGGCCTTTGTGTGGACGTGTGCTCCAAACATGGGTGACTCTGATTTGGGGGCATATTTGGGGACATGCAGGGTCAGGGTGGAGATGAGTGACCCAGTATTCCAGACCCCCTGATGCCTCCTCTCAAGGCCACCTGGACCCCTAAAATTTTGGCGAGACTCCGGAGAGGGCTCTTTCCCATATGCTTACCCGCTCACATAGTCAGCATGGCGGCATCCACCCTGAGGGTCCCTCCAAGCATCTTGGGTGGACCCCACATCCACCCAGTGAGAATGCTGTGTCTGCCAGCCTCAGGCTTCTGGGAATCGACGATGAGGTCGCAATTCAGAAAAGTGCTTTGCAAACTCTTGGCAGCTCCCTGCTCATGAGGGGCAGGCAGCATCGACCACACATGCTGCAAATGGATTTCACCAGGTCAGAGGTCTGAGCCTACCCGCCAGCGCGGGTTCCCAGCAGTTACTGTCATCTGCCAGAAGGGAACTGGAGCGCAGGGTTTCTTCTCACAGGAGTCCATTGGTGCACACTGGGCCAGCGCCAGGAACCCCCCTCCGTGGTCTGCACTGAGGGCCATGGCCCTGTCTCCAGGGGGTCAGTCACCTTGTGGGAGTTGGGGCATTGGGCCCCAGGGGACAAGGAGGTGAGGGAGAGGCCGGGAGGCTGGGGACTGCCCCACAAACATTTTCTTAGAGGGGACCCTGCAGAAGCCTGGGTCTGAGTCCAGCCCCTCCTAACTGCAGCGCTGGAAAGCAGTTGGGGTGGTGTGCTACTGAGACAGCCGACCCACAACCATGGCCTGACAGAGCAAAGCTTTCTAGGGAGCTGTATGAGCATCCTGGACCCCACTAAAGCAGCACAAGCCAGGTGGTTTAAAACCAGATATTTACACCCTCACAGTTCTGGGGCCAAAAGTCCAAGATCAAGGTATTGGAAGGCTCTGTTCCCTCCCAAGGCCCCAGGGGAGGGTCCTTCCTGCCTCTTCCAGCCTCTGGGGGCTCTAGTGTCCCTGGGCTTGTGGCTACATCACCCCAGTGTCTGTCTCCTTGGTTACATGGCCTCTCCCTGTGTGTCTGTATCCAAATCTTCCTCTTATAAGGACACCAGTCATTGTACTAGGGCCACCCCACTCCAGTGTGACCTCTTCTTAGCTAATTTCATCTGCAAAGACCCTATTTCCAAATAAGGACCCATTAATAGGTTAGGACTCGAACCTGTCATTTTGGGGGATGCAATTCAGCCATCAGCAGGAATGTTTTAGTAGCGAGGTGTGCCTGAGGGATACCTGCAGTGCCCTCCCCACCCATCTGCCCAGTGAGTTTCCTTGGCTGTAACTTGGGGATGGACTGGCCACCTGTGGCACAGGCCAACAGTGCCTGAGACCTCAAGTGTATGAGGAGAAACTGGCGGGGAAGGTGTGAAGGGCAAAGGGGTGATACCCCAAGAACAGAACCGGCAGGGCGGGGGGCATTCTCCAGAAACCCGAGGCACTTAGGCCACACCCGCCTCTCTGCCCGGCCACATGACAAAGGGTCAGCCTGATGGCTAGAGAGGGTCCCGCCAGCCGGGTAGCCCCATAGCTCAGACACAGCCAGACAGGGACCAGTCGTGCTCATGGGACAGGATCCACTGCCATCCATGTCCTCGGGTATGGCCCTGCCCACGCTCACACCCGGGTCACCTGTTTCACTCCACCTGGGCCTCTGCCTGGACCCTGACGCAGGCTCCCTCACCCCCCAGCCAGTTCAGATGCGGACCCACAGCCTGTGGCCACCAGGGTGGCAGGGCCATTGGCAGGACAGGCTGGAGTGGGCAAGGTGGCAAG
The DNA here is from genome assembly GCF_001890085.2 of Hipposideros armiger. Taxonomy (NCBI): domain Eukaryota; kingdom Metazoa; phylum Chordata; class Mammalia; order Chiroptera; family Hipposideridae; genus Hipposideros; species Hipposideros armiger. Next base: position 626,950 of record NW_017731625.1, on the reverse strand, counting down.
GTGCCTACTGGGTGACAACTTTCCCAGGATGGAACCCCTCCTTGTCTTTGGACATCCAGCTGTACCTTGGGCTTCCCCATATCCTCAGGGTCACTTCTTCCCATTAGCCAACCATCTGGTGACAAGATACTGGGGACAGAAAGTCAGTTTAGAAACTACGCTGGCAACTTGACAAATTTCATGCTAGTTACACCTGGTAATAAAAAGTTTGTGTTTCTACTTAGGATGTTCTTTTTTAACTTCAGTTTTCTAGTAATTCTTTTTCAAATTGAGACAGAATTTACAAACCTTAAAATTCACCTTTTTTAAATATATTCACAGGGTTGTGCACTCATCACCTCTATTTAATAACAGAACATTCCATCACCCCCAAAAGAAACCCTGTCCCCATTAGCAATCACCCCCCACTCTCCTCCCCAGCCCCTGACAACCACTAGCCCACGTCCTGTCTGTGGATATGCCTGTTTTGGACGTTTCACATAAGTGGAATCACACACTGTGTGGCCTTGTGTGTCTGGCTTCTCTCACTGAGCACCGTCTGTTCAAGGTCCTCCCATGCTGTGGTGAGTGTCAGCGCCTCCTTTTTACAACTGAGTGATACTCCAGTGTGTGGATGGGCCACACTTGTCCATGGATGACACATAAGTTTTGTCTACCTTGTGGCCATTGTGAAGCGAGCCACAGTGGACGCATGTGTGCAGGTTTCTGTGTGGACATGTTTTTATTTCTCTCGGTGGACACCTACAGGGTGCTGCAGGGTCGTGTGGTGACAGTTATCTTGGGAGGAACTGCTGACTATTAGGGAGAGATGCCTGCTGCATGTTTCTGTGTATGTTGGAGGTTCCAATTCCTGTACATCCTCGCCAGCACTTGTCACTCTCGTCTGAGTGTAGCTGCTCTGCAGGTGTGCAATGTGTGTCACTGGTTGTGACCTGCAGTTGCCTGGTGGTGTTGAGCATCATTGTATGACCTTGTTGCCATATGTACACTTTCTCTACTGCTCAAGGTGGCTGAGGTGGCTGAGGCCCGGTGGGGTGTTCCATAGAGCTCACTCCATTGTTGGGGTTTGTGTTGTCCCTCGGCTGTGGGGGAAAGACAGGGCAGGAGCTGTGAGGGTAGGCTCACAACTGCTCATCCTCCTTGACACGGTGGGTGGCCCCAGCCCCTCCTTGGCCATCTACCTCCTCTGGGCCTATATGGGGTGTTCTAAAACACAGTGGTTCTCCACTGAACCTGCCAGCTTTATGAGCCCCTGCCCACCAGCCCTGCCTGGTCCCTCCTCCGTGCTGTGTTGAGAGGGGCAGGGACAGGTGGGGGGCAGGAAAGGGGCTTTAGGGGCAGACAGAACCCTTGGCAAGGCTGGAAGAGGAGGAGCAGGGTGGGCCCTGGTGACCAGGAGGAGGCGCTCCAGGGGGGATCCAGCCCTAGGGCCTTTGAAGCATTGAAGACAGCTCCAGCATGGCTAGTGAAGGCCCGTGAACCTGTGTCCAGGCTGAGGAGCTGGAGGCTGGGGGCTGGGCCTGCAAGGGTGTGGGGTGGTGGTTTGCAGAGGCATGGGATGGGCCTCAGTTTCCTTCCTGTGTCGTGGGGACCTGTGCCCCTTAGAGTCACTGCTGTGGGTAACTCAGGCTCAGCAGAGGGTCCCTACCAGGTCTACCAATGAGGTGGGAGTCAGGTAGAACAGAACCCAGTGCACCAGTGTTCTGGGAAAACCAAGGCCAGGGCTGGGAGGGGCTACCTGGGTGTCCCAGCCTGTGCCCTCCCCCCACCCCCACCCCGCAAATCATCCGAATGAGCTGCCAGCAGAGGGGCCTGGCCATGGCTGACAGGTTCCTGGGGATGAGGTGCTCAGGGAAGGGGTGCCAGGGGCCCCCAGGGCATGCGCATTCTTGACAGCTGTTTGTGGCTGGATTCCGCTCTGTACAGTAATTGTCTGCACTGCCAGTAATCGCCCTGACTTACCAGGCAGGCATCATTTCCTGAAAGTCAGCGGCCTTAGGGGAAGTGGGCGCCAGCAGTGACTAAACCAACATGCAAATGCAGCTGGGCTGGGAGAAGGCCCATCTGCGCCCAGCACCCGCGGTCATGAGGGAGCGCTCCTGCACCTTCCAGGGGACCTGCCTGTGGCCACACCATGTCCCAGCTGCGGTTCTGGTTGCAGTTTGCAGCGCTCAACAAGGTAACCCGCTTGGCCCTGGGTGGGGGCGGGCCTGGCCCCCTCCCACCTGGCAGGCAGGTCGGGCCACCTGCAAACTGGGACGGGATGTGAGGACTGACGGGACCGCCCAGGCCCGGGGACCCTCTCCCCTCCTCCTCTCAGCCTCCTGGCAGCTTTGTTGACAGCAGACATTGACTCTGAGGGAGTTTCCCGAGTGAAAGTGGTGGGGATGGTGGGGACGCGGGGCTCATGGGACAGCCAGGAAGGCGCCTCAAAACGAAAGTGCTTTTGGGAGGTGGGAGGGGCTGTGTCTGCGTGCCTCCAGTTCCTGCTCCGGTCTGGAGCATCCAGAGACCTTGGGTGACCCGGGACAGCCATCAGTTACCAGGGTTCAGCAGGCGCAGTTTGGGATGGGCTGTGATTGGACAGGTAGGAATGGGTCCCATCCCTCCTCAGATCCCCATGGACCCAGGCGGCTGTCCAGCCCAGGTCCCCGGCAGGTGAGAGAACCCATCTGAAGGGTATTTCTGGAGTCGGCTTCGGCCAGGAGGGGGTGCTGAGTCCCCCCAGTCCCCCGCCCTCCCTGCCCCGCCGGGGAGGCCCAGAGCCAGGTCTGGGTGGGGACCGTCCAGTCCTGTCCCATTGGGCTGGGGTGGAATGCTGTGTGGGCAGCTCTACCAGGTCCTGCCAGATCCTCACCTGGGCCAGGAGTCCCTGAAATGCTGCAGATACAGTAACCACAGGTAACCCTGCACGCTCCTGGTCCCCCAGAACTGTTAGGGTGACCAGCTGGCTCCCTCCCCACTTGGGGGCTGCAATGGAAGGGGCATTGTTGGGGCCTGGGAGCCTGGGAGCAAGTGCTCCAGGTGGGGGTCCAGGGAGGGCAGTTCTGGGTTTGGGTGGTCTTGGAGGTCTGCTGGTGGCTGCTGGGAGTCAGATCTCCACAGAGGTGGACAGGTGGGTGGCCCACCAGGTGGGGTCCCGTCTTACCCTTATCCAGCTTGCCACTCTGCACAGGAGGTGGAGCTGGGGGACCTCTTAGGGGGCCCCAACCCCCTGACCCGTGGTGACACACACGAGACCCCTCCTCCCTTTGCCTGAGAATTGAGGGACCCCCACTGGAGGCAGCTTCCATGGAGCTCCCACTTTTTAAATAGACGATTTTTTTTTTAATTTATTGGGCAACAGCCATGGTCGTTGGTTACACATTGTTTTCATGCTACAATCGCATAGTTGACTATTTTAAGGAGGGCGTAGCTCACAGTGGCCCATGTGGGTATCAAACCAGCAACCTTGGTGTTATCAGCACCACACTCTAACCAACTGAGCTAACTGGTCACCCCATAGACGATATCTTTTAGAACAGTTTTAGATGCACAGAATTACTGTGATGGTGCAGACCGCCGTGTCCCCTGCCCCGTACCCCTGTTCACACTTTCGTCAGTGCAGTACCTTTGTCACAACTGATGAGCCAGGACTGAAACACCATTAATAACCAAAGTCCATATTTACTTGGATTTCCTCAGTTTCCCCTGATGGCTTCTCTGCCCCAGGTCCCCATCAGGATCCCACGTGACACTCAGTGGTCATGTCCCATTGGCCCCTCCTGCTGATACGGTTTCCGTACCTCTCCTGTGTGGACGCTCTGAGCCATCGTGTCCTGCAGGATGTCCCCAGTCTGGGGTTTCAGGTGTTTTCTTATGATTGCACTGAGGAATGTGCCCTGTTCATCCATCATGTCAGGGTCCCTGCTGTCCCATGGCTCCTCACGGCTGATGTTGACCCTCATCTCTTGGCCAGGGTGCTAGTCATGTGTCTCCACTGGAAAGTCCCTTCATCATCCACATTGTCCTCTTGGGAAGGGTTGCAGTGTGCAGCCCACAGGGATGGGGTCCCCCTGCGCACCAGATTTTTACCAGGGCCATTACTCCTCCTCTGCCCCCTACATCCTGCCCACTACTCGGGGACCATCAGTAAGCAAGGCCACCTCTCAGGGCCCTAGGAGCTGGTGTCACTCTTACCAGGCTCGGGCACTGCCCACCAGGAGGGTGGTGCTCAGATGTGGCCCCAGAGGGACTTCAACAAAGACGTGGCCACTTCTACCTACACCCAGACCCCACCCTGGCCAGCCTGCTGAGGTCTCTGGGGCCTCGGCCGTCAAAGGGACCGGTTGGCCAGCTTTTGCAGCCTGTTATCATCCACCAGCAGGTGCTGGGCAACCTCTGACCCCAGCTGCCTGGGGAGGAGAGGGCCCAGCGGAGGTCTCAGTGGGTAGAGGACAGGTCTCAGGTCAGCAGCGCCAGACCTGCCCACGGCCACCTCAGTTTCCCGACAGCTGCTCTGGCCTGTTGAGTCGCCAGGCTCTCACACAAGGGCGCCAAGTGCCCCAGGAGCGTCAGGGTGTACCCGCTCCCACTCCTGCTTTTGTCCTGGGCCTCCAGGTCTTTATAAACCTGCCCAGGTGGCCTGAGCCCCCTGGACCTGCCCAGGCTGCAGGGTCCTAGGCTAGAGACAGTGGGGGAGGCTGGGTCTGCCCCTCGAGGGTCCAGGCCGCTCTCAGCCAGGGGGCAAGGGTAAGAGCAGGCCTGGTGGTCTGAGCTCCCTCTTTGCTCAACATGGGACCAGCCCCTGTGGCTCCCTGTGTACATGGGTGGCCAGGGCTCTCCCAGGCTGAGGAGAAGCCCAACGAGGCCCCCAGCCTCACACCAGCCAACATGGCTGAGGGTGGTCTTTCTTGCATGTTCCCTGACCCCCAACCGGCTCCTGGACTGATCTTGTCCAGCAGATGGGCAGACCAAGGCTCTTGCGACCAGCTGTCCCCAGAGAGGCCACTGGGTAGACTCTGGCCCTGTCTCCACCCCACCCTTTCCCTTGGGGCCCTGCTGTCCTTTTGGTGCAGTGGCCGAACCTGCCTCGTCCTGGGGCTGTGCGTGCACCAGTGTCTGAGTCGGACCTTCGGGACGGTGTCGCATCTTCCTCCCCTCCCCCTCCAGGAATAGGGATCTGATTCTGACACAGATCACTGGGGTATACAGCCGGCCTGGGCACTGGCCGAGACCTGGGCCTGTTCCCAGCTGTGACCTCATGGGCACAACAGGTGGGCTCCAGGCACAGGTGTCCCCTTCCTTCCTGGAGTCCACTGACTGAGCCCCCAGGTCTCAAGACCCCCCCACCTGTCATCCCATCTTCCTAGTCTTCCCTGCCAATTGGTGGGTCCCAGCCTGCCTGGCCTTGGTCCTCCAGTGCCCCCCACAGGCTGGGACCGTGTAAGTGGAGCACAGGGTTTGGGACTCCAGGGTGGCAGCTCCCCTGGCCATGTGGCGTGGCCTTGGTCACACCCACTGGGCCCCTCTGCTCTGGGGGAAAAGCTCCCTGACACAACTCTCCAAAATGCTGAGGGCAGACATTAGTGTGACCGGTCCGCTGCAGCCACAGCTGGGCAGGCTGGGGGCCCCTCCCAGTGGAGTAAGCCTAGGGCTGCTCCCCTGCCCCTGATGTGGGCCTGCACTCCTCCCAGCTCTCAGGTCCCTGTCTGCAAAACGGGCACTGACTACCCTCCAGGTGGCGGGCACTGCAGGGGAGTGTGGTAAGGGGCTCATTCCCTGCTGATCCAGGGCCCCAGAGGGGCTGGTCCCCACGTGTCTCCATGTCCAGCACAGGCCGGGCACATGCAGGCACTTGGTGCCACTGACTGAGGGAAGGGGAGGGCATCACAGATGCCCCTGGCACTGTGCCTGATTTTTTTTTTTTCCTTTTTAAAGATTTTTATTGGGGAATTGGAGGGAACAGCGCTGGGGAATCGGGGAAGGGGAACAGACAAGTTGCTGTCCTTTGGTTCTTCAGTCTAGTTGTGGAAGACATCGCTTCACTGGCTCATGTTGATATTGTGATCATTGCGCTCTTCCCGGCTGAGGCAGATCAGTCACCGGCCATTGAACGGCCACTCACAGCAGCTCATGCCAGCTTCCGGCCACTCACGCTGCTGCTGGCCACTCACAGTAGCTTACGGCAGCCCACCGCAGCCCCACTGCAGCCTATGCCATTGCCGGCGACTCACAGCAGCCCAGCTCTAGGTCAAGCTGTTGTTTACCATCTTAGCTGTAGAGGGCGCAGCGTCACTGGCTCATGTGGGATCCGAACTGGCGGCTCTGCTGCTCAGAGCTCCCACTCCCAAGTCAACTCTTAACCAACAAGCCACTCGGCCAGCCCTGCCTGATTTTTTTTAAATTTAGTTTTATACACTGTGTGTAACCTACATGCATCAGGCTTCTCCCAAAGGTGTGGGGTCTCCCAAGTCCTGACAACCCTACACTGGTGTCACCTCCTCCACAGTGATGGGCTAGGGAGGGCACAGGGCTGCTGTCACCCTCTCCCATTGTCATCTCAGTGGGGTCCAGCATGCAGCCCATGGGGCCTGACTTCTCTCACAAGTGTTGTGTTTTCATGGTTTGTCCATGTTGTAGTGAGTATCCAAGTGTCATTCCTTTCATAGTGGAGCAGCGTCCACTGCGTGGCTGGCTCCCGTGTGCCTGCTGTGTGGCTGCTTGGCTGTGCCCTCACCCACCTGTCTTCCAGGACTCCTCGTACCTTGATGACCTCTCCAATGCCTCCATCTTCTCCTCATCTGTGGACTCTCTCTCGGACATTGCCGACACACCTGACTTCCTACCAGCCGACAGCCTCAGCCAGGTGCCCACCATTTGGGATGTGAGCACTGGCCCCTCCGCCCATGACAAGGTCAGTGGCTCATCCACAGGCTGTTTAGACACCGATGAGGCTGTCGGTCTGTGGCCCTCATGTTTCCTACATGGCTCAGAAAATGCAGGATTTGCAGGGGAGCTCTAGCACTGGGCTTCTCAGTCCCTCTCTGTATAAGCCCCACACCCCTGCGCCCTTGCCTCCAGTGGCTCAGTCTCCACACACTGCTGTGCTGGGCCTGCTAGTGAGACAGGGGTCCCCAGGAGATCAGCTAAATGTCATTTCTGATACTAGTTCTCACCTAGGGTGGTTTGCCCCCAGGGAACACTGTCTGGGGACATCTGTGGTGGTCATGACTGGGGGTGTCCCTGGCATCAAGGGGGTGGGAGCCAGAGATGCTGCTTAACACTCTACCATATCCAGGACAGCCTCTTATGAAGAGTGACCAGGCCCTAATGTCAGCTGTGCCAAGGGGGGACCCTGGGCTAGAGAAAGTCACATGATGGGATAGAGACAGTGGGCAGGGAGTGGTCCCTCTGGAGAGGCCATGTTTCGGCTGAGGGCTGAGTGATTCTGAAGGGGGCAACCCCTTCCATCTGGTAGCTGGAGACCTCAGAGCCTACTGGTGGCCACACACTAGTAGACATGAATGGCACATGCCCGCCTGGCCACCTTGAAGGTGCTCAGAGCCCTTGGGCCTCATAGGCCCACAGGAAGGGTCTGTGATTGGACAGCAGAACAGATGGGCCTGGGAAGTGCAGGGCCCAGCTTGGGGCCCAGAGGAGGACAGGAAGTGTCCAGGCAGCCCAGCGAGGTACCCTGCTCTTGGCAGCATTGGTGGATGACCCAGCTCCATCCCCGTGTTTGGGTGCAGGGGCCCAGTGGAACAGTGGCATTGCCCATGCCTCCCAGGGCCCTGTGCATCTGTGGCTCCCAGCTCCTGGGAGGAGGGCATGAGGGCAGCTGAAACCTGACGCCCGCCGGGAACCCTGACTCAGTTTTCCAGGAACCTGGCTGAGGCTGTTTGTTTTTGTTAATTCAAAAAAAAAAAAAAGGGGGAGAGGGACTTGAACATGGGATTCTAACTTCCCTGTACCTTGCTTCCATTTTTTTTTTTTTAAATCCTTTCTTTTTTTTTTAAATGAAGTACTTCACGAGTTTGTGGGTCATTCTTGCTCACTGTCCATGCTAATATTCTCTGTATCGTTCCAATTTTAATGCAGCCAAAGGGAGTATTGGCTGTGTTCTTAACGTTTGGAAACAGGAGTCATGATAAGTCAGTTATACGTGACCGAATCCTCTGGTGACGCTTGTCCCCAAGACTGTAAATGACACTGTGCTCCGGGGCACCCAGCACTCACGGTCGTCAGTCTCAGGATGATGGGGGCCCGCATGGGGCCAAAGAGGTTGAGGGAGGCCATACGTTACTTTCAGGATTTTTTTTTTTAAGAGCGAGCATGTTTTGGAATCGCTCTGACCCGGGTCTGGACCCTGCCATGCCGTCACTCACACACAGCCCCACGCCTATGGGCCGAGTAGTCACCCTTCCCAGCGTCAGTGTGAACATCTGGACAATGTGTGTGACCATTCCCTGGGGGTGGGCAGGTTGAAGGCCAGAGTGTGTGACTCAGCCCTAATAGGTTTGGGTCTCCTGTGCCAGCCCATCTGACTGCCCAGTCCTTAGGCCCCAGGATGAGACTGGGGCCATCAGTTTCCCCAGGGTGGGACTGTGGTCTGGGACATCCACATGAGGGCATTCCCTCATGCAGAAGCCCTGCCCCCATGGGCCACCTGTATACCAAGTGCTGGGGACCAGCAAAGGGGAGATGAGGCGTGGCTATCACCATGCCAGGGTCACAGAGGTAAGTGGCCCAGCCCACAGGGCCCCAGGCCCCTCTGCCAGCCCCTAGGATGGTCCTGCTGTCTCTTGTCCTACCCCCTATGCATCCTGCCACATTCCCTGAGTACTCATGCCTGGCACACAGTCGGTGTTGGCCACCAGACCCCAGAAAGGCCTGTCCTCAGCCTGGACCTCAAGGGGAGGCCTCTGTCCTTCACCAGAACCATCTGGCAAGCAGCAGGAAGGAGGCAGGCAGCTGGGGAGTAGGAGGGGCATGAGGATGGCATGGAGAGCCCCCAGAGGCCAGGCTGGTGGGCCCATTGAGGTGCTTCCTGTACACAGCTGGCCTGCAGGCTCACGTCCACTCTCCCCTCCAGTTGTTCCTGCCCAGCGGGCCATTTACAGGCCTCGAGGACCCTGTGTCCTCCCTCCCCAGCACCCCACTTCTCGTCAGTTACCAGGTGAGCTGGGTTCCTTCCCCAGCCCTTCCCGCTGCCCCTCCTGGGACTAAGGAGGACCATTCACACTCGGACATCTGCCATATGTCAGATCCTGAGCTGGCTTAGAAGCTGGGTCTGCCCATTTTACAGATGGGGAAACTGAGGTCCTGGGAAGCACCATGTTGTGGAGGTGGGAGGAAAGACAGGCCCTCTACCCTACTGCCCCCATCACTGGCCTGGCTGGTGGACCAGGTCCCTGCTCCTTGCGGGGAGGCTGGCCATGCTAGGTGGATGGGCAGTCCCCACCCTGAGGACACTGGCCTTTAGTCTCAGAGTCAGCCAGAGGAGGAGGACGAGGCGGAGGAGGATGAGGCGGAGGACCTGGGCCACACAGAGATCTACGCTGACTATGTGCCATCCAAGTGTGAGTGCATGGCCGCCCCTCCCCCACTCATGCCCAGGAGACCCTCCAGCAGACCACAGCAGATCTGAACAGCCCCACCCAACCTCACGGCTCCTGCAGGCCGGCTTGGTTCTGGTTCCATGGTCCCTGAAGCAATGAAGGTGGCCTGGTAGGGGTGAGGGGGAGGAGTGGTCATCATCCACACCTGGCACAAAACAGGAAGTAGCGGAGAGGGTTCAGTGGAAAGTAAGCCTACTTCCTACCAGCTCAGGGAGGGTTCTATGGGCCTGCCTCCCCTATCCTCTGTGCAAAACAGTGATGGGCCCCCTCCCTGCACCCTGCTCTGCCCCTCACCCTTCTGGGAGCATCTCCACCCCCATCCTGGTCCCCTGCTGCTGACCCTGAGACCCTGACCTACCCTGGCCACGCCCCTTCAGCCAAGATCGGGAAGCAGCACCCCGACCGTGTGGTGGAGACCAGCACGTTGTCCAGCGTCCCGCCCCCGGACATCACCTACACCCTTACCCTTCCTGGCTCGGACAGCGGGGTCCTGTCTGCCCTGCAGCTGGAGGCTATCACCTACGCCTGCCAGGTGACTCCAGGGTCTCCCACCTGACCTCGGTCCGCAGGGGGGGTTGCGGTGCCCACCTGATCGCGTCCTGCGTGGGATCCTGACCGCTGTCCCCCCGCCCCACAGCAACACGAGGTCCTGCTCCCCAGCGGTCAGCGTGCGGGCTTCCTCATCGGCGATGGTGCGGGTGTGGGCAAGGGGCGCACGGTGGCCGGCATAATCCTGGAGAACTACTTGCGGGGCCGCAAGAAGTCCCTGTGGTGAGCGTCCCCCTGCACGCAGGGCGAGCGGGGCCGGCGGGGTGGGGGCAGGGGCCCTGACACCCGCCGGCCCTCACCCCCCTCCAGGTTCAGCGTCTCCAATGATCTCAAGTACGATGCGGAGCGCGACTTGCGGGACATCGATGCCCCCAGCATCGCAGTGCACGCGCTGAACAAGGTGGGTGCGTCGCCCTGCCCATCGCCCAGTTTGGGGGTTCCCCTGCGCCCTGGCGCTCACCCATGCCTGCCCCTCTCCCCAGATCAAGTACGGCGACAACACTACCTCAGAGGGCGTCCTGTTCGCCACCTACTCCGCCCTGATTGGAGAAAGCCAGGCCGGTGGGCAGCACCGCACACGCATCCGGCAGATCCTCGAGTGGTGCGGGGCGGCCTTTGATGGCGTGGTATCCTGGTGGTGCGAGAAGCGGGGAGAAAGGCGGGGGGCTGAAGGGGGCGGAACCGAGGGGAGGGAGGTGGGGCTAGAAGAGATGCGGCCAAGGGGAGGGGCTGATCGGCCTTAAGTTGGGGGCCGAGGGGGGAGCTGGAGGGGCGTAGGGAGCCGAGGCCGCCTGGCACATCACCAGTGCAGGAGGAGTTCCAATCAGAGGACTGTGCTCCGGGAGGCTCTCCCCAAGTGATGGCTGCCGTTGTCCCTCCTGGTGAGGCACCACCTCCTGGCTCCATCCCACTGAACTGTGATGGGACCTGGACCGCAGACTCTGAGTGGTGTTTGGTGGCAGAAAGGTGCCACCTGGGGGGAGGTGTGGGGCGCGTAGCACCTCCTTCTGCCCACCCCCCAGGATTGGGGGTTTCTCTGTCTTGCCCTCCTTCTCTCTCAAAACTTGGACAATTTTGCCTTCTGTTCTGCAGCATGTGGCCCTGAGCTGGCCTGGTGCACTGATGGCCCTGAGGGAATCCTGTGGGTGCCCACCCTCCTGTGCGCTGCCTCCCCAGGTTGTCCCCTGTGTGCCATCTCACATCACTGTGCTCCCCGCTTGAGCCCGAGCAGGTTTACTGGCCAGTGTGCGCTTCATGCTGCTCTGTCCTGTCCTTACTCGACCGTTTCCCCATCACGGGGACATTCTGGGGGTTTTCAAGCCTCTACATTATGCACAGCCTGGTGTACATCCTGTCTGTCACCCTTTCTCATTGTGTCTTCGGGACCACCCCCAGAAGTGGAGCAACGGGCTCCAGCAACCCTGGTCCCAGTCAGAAACAAGAAGGGAGATGTGGGCCCTGTGTGTACTTCATGGTCACGTGGGCAAGTATATGGATTTACTGGTTAGACACATGCTTTAGTGCAGAGCACCTCTTGTGCAGAAAGAAGAAACAAGGTGACTAGTGCATCCTGGGCACCTATGTGACACCTTGCACAGCCTGGGGGAAACGATAGTGTAAAAAAATCCCAATATTAACATTCGACCCCAGGGCCTGAGTGCTCAGCTCCAGATTTCCGCTTTCTCTTGGATTTTGTAAATCTTCTGTCAGTCCTTTAATACACATCACGTGTACACGTGTAGACACCCACATTTTTTTTAAATACACTCATTATAGGTATGCTTGTCTATAACTTTTTCCTCTCAAAACATTTAAGAACTTTGTACATTTTCCAGTTTCTTCAGGGTCACTTTTTTAACAGATCAGTGTAGATTTGTGCAAAGTCATATACAGAGAGACCTCAGTTCCCCATGGAACCAATCATGGCCCACCCCTCTTATTCAGGGGCCCCCTTTTCTTCATGCTCATTTGTGCGCATCTGTGTCAGCATTGTCTGTAAGGTTTTTTTCAAGACCATCACACGCCACATTTCCTTCAGCAGTCACCTGGGGGCCTAGAGGCTGTTTCCCACTCACCCGTGGTCAGACCCCCCCCACCCCCCAGGCGCCTTGCTGTGCTCCCCCAACCAGGAAGAGCAGGCTGGGGCAGCCACATCCCAGAACAGTCCTTAACCCATGCCCACCCCAGATTGTGTTTGACGAATGCCACAAAGCCAAGAACGCTAGCTCCACCAAGATGGGCAAGGCTGTGCTGGACCTACAGAACAAGCTGCCCTTGGCCAGGGTGGTCTACGCCAGTGCCACAGGTGAGGGGCAGCTGCCAGGGGCAGGGAGGGAGCCTGATTACATGTGCCATCGTCGATTAGCCATGTCTGTTCTGGTGCAGCCATTGAGGGGGTCCCATGTGCCTTCTGTTGGCCTTGCTGGTCTGCACCTCTGGCCCTAGGAGGCACCCTGCAACTTGGTCCAAAGGCGGAGCTCTTCCCCCCAGGCCAGCGGTACCTTCCACAGCTTCTCAGATATCAACCACTATCAGAGCCTCACCCTAGCACTCCTGGCTGTAGGTGCTTTCCTGGGTCCCTCAGGCCCCTGTACCTCGTCCTTGTGTCATTTCTGAGCCCATGGACCCCAAACCTCACTGGGCCAGAGGAGCTGACAGTGACTCCCACCCCAATGCCCCTAGGTGCCTCTGAGCCCCGAAACATGATCTACATGAGCCGCCTGGGCATTTGGGGTGAGGGCACGCCCTTCCGGACCTTTGAGGAGTTTCTGCATGCCATCGAGAAGAGGTGAGTGCCAGTCTGCCCATGATGGAGGCAGCAGGGGTGCCCACTGAGGGCCCTGGTTATCACATGCTGAGACCTGGTGTCCATGTGCCCATGCTGCACCCCAGCCCATGCTCTTCCAGCAACGAGAGGGATCTTAAAATGCAAATCCCACCTTTTCTCTGCCTAGTGCTTCCCATCACTCTAGGGCAGCGGTTCTCAACTTTCCTAATGCCGCGACTCCTTAATACAGTTCCTCATGTTGTGGTGACCCCCAACCATAAAATTATTTTCGTTGCTACTCCATAACTGTAATTTTGCTACTGTAATGAATTGTAATGTAAATATCTTTTTGTTTTCTGATGGTCTCAGGCGACCCCTGTGAAAGGGTCGTTCGACCCCCAAAGGGGTCGCGACCCACAGGTTGAGAACCGCTGCTCTAGGGGAAAGAGCCCCTCCCTGCTTTTCTCTCATCTCCCCTACCCTCACCGCAGCCCAGGAAGACCATCAGGCTAATGGGAACACAGGGCCTTTGCACATGTTCTGCACTCCCTCTGTGTACCTGGCCCTTCCTCACCCTCCAGGGCTCAGCTCCCGGTGTCAGCCCCTCCCTGGAGGTGCCTCATTACTCAATGGGACCCAGCATGACCTCAGGCAGCCCCATCTCCTTCAACAGGGGCGTGGGTGCCATGGAGATTGTGGCCATGGACATGAAGGTCAGTGGCATGTACATCGCACGCCAGCTCAGCTTCAACGGCGTCACCTTCCGCATTGAGGAGATCCCACTGGACCCAGCCTTTGAGCATGTCTACAACCGTGCAGCCCTGCTGGTGAGCCAGGGAGCTGGGGGTCTCACTGCATTTCCCCTAGAATTACAGCCCTGTTACCTTTAGCATCTGTCCTTAAAGATGCCACAGGGGTTTATCAGGTTACAGAAAGGAGGAAGCAGCCAGCCCACGTGCTGTGGTCTTTGGCTGGAGTCCAAGTTTTTTTCATGGCATTGATTCTTATGTGACTGGAGTGATGTGGGCACATGGCCGGGCCCCACCATGTCACGAGCACTTGCCCCCAGGCTGTTTGCAATGTCCACGTCTCTGTGCGCTGTAGCTTGGACCTCATCTTCACCGCCCCCTCCATGTGCAGATGAGTTCCTGTGTCCTCACTGTCACACCCACATGGGACAAGCATTGAGCATTGGCCCTGCCCGTGCTATATATTTAGTTCAAACCAAGACAGGGTCTGCCCCTCAGCACTGTGCACACTGGGGCTGGGTCATCTCTGTGGGGGGCCGTCCTGCATACTGTGGAGAGCTGAGCAACATCCCTGAATGGAACACCCCCAGTCGCAACCACCACAGATGTCCCCAGACTTAGTGCCCAGTGTCCTCTGGGAGCAGGATCGCCCCAGGTGAGAACCCCTGATCTAAAATGTCAGGAGTGGAGTGACTGCTGGCAGGAGTCACTGCAGATGTCCCCATGGCTTCCTGAAATTGTAGCCTCACCCACCCCTGTGCCGATCTCACTGTGGCATTATAGGCACCACACGTCTTGGTTTTTTTGTTTTTTCGTTTTTTTATTTTTTATTGGGGAACAGTGTGTTTTTCCAGGACCCATCAGCTCCAAGTTGAGTAGTTGTTTCAATCTAGTTGTGGGGGGGTGCAGTTCAGCGGTCCATGTGGGGATCAAACCAGCAGCCTTGGTGTTGTGAGCACTGCACTCTAACCAACTGAGCTAATCAGCCACCCTGGTCTTGTTATTTTTTAATGTTTCTGGCTGCTCAGGCATCTACAGAGCCCCCACTTTGGCCCCCCATTCTAGTAGGGTGGGAGCTGGGGGCAGCAGGGCAATGGCGAGCTCAGTCAGCATGTGGCTGTCATTGCAGTGGGCCGAGGCCCTGGGCGTGTTCCAGCAGGCAGCCGACTGGATTGGCCTGGAGTCACGCAAGTCGCTGTGGGGCCAATTCTGGTCGGCCCACCAGCGCTTCTTTAAGTACCTGTGCGTGGCTGCCAAGGTGCGCCGGCTGGTGGAGCTGGCAGAGCAGGAGCTGGCCTGGGACAAGGTGAGTAGGTGGCAGTGATGGCTGGGCCCTCAGGGCTGGGCAAGGGCTGAGGCTCATAGCTGTACCTGGGACCCTGCCTCCATGCCTGAGGGCCAAGCAGGTGGAACTGGCACATGTCTGTCTCATGATCATAGAAACCCCAGAGAGTGTGGCTGGGCTGGGCTGATCCCAGGAGGACGGGTGGGAATGATGAGCTGAGGTCCAGAAGATGCCAATCTTGCCCAACTTGAGCTCCCTGTAGCAGGTGCAGGCATAGCCATGCCCCTGGCTCTTGTTCAAGCTGGGCTAGCATGGCCCCAGAAAGAATGGGGTGGGGAGTAGTGAGGGGGCCCAGGAGGGCTGAGGCTGGCTGCCACGTGGACTTCCAGGTGGGTCTGGGCGTGTTGAGGGCCTGGCAGCCAGTGGGACACAAGGGGAGGAAGGAGGGACAAACTGAGGCAGATTAGGTTTCTAGCTGCAGGGGCTTCCCTGTGGGCCCCTCTGGGGCCATGATCCAGGGTTGTGGATGGGGGTCCCAGCACCTGCTCACCCCCAGCCCACCCCCCTCAGTGCGTGGTCATCGGGCTGCAGTCCACTGGCGAGGCACGGACTCGGGAGGTGCTGGACGAGAAGGATGGGCAGCTCGACTGCTTCGTCTCAGCTGCTGAGTGAGTTACACCTGTGGAGGGCGGGGTGGGGGTGGGGTTGCCACCTTTACGACCCCTCATTCTGTGGCTCACTGGGCCTTCCTAGTGGTGATGTAGCCCTGCCTATGACCCCCACCTGCGGGAGCCTGGGAGCAAAGTTTGCTAAGCCCTGTTCCTGGAGACCTCAGGCCCAGCTTAGTCTTAAAGCCACAAGGATTAACCATGGGCACTCAAGGAGCAAGGGTGTGAGGGTGTCAGGGATGGTCCCAAGATTTCAGGCCAAGGCTTCCAGGAGCCCATCCCCCAATTTGGGGATGGTACTGTTTCAAGGAGGAGGACTCCTTTTTTTTTAAGGAGGAGGAATTTAGGGGATGGGCTTCAGAGTTCCCAAAACCCCCAGCCTCTCTTCCCAGCCCATAGTGAGCAAAGATCCCAGCATGGGGCCACTCATCCCAGCTCCTCCTCATGGCCCAGCATTGCCTCCCTTCTCCAGGAAGCCCCCAGCCCCTCACACCTACCCCACCTGCCCCAATCCTAGGAGCCACCACATGTGGCCACCTTCTTGTCCCTTGGAAGTGGTCAGCCACCCCTAAACCCCCAGCCCCACACAGTCCATCGCAGCGAAACTGTGCCCACTGTAGCCATGGGCTCCACTGAATGTGAGTTGAGATCCAGCCCCAAGGTCCTCGGGACATATACACGAGTGGAGGCACCTCTAGTCTCCTGGCGGACAGCATACCATCCTCGTAGTGAGAATAAACTGCTTCTCACTCTCAGGGGCGTCTTTCTATCACTAATTCAGAAGCATTTTCCTTCAACTAAAAGAAAGCGAGACAGAGGAGCGGGCAGTAAAAGAAAACGTAAGTGCCCCACCTCACCTGCCTGCTTCAGCTCCTGGGCCTCCCTGCCATCCTCCTTCTCGCTGCCTCCCTGCAGCCCCTTCTTTCTTAGCATGTCCCAAGCCAGCCAGTCTTTCCCACTGGCCCCTGTACTGGAGGCCTTACCGCCACCCCAACCTTATCCCTGCAGGCAGCCCTGTGGTGGGAACTCCCCTTTCCTGGCCTCTACCTGCAAAAGAGGGCTAGGGAAGGATGAAAGCACAGACCTCTTGGGGGAGGGTGTCCGGGGGCTGACCATATGTTTCCAAAAGAAACCAGGGAGAGTAGCCCCCTGCTGCACTGTCCGCGTGCATCGCCATGAGCTGGGCCCCAGGCCAGGCCCAGGTGACCCTGGCTTGTCCCCGCAGGGCGGCCACGGGGCCGAGGGGCCAAGGCATCCAGGCAGGTGTCCGAGGCGGTGGGTGTGATCCGCATCAGCGATGACAGCAGCACGGAGTCGGATGGCGGCTTGGACAGCGACTTCCACTCCTCCCCTGAGTCCCTGGCAGACGACGACGTGGTCATTGTAGACACTGTGGGGCTCCTGGCCGACGACCGGGGTGAGGCCCATGGCCCAGCACTTCCCCACTTTGCAGATGGGGGACATGGGCTCAGCTCAGAGGGGTGGTCAGTGGTAGTGCTGGGCTCACAGGGGTAGCATGAGGTGAGGGGAATGTCTGGACCACCCCACACCTCTGCCCCCACACCTCTCCTGCACCTGTATCCAGAACTGGTGGGGACCTCCTCATCCTGCAGGGCCCAGGGCTGAGTTTCACTGTGAGTGGGGCAATGGGCGGGCAAAATGGCCAGTAGCCCCTGACCCTCTGCCCTGCAGGGCCCCTGTGCCCCCCACAGCGGGACCCGCATGGCCCCGGCATCTTGGAGCGGGTGGAGCGGCTGAAGCAGGACCTGCTGGCCA
This sequence comes from Hipposideros armiger, assembly GCF_001890085.2. Lineage (NCBI taxonomy): Eukaryota > Metazoa > Chordata > Mammalia > Chiroptera > Hipposideridae > Hipposideros > Hipposideros armiger. Next base: position 609,557 of record NW_017731625.1, on the reverse strand, counting down.
AGGTTCGGGCACTGGGCCGAGAGCTGCCCGTCAACACCCTGGATGAGCTCATTGACCAACTTGGGGGTCCCGAGCGGGTGGCAGAGGTGAGCTCTGGAGGTGCCCCAAACTGGACTCAGGCTCTGGCGCCCCCTAGTGGCCATGCCAAGTCCCTCCCAGCACTGGAGGTTGGGGGGTAACTGCAGGGTCCAGTGTCCAGTGGAGGAGCATGCCCACCTCACCCAACACCCCTGTGTGCCCCTGGACCTCTGGGTTCTGGGTGTGGTCTCAGGCCCCAGGCTGGAACCCCCACCAGTCTTCCCTGCCCATCTTCCCTTTCCATCTGCACTAAACTTTTCTGGGATGTTCCTCGGTGCCACTTCAGAGCCATTGCAGCTCCAGACTTCTGGTTTACTATAAAAGATGGAGGTGGTGACAATCCCTGTCATGTGCCCCGTGGGCAGCCTGAACCCAGGGTCCACAGCACCCCCCCCCACACACACACACACACACACAGAGGTGGGGACAGGGCACAGGAGGGAGACAGGGAAACTGAGGCATGGGGGAACCAGTCCATGGGCATCCACAGAGGCTGACAACCTGTCTCTCACCCTTGGCCCTGCCACAGATGACTGGCAGGAAGGGCCGCGTGGTGTCCAGGCCCGACGGAACGGTGGCCTTCGAGTCACGTGGGGAGCAGGGCCTCTCCATCGAGCACGTGAACCTCAGGGAGAAGGAACGCTTCATGAGCGGGGAGAAGGTGCGGGCTGCCAAGCAAGGACAGGCCAATGGAGGCGGAGCCTGTGAGGCCCCGCTGCTGGGGGGAGGCACAGGGGTCCTGAGTGCTGAGGAGCTGGCTAGGGAACCACTAACCACCCTAGTCTCTGTGTGTGTGCGCACGTAGTCATGCAAGTTGCGCTCCATGTGTGGGCACCCAGAGGCCTCCCTGGCTGTCCCATTTTCAGTCCCCGTGGAAGCCGTCTGTGGAAACTTAGCCGAATGGCCACTCCCTCCAGGAGCAACCTGGGGATGGTCTATACTCTGTTCTAAGGCCACTTGCCCCCATCCCCCACCCCCTGCCATGAACACCTGCCTCAGCTTGCTGTGTGGGTCACCCACACACATCAGGGTGACCCAGGGTGTGTGGGGTGCGCTGGTGAGGAGCAGCTGGCTGCCAACCCTGCTGACGTATTCCATCCTCATCCTCCCAGCTCGTGGCCATTATCTCAGAGGCCTCCAGCTCTGGCGTTTCCCTCCAAGCTGACCGCCGGGTCCAGAACCAGCGACGTCGGGTCCACATGACACTTGAGCTGCCCTGGAGCGCTGACCGCGCCATTCAGCAGTTTGGTCAGGCCAACCCTACCCAGCCCCCCACTACCACTTGCCTTGGCCCTACCCTGCTCTGCCCCGCTGGGCCAGCTGGTCCCTGAGAAGCCTCTCTTATCTCCAGGCCGGACCCACCGGTCCAACCAAGTCTCGGCGCCGGAATACATCTTCCTCATATCCGAGCTGGCTGGGGAGCGCAGGTTCGCCTCCATCGTTGCCAAGCGGCTGGAGAGCCTGGTGAGTGGGGATGGGGAGTGCTGGTCAGGGCAGGGACTAGTGGGGGACACTTCCCAAGGAGGGGAGCAGGGAGGAACGTGGGCAGTGTGTGACAGCACCTCATCCTGGTCAGGGGGCTCTGACTCATGGGGACCGCCGTGCCACCGAGTCTCGTGACCTGAGCAAGTACAACTTTGAGAACAAGGTACCCGGGGAGGGGAGGGGGCCGGGAAAAGAGGGGTCCATGGTGCCAGAGTCCAGCCTCTGACCTAGCCCCTCCACTCAGTACGGCGCCCGGGCCCTCAACTGCGTTCTCACCACCATCCTGAGCCAGACGGAGAGCAAGGTGCCCCTGCCCCAGGGCTACCCTGGAGGAGATACTGCCTTCTTCCGGGGTGAGCTGGGTGCATGGTGTGTGGGAGTCTCCCCAGGGGAACAGTTTGGGGCACCGGATTGGTAGACTGGATTTGTGTCCAAAGATATCTCCAACACACACTCACAAAGGGGACACTGGTGGCAAGGGAACCGCAGGCAGGCTGGGGCAAGGGGCATGTGTGAAAGCCCTCTTCTTCCTGCAGACATGAAGCAGGGCCTGCTGTCAGTCGGTATCGGTGGGCGGGAGTCCAGGTCTGGCTGCCTGGATGTGGAGAAAGGTGAGTCCCCCACACCCCCCAGGTGGGCTGGGTGGAGATGAGCTGGACCTGACACAGCCTGAGGCCCCTTCCACCTCTGCAGACTGCTCCATCACCAAGTTCCTCAACCGCATCCTGGGGCTGGAGGTGCACAAGCAGAATGCGCTGTTTCAGTACTTCTCTGACACGTTCGACCACCTCATCGAGATGGATAAGAAGGAGGGCAAATACGACATGGGCATCCTGGGTGAGTGCTACCAAGGGAGGGGGCGGGGCCTAAAGGAGCTGACAGCTAGCACCCCACAGTCCAGGCCCTCGCCAAGAACACCAAGGGACAGGGGCCTCCTGCCAGTAAAACTTTATTCATAAAATCAGGAGAGGGCAGTCTCCTGACCCCTACTTAATTGTCCCCAGGACTGCTGTGCAGAGAGGGGCACCGAGGGGCATGTTGCGTGTGGTCACACCTAGCATAAGTGACCAGCAGGGAGCTGTTGGCATCCCAGGCCTTCACACTACAGGGGCCACTCACCATCAGGGTGCTGGACAAGGTTGGGGACAAGCTGGCTGTGCTGGGGGAACCCCTCTCTGTGGCACCTCCAAGATCCTGTAGTTGATGGCCCGCCAAAGCCCAGAACCTGGAGCCTACTGAGCTACATCAGTCCCAGAGCACGCTGAGACCCACGGAGCAAGGAACCACACAGCCCCCAAAAGGGACCCTGCTCACCCCAGTGTCCTCTCTCCAGACCTCGCTCCAGGCATCGACGAGATCTACGAGGAGAGCCAGCAAGTATTCCTGGCCCCTGGACACCCACAGGATGGGCAGGTGGTTTTCTACAAGGTTAGTGGACACTGGCCCTCCCCTCTCCTCCTATCCCTGCCTGAGCTGCTGCCCTGCCTAATGCCTGTGTGTGGCGGCAGATCAGCGTGGACCGCGGCCTGAAGTGGGAGGAAGCATACGCCAGGTCGTTGGAGCTGACAGGTCCCCATGACGGCTTCTACCTCTCCTATAAGGTGGGCACCCTGCCTCCAACATGTCCCTGGGGATAGGATCCCAGGTGCAGGAACGGGGAGGGGGCTGGAAGGCAGGGACTGAGCAGAGGGCTGTGGTCAGGTATCTAGTCTCCCAACCTCCTAGCATGTGCGCTGTGGGGACCCCCCACTGGGGAAGTACAGCGGCCTACCCTAGCCTCACGCACCTCCCTACCCAGGTTCGGGGCAACAAGCCGAGCTGCCTCCTGGCGGAACAGAACCACAGCAAGCTCTTCACCCTGTACAAGCCCAACATTGGCCGGCAGAGCCAGCTGGAGACCTTCGACAGCCTGTGTCGGAAGTTCCACCGGGTAGGGGCAGGGACAGGGGAGGAGGCAGGCAGGGAGGCCCCAGGATGTGCATGCCACTGGGCCTATATACCCCTATTATTTTAGCTGCCCCTGCCGCAGTCTCCAGTTGACCCTCCATGCCCAGCTGGCCACTAGGAGGTAGCTGCCAAGTGCAGGATGAGCCAGCCTGAGGCACTGCAGGCCTGTTTCCCCATTTGTGCACTGGAAGCATGGATGGGCTGGTTGTCCAGGCTCTCACTTGGCTGTGTGTCTCTAGGTGACGGCAGAGGAGGCCATGGAGCCCTGGGAGAACAGCTACACCTTGTCGCTGAGGCACTGCAGCCACACCGCTTGGTGAGGGCCGGTGTTGGAGGGAGAAGGGGCGCACTGGACAGCCTTATCCCATCGTCTCTGGGCAGCTCTGTGAGGGATGTGGTCCCCCCATACCACATAGGCGAGGGGGCCCATTTCCCCCGAGGAGGTGGCACCGAAGCCCCGATTTAAGATATGAGCCAAGCTAGGAGGGGGGAAGAGCCCACAGGGATTCCAGCAGAACCTGAGAGGGTGGCAGGGAAGGACTGGGGCAGAGCCTCTAGGCAGAGGTGTAGCTTTGGGGCCTGTGGATGGAGCCTGCGGGGCTTGTGGGGTGGACACTTGGGCTCAGCATGTCTGAACCGCCCCTCTTTCCCACTGTGCAGGAACCGGCACTGCCGGCTGGTGCAGGAGGGCAAGGACTGTGTGCAGGGCCTACGGCTGCGGCACCACTACATGCTGTGTGGGGCACTGCTGCACGTGTGGGGCCGCATTGCCGCTGTCATAGCTGATGTCACTAGTAGCAGCTACCTGCAGATTGTGCGCCTCAAGACCAAGGACAAGAAGAAACAAGTTGGTGAGCGGGCGGGTGGGCCCGCTGGCAGGGGTTGGGGTGCGTGTGCGGAGGTGGGGCCGCACCCGAGGCCCTGACCTGCAATCCCCGTGCCGTCCCACAGGCATCAAGATCCCCGAGGCCTGCGTGCACCGTGTGCTGCAGGAGCTGCAGCTCATGGACGAGGATGTGAAGCGCAAGAATGCCCATGGCCAGGCCTTCCCCGCGGCACCGCCGCCGCCGCCCCTGCGCCCGCTCACGCTGCCCTGTGGCCCTGGCGAGGTCCTGGACCTTACATACAGCCCTCCGGCCCAGGCCTTCCCACCACCCTCGTCCTTCACCTTCCCGCTGCCGGCAGACCCCGCCGCCAGCCTGCTGCTGGGTGCCCCTACTGCCCCCGACCCCGCGGCCCTCGTGCACCACCAGGGCTGCGACATCAACTTCAAGGAGGTGCTAGAGGACATGCTACGTTCCCTCAACACTGTGCCACCCCCTGAGGCGCTGGGGCCGCTGGGCGGTGGTGCAGGGCCCGCAGGTGCGCCAGGGGGCAGCGGGGGCCCTGAGCGGCAGAGTGTCATCCAGTTCAGCCCCCACTTCCCCAACTCCTAGGCCTGGGCAGCGGATGTTCTTCCTGGATGCAACTTATTTATCTGTAGTACGCCACTTCTACATGGACATGGGCAAGGTCTTGTACCCAAGCAGGTGGTGAGCAGGGCTCAGGTCCCTCTGCCGACTACTGAGAGGAAGGGGGGCCCCCCCTCGTCCAGCCCACTGAGGCCTCCACTGCAGTGCCTTTCCCCGCCAGTGCCTGGGCAGACCCTTCAAGATGCTGCCATCCTGTGGGGCCCTCCGAGGCCCTGTCTGGTGGGGCAGCGGATGTGCACGTCCCACTCAGGACCACTCCGGGCCAGGGGCTCAGACAGGGCCTGAGGGTGGGGCCCCAGGGCCACCCTCTGTGCCTCTCTCCTCTGCTGCCCTCCATGCCTGGGCCGGCTTCCCCTCCCCTACCCCCCTCCAGGCCTGGAAAGGCTGGAACCCCTGAAATACACAAAACTGGGTGGCCCCAAGAGCTGGAAACTCAGGAAACCCCCGGTGCTCAGGGCCCTGCCATCTTTGGGGGGCTGTGTGGGGCAGACCCCCATTAATATATGCAATCCCACTTCCCTGCTCTCTGCTCCCTAAATTATTTGCCCAGCTGCCTCTCCCAGGGCTCAGAATCTGCCTGTGGAGCTGGTGGGGTGGGTGGCCCCTGGTTTCTATGTGTATTTATAATTCAAGTGTATATATATGTAAAGAGAACTTTTTTAAATATATGTGCCTTTTCACTACTTCCCAGGCTGTCTGCTCCTCCAGCCCACAAGAACAGTAAGGAGGGTAGGGGAACATGCATGTCCCCTCCAAGAGGAGCATTTAGGAAGTGCCTGGCCCCAGCTTGGGGAATGAGGTCAGGGGGTGGCTGCTGCCTGCAGAGAATGGGAGTGTGGTGTGTGTGAAGTAAGCCCACACCCCCATGAGGCTATTGCTTTCAGTTACAAGGGCTCATCCCACTTAGTGGCCGTGTGGATGATGAGCCAGGTGGGGGAGACATCCCTACCCAGCAGGGCCCTAGTCCACCATGTGGTCCTGGCACCAGCACAGTGGGTCAGCTGCCTCTGGACCAGCCGAGCCAGGCTCATGATGTCTCAGACCATACTGTCTGCCTCCTGCCCACTAGATATGAAACCCAACAGGGACCCCCACAGTGGTGCCGAGACCAGTTCCTCAGACCCCGTGGTGTGTTCCTCTCAGAACTTCGGCAGGGGATGTTGGTTCCCACAAGAATTGGGGGTGGGGAGCAAGAGCTGGGACTGGTTGAGGGCAGGAGATGCCAGGCCCCTCCTGGGAGCCATAGGGAGCACACCACACCTCTGGCTGGAGGGGGGTGCCTCTAGCCAGGGGACAGACAAGTGGGTAGGAGCTACCTCCCTCTACAGGTCCCCACCCCCTGCTGCTGTCCCCTGGAAATACTGGAAGTAGGGTGGCTTAGCCACTCTAGCCATACCACTCCAACCCCGACAGCATTGCTCACTCAAGCTACAGCCTGGCTGTGCCCACAGCCTCTTTGACCCTCCTGATACCAGTCCTGCCAGACCCTTTTGGCTCAGGCCATTCCCCACCCTCCTGGGGACTGTGGACAACAGCCCTGCTCCCACCAAAGGAGTCCCACAAGCAGGCTTGGCTGCCCTGGCTTAGCGTCCCCGCCACAAGGTCAGCCCTGCCTGAGCCTAGAGCAGCTTGGCTGACACTGCGCCCCAGGCAACCCCCGACCCTCCCACCTCGGCCCACTGGGGAAGACCAAGGCCCTATGCAGGCCCTGAATAGCTGGGCTGTTGGGTTAAGGCTCTGGGTTGAGAACAGTGCCAGTTAGGAGGAAGTAGCACCTCCAGGATCAGAACACCTCCAGGACTAACCAGCCTGTGCCCCAAGGGGCTGAGCTACCTAGATTAGGAGCAGGGCTACAGGGTAGGTGCTGCCCTCTGAACCCCAGGACTGCGCAGGGAGGCAGGAGCACCTAGAGGCCAATTTGTATGTTTTATTTCCACAAGGCAGCCAGTGCTGAGCTGTGAGCCAAGCCGAGGGGCCTTCCTCCGGCAGGAATGCACGCCAGGTTCTCGGGTCTGCCCCACCAGCAGGCTGGTTTCCAGGCAGACCGTCATGGGTGCCGGGTGAAGGCTCCGAGGGGCACGGGCAGTGGGCTCAGGTGGCGCGCACACTTGTGGGGTTACAGGTAGCAGGGCAGGTCCTTCTCAATGACCTGTGGGGAAGGGGAGAGTCAGGGATGCCTCTCTTTCTGTGGCCCCACCCAGAGCGGGCTCTCTGCTCAAGCACCTACCAGGGGCTCTTCCATGGGACCATACCGCTTCACCACGCAGCCATTCTTGTCGATGAGGAACTGCCAGAACACGTGGTGTCAGGCAGCACAGGCCACTGTGAGGGGGGTTCCCAGCAGGGGGGCTGGGGACAAGCAAGCAGCCCCCACCTGCTGCCCCATTTGGGCCAGGCCTGGGGCTTTGGGGCACGGCACTGAGGTGGCACCAGAAAGTCCTGGCCTGCCCCTCCCCCCCAAAGCTCCCCCTTACCTTGGTGAAGTTCCACTTGATGGCACTACAAAATAAGGTAAGTCATGATTAACCCCACAGCAACTGTGACCCCCCCTCCCCAGCCCCTGGGGAGCCATCCTGCCCGCCCCTCCCCAACTCACTTTCCCAGCATGCCCCTCCCCTTGGGTTGGACTTTCATCCACTTCCACAGCAGGTGGGCGTCGTCCCCATTCACACAGATCTTGCTGTACATATCGAATTTGACATTATAGCCTGCGGCAAACTCTTTGATCTCAGCATTAGTCCCTGGTTCCTGTGATAAGCAGGGTGCAGGGTAAGTGGGGAGGGGCCTGTACCCCCTTTTGGTCCCAACTTACATGGCCCTCTCCCCATGCCCAAATACAGGAACACCAAGGGACACAGACTGGCCACGCACCTGCCTCCCGAACTGGTTGCAAGGGAAGGCCAGGATCCGTAAACCGCACTCAGCGTATCGGGCGTGCAGGTCGACGAGCTGAGTGTAGTTTACGTCTGTTTTGCCTCATTGGGAGGCCACATTGGTGACGATGCACACAAAGCCCCTGGAGGCGGGATGGGGCAGTAAGGCGAGGTCAGGGCCGCTGACCTTCCCCTTGCCTCCCCCACCAGGCAGGCAGGTACCCACCGGTACTTGTCCAGGTTAACCATGTGCCCGTCGATGTCCTTGGCTGAGAACTCGTGCATGGATCGAGCACAGCGCCAGTCGTCTCGGGACGCGCACTGCAAGGCAAGGGTGCGCTGAGCGGCTGGTGGGGCGAGGAGGCCCCTGACCATTCGTCCAACCTGTGGTCCCCAGGAAGGAGGGGATCCCAAGCTGATCCCTGCCGAGAATGACAGGAACCTGAGGCAAGGAAAAAGTCAGGGTTCCTCCTCAAAGGTGCACGCACCCTGTGCAGCGGGAAACATTTAACCTGAGACACGGAGACCCGGGGAGGGCTGGGGACCCCTCTAGGTGCCCCAGCAGGTGGAGTCGCCGCCGACAAGTGCCCCAGTATGCCGGGGACGCCGCCAGCCGTTGTAGGGGCCCAGAGCGCACCGGCAACCACTGCCCGAGGCCCCGCGCTGTACCTGCCCCAGACTCTCGGGACAGGGCTTCCTCCGCCGGGGGCGCGCCCTCCTGCGCCCGTACGCTGGAGCCTTTCGCCGCCCTGGGGTTCGGCGGCGCTGCCGCCGCCTGCCCGGCAACCGGCACCGCTGCCTGCAGCGACCCGAGGAGCCGGCGGCTGCGCGGCCCATGCCCACTCTTCTTCGGACGCACCTGTGCCCACCGAACGCCTCTACCGGGATACAAAGGGCCTGTAGCCAAGGCAGCCGGTCGCCCATCTGTGACGCCATCGTGCAAGGACCCCAAGGCGCACAGAGCGTGCGAGGAGTGGTGACGCCACGCGGCGCGTGACCCCAGATTTCCAGCCCAAGGGGCACCCCCACTCTCCGGGCCCCAACCACTGCGCCAGTGGCCGAGGGTCCCCCCAATTGCCGGTACGCAGCAGCCTCGGCATAGCCAGGGGGCAGCCCCGAGCGTCGCGACCCCGAACCTTCGGACTCCGCCTCCCGCCCCCCGCCCCCAGCCATGACCTCGGCCCGCGCACTAAACACGGTTCCAACGCCCGCCCCGCATGTGCCCCCCACCCAAGGTCACTGCGGCCCCGCGCACCGCTGGGGAAGGCCGCGCACCGCGGGGGAAGGCCGCGCGCCCGCCCCAACGGCCCACCGGCACGGCCACCGGCCCAACGCTCACCATGGTATTGGCAAGGCCGGTCGCGGCCAGAGCACCACACAACAGCGCCGGCTTTAACAAGCGGCACAGGCGGCTGAAGCTCATCACGACGGCTGGGGCTCCAGGGAAGCAGCGGCTCCTCCCCTCACCGAGCGGACCAATGGACGCGCGCCGGCGCTCCTCGCCTCTCCTCCCTAGGCCACGCCCACCAGTACCCTCATTGGTCAGCCGCTCGGTCCTGTGTCGCATGGCCGCACCAGCCAATGGGAGGCCTGGATGTGGGGCGGGCGGGGGTAGGGCGGGCTGCGGCTTTGTTGTTGTCTGTGACTGCGCATGCTTGCCGCGGGCGAGCGTCTACGTCCAAGCTGACTGCGTAGTTGGTGGGTCTGAGATAATTATCCGGGTGGTTGACTTAGGCGCCGCAGGATGCCCGACAATTTGAGAAACTATTGGAAATTCGCGGGGAGGAGGCGTGATGTCGCAGAAAAATCGCGCCAACTCTTTAAAAACTGGGGGGTTTTGATGTAAATAAAACCAAACTGGGGGCCAGACTCCCGCCCACTCGAGGCTGCAGTGTTGCTGGGAGGCGCCTCAGGCACCTAGCGAGGGCCTGCAAGGGTCACCCAGTGGCGGGAGTGTCCCGGCAGTGTCCGCTGTAGTGCGCCGTGGCCGGGGCATCACCGTTCTTGGGAACTGTCACTTTAACCATTTGTGTAAGTAACATGTGAGCCCAGCTGTGTGTGTTGGGAGGGTCATTAAAACAGTTCTCCCTGGGATTCCACCCCTCGGCAGAACACGCAAGGACGCCCAGGTGTATGCTTACAAGGAAAAACACAAGCCCAGAGCGATATCTCCACTTATAACATCACAGGAGGTACTACGCACACGGCACAGGAGGGACCCTAAATGTGAGCTCACAACTCCTGATTATCAGTCAGGGCTCAGGCTCTTGGCTACTGGGGGTAGAAAAATGACCCAGCCCATTTTTGGGAATTGAGTCATGGAATTCCACAGCAAGCCTGACTGACCCCCACCCCCCACCCCCTCACCCCAGCCATGACAGGACGTTGGCCTTCCGACAGTGGGGTGATTTCAGCTTTTTGTACCCATCAGCATCTTATCCCTTTCTTGGACCCTCCCATGAACATTAATGCAGAGGTAATAAGGCAGGACTGGGGGCTGGGTTCATTTGGGAGAGACGTTGAGCCCTCTCTTCCTTTGCCCCTGACCCAGGCCTGTCAGAGGGAGAAGAAGGGGCTTAGATGGCCAGATTGGGTGGTAAAGGCAATGGAGGGAGGATCCCTGGGGCCGGTTGCTACATTGCCCTTCTTGCACAACCGTCTTCACGTGGCTTCTTCACTCCAGCCTGGCCACCAAAGGCCAGTTCTCAAGTTCTCAGTGTCACCACTTGGCCGGGAGCCCCTATTGTCTCAGCTGAGCCTCTTCACTTCTCAGGAAACCACCCACGCACTTTCAACCCCTAGCAGCACTGGGTGTTGAGCCACACTGGCCAGTCTGTCTAGCCCTTGGAAAGACTCCAGTTTTGTTTCAGTTTTGGTCTGTTATTTGCTCTTACTCATTTCAAGATTGCCAGAAAAACAGCACAGGGCAACTGGCTGGTGAAGTGCACCAAGGGCTAAAGACTGAGCAACCCACTCCACCCCATTCCTGACACTCCAGTACCAGAGGAGTTAAGAGCAGGGGTGGGGAGAATGAGCCTGGGGGAGGGGCAGCTGCCCTTGGAGCAAGTGGCCCGAGGCTCTGGGAGGGGTTTCTCTTTGGAGTTTCACAGCTTTAGCCCAAGGGACCCTTTTTTTTTTTTT